>NC_143582.1:37139749-37491511 GCF_048544385.1 Mastigoproctus giganteus | reverse complement strand
AGGCAGGCGAAGGCAGATTACGAGAAATCCTTGGCAAGGGATGCAAAGAAAAACAGCAAAGAGTTCTTACTTATGTAAACTCTAGAAGGAAGGGGTGATGAATCAGATTGGTCCACTTGATATTGATGGGTCCAACTGATGAATCAGATTGGTCCCACTTGATATTGATGGGTCCAACTGTTGATGATCCTGCTCAGGTAGCTAACAAACTAAATGAATATTTTGCATCGACATTCACACAATGAGGAGTTATTCAGCAAGGGGAATGCCAGAAGTGTATTCAACTCTAGCAGTAAGCTACAGAATCTTGAAATAACTGGGAGTAAAGTGGAGGAGAAACTGTTTGAAGATAAACACAAGAAAGGCACCCGGGGTGGATGGGATCTATCCAGTTATATTAAAGGAGGGCAGCAAAGGAAGTAAGCAAACCCTTAGCCATAATTATGAGAGCTTCCTTGGACTCAGGGGAGGTACCCATAGACTGGAAATGTGCAAATGTGACCCCAATTCACAAAGGAGGGATCAAAGGCTGACACAAGTAATTATAGACCTGTGAGCTTAACTTCTGTTCCAGGAAAATTAATGGAGGCACTGGTTAAAGAAGCACTGCAGGATCATTTAGACAAGACTTCAGTTATAGCTCAGACACAGCATGGTTTTTGTTAAGGGGAAGTCTTGCCTGACCAACTTGATTGGATACTATGATGCAGTCACAAAAGAACTGGATGCAGGGAATAACTTTGATATTATATACTTGGATCTTAGAAAGGCTTTTGATACTGTTGCACATGGAAGACCTGCTACACAAATTGGAGCAGTGTGACATTGGAGGCAAATTGCTGCTATGGATAAAGGGGTGGTTGAGTGGGAGAAGACAGAGAGTGGTAATCAATGGACACTGCTCATCGTGGGACTAATGTTATTAGTGGAATCCCTCAGGGCTCAGTGTTGGGTCCCATTATTGTTTTTCTGTATTTATAAATGATATTGATGATGGTATATCAAGCTTAATGTCCAAGTTTTGCAGATGATACAAAAGTTGGCAGGGTTTGTCAAGGACACTACTGACACTATGCTGCTGCAACAGGATCTGGAAAGGTTGAGCGCAGATGGGCTGAGAGGTGGCAAATGAAGTTTAACATTGACAAATGTAAAGTACTACACATGGGAAAACAGCAACCCCAGAGCAACGTATCAACTCTGTGGTACTACACTGACAGTGGTAGAGAATGAAAGGGACTTGGGGGTGATTGTGCAGGCAGATATGAAGTTCTCTGAGCAGTGCAGACGGGCTGCAAGAGTAGCTCATGGAGTATTGTCAATGATATACAGGAATTTTTCCAGCAGGGATAAGGAAGTGATTATTCCATTGTATAAGGCAATGGTCAGGCCACACCTAGAGTACTGTATACAGGTCTGGAGGCCTCATTTCAAGAAGGATGTAGAGCTGCTGGAACGAGTACAGAGAAGGGCAACAAGATTAGTGAATGGAACAAAGGGGGGCTCTTACGAAGAAAGGCTTAAGTTTTGCAAATTACAGTGTCTGGAGACTAGGCACCAGCGAGGTGATCTGATAGAGGTGTATAAAGCCTTGAATGGTTTAAGCATGCTCAATGCTGATGGGATTTCTTCCTCTAGCTCAGAAAAATCACCTCAGAGGGCATAAATTCAAATTGAGGAAAGACAGATGTAGGATAGACGTGCGGAAATTTGCCTTTAGCCAGCGGGTGGTTGGTTGGTGGAACAGACTGCCATCCCTTGTGGTGGAGGTTGATAGCCTAAATAAGTTTAAGGCTCAGCTGGACAGGTATTTTGAACGAACAGAGGGGTGAAGTGGAAGTGGGTTTTTTTTTTTTTTTTTTTTTTTGGCTGATGCTGCATAAGCTTGCTTTCTTGCATCAAATGCCTCTACTAATGCTAATGCTAATTACAGATGGGTGTTTATTTAATTACAGTTTAACTTCTGTGACAGAGAAAGGTATGTAATCCATGATTAAGGTTGTAATGGAGTTACATTTGTACAGGAATGGAATTATCCAAGAAGAGGGAAGTTTGGGAAAACATTTGACAGACAAATAAAATCATTTGCATCAGAGCATATCATAACTCCTCTGAAACAATTTTGGCATGTGCCAAACAAGTTTGAGTTTGGATATAACATATCCAGTGACTTTGCTACCTTTACCATCTGTGGAATGACATCAGTTACCATTGCAAGCACCTTTCTGTCATCACCACCTTCAGGCCATAATAGTTTAAGAGAATCATTCAAAAATTGAGCAACTAGTATATATCCTTATTTCTATCATTTTACATACTAGCATTAAAGCCTTCAACACTCAGCTTTATCAAAATCATGTTTGGTAAATACCTGCTGTAAGTCAGTTTTATATACTGCTATACAAAATTTTAAGTTATGTCTTAGTGAACAGATTTATTGTTGAGTTAGAAGCAAACTTATGCAATTTGAGTAAGGTGGATTCAACAGAAATTAAAATAGTATTTCTCCAAGAATGAATGAAAGATAGAGTGGAACTTTCAATGTGATTTTGCTGCAAATTAGAACTTTCACAGATCTTGACAAAACAAGATTTAGAAGAGGTAGACTTAGTCTAAATTAAATAAACTGAGACATTTTTCCTTTATTCTCTTTGTAGTCTTGTGATCAGTAGTTAAAAAATTCCAGTTGATTCAAGTGGAATTTTTTAACCAGGTTTAATCCTTTTGAACAAAGCTGCCAATATACTTTTACATCAGTCAAGTCACTGTTTGCTCTCATCAATTGGCTTATAAAAGAATACTGTACATTTTCCTTAGGTGCAATTCAACAATGAAAAGGATAAAATATTTGACCAAAAAGTTCCACACTTTAAGCAAGTAACTGTTTGTTTTGTTTTTTTTGTTTTTTTTTTTGTTCAAAAGTAAAACAACTGTTTTTATTTTTGTTTTCAGAAGGAATTGATATAAATTCCCTTCAAATTCATCATCATCCAAATCTCTTATACCTAGTGGGAGTAAAGGTCACTATGGTAATACAAATCAGTCCTGGAGTATGAGCTTTTCATTCACTATTTTCTTCCCTGTTACTAGCCTATTTTCTGTGTGATCTTTAGTTCTTGCTAGATTAAGTTCATTTTCCTCTGATGTTTGCTTGTTTGATAGCACCATTCCAGCATTCCTTTTGGTTGGATTTTCTGCTAGTATTTTAACTATAGAAAGACAACTGCAGTATACCATCAGTTATCTTTGGTAAATGGGCATTAGACAATGGATTTTGGTTTTCATCACAAAAGCAAAGTTCCTTGGGATTCTTCCTCTTGCTCAGATTATGCACCTGAGGGGGCATAAATTCAAATTGAGGAAAGACAGTTGTAGAATAGATGTGCAGAAATTTGCCTGTAGCCAGAGGGTGGTTGATTGCCAGAACAAACTTCCATCTGTCAATGTGGAACTAAACAAACTTTTGGAGTGAATGGGTGGGAAGGGTTTTTGTTGTTTGGCTGATGCTGTATAAGCTTGCTTCCTTGCATCGTATGCTTCTACTAATGCTAATGGACGCTTACTATCCTCCATAGCCGAGTGGTCAAAGCAAGAGTGCAATTGCACATGCTCTTTGAGTAGATTGAGGTTCAAGCCCCTGACCACTAAATACAGTTGTTATGCCAACCTGCACTGGACCAGCATGGCAGATTATGGTCCGTTCCCTCAACATGACTTGTTGAGGAGGCCTCCATCCTGCAGCGACAATGGCTGCAGCTTTATTTTATTTATTTATATATGCACAAACACTATATTGCCAAAAGTAACCAGACAGTGTTTCAAACAATCTTTTATTGATACAATATTTAATAATATCTTAGCTTCAATTATACACTAATCTTCATAGAATCCAGACCAATATTTGATCACAGGAAGGTGATATTTTGGACTATTCTTCCTTCAGAATTATGATGCAGTCAATTTGGCTACTGATTGTGGGCATGTTGGCCTGTCCCAAAGTTAATGTTCCAGTTCATCCAGAAGTGTTTGGTTGAATAAAGGTTGGGACCCTGGGCAGGCCAATTAAGTTCCTTCATGCTCTTGCCTTCAGACCAAATCACTACAGGATATGCAAAATAACGTGGTGCATTTTCATGTTGAAACAAAAAAGGAGTTTTTCCCAATACAATTGCTGCAGTGTAAGAAGTACTGAGTTGTCCAGAAATTCAATGTACAAAATGGCATTCATTGTTTCAGAACAATGACTAAATGTCTAAGCCCAAGCCATAAGAAAGAACTCCAGTTGGTGAGAGCACCTCTGGTAAATAGCATTCTCTTGGCATCTGCAAGACCAACGTGGCCATCAGATTGGAAAATCATGTAGAGTTATTTTCCAGTCCATAACACAGGAAATGTCCATAACACCATGACATTTCCATTTGGTAATGGAAATGTCATGGTGCTACCATTATGGCAACCACCATTGATTTAATGTTGCATTTTTGCTGCATTGGCACAGGCAAATTTGTTTTTTAATATGGCATCCTAATACAGTAGCTGGTAAATGCCTTGACCATCTACTGTATTTCGTTGCTCTTACTTCTAACTTGAGTACAGCTGCTTTTATATTCGTGATACATGGATAGTGTGCAATATGTCTAGTTTCATTTTTATGAAATTCCAGGGGTGTCCATTTACTTTTGGCAATATAGTGTATGTGTGTACTCACATACATCCTTTCAAGTGGGGCTGAGTTAGATTTTTTTTTTTTTTTTTTTTTTGATTTGGTAGTTGTTGGCGCATCGGCTTCTGTGGCCATATTGCACCTCCCAAGGTTTTTGCAGTACTTTGATCCAAGCCCGAGGCGGGAATCGAACCCGCGACCTTTGGGTTGCCGGGCAGGTACTTTACCCACTCGGCTAGCCCGGTCGGCTGGCTGAGTTAGTTATTCTTGAGTAGAAGCACAAGGTGTTCCACCAGGATTTTTTTTATTTCACAAAAGACAGACTGACTGCAAAACAACACTTACAAGGCAAAGTACTACTAAGTTGTCCTTTTAGAAAACTGCTAATGTTACTACCTCCTTTTAAATATGATATACTGAATAAAAACCTAATTAAACCTCAATACATTTTTTTATAATTTTTTCTACAATGCCTTTATGTATATGTTACTGCTCTGTAATATTTTTTTGTTAAATGGACCTCCATTTGCTTCTAGGCGTTTCAGCACAGCCTGGAACTTTCACAGAAGAAGTTCTAAAGACCATGGCTGAACTACATGAGACGCCAATTATATTTGCCCTTAGTAATCCAACTAAGAAAGCAGAATGCACAGCAGAGCAAGCTTACAAATATACAAATGTAAGTATCAGTTCAGTCATTTATGTCCTCCCAAAGAGCACATAAAGTACTCTTTGGGAGGACATTCCGTTCAAATATGCTATGCTATAATGGGAGCTTACTGTATATCATATTTTCTTAAATAGATTGTATGTAACTTTAATTTTTAACAAAAAATTAGAAAGGTATGGATCAAATTAAAAATGTCCCATCAGGATACCCTAGGAGTTCCACCACACATACTCTAAATTCAGTTTAGATCAGATGGTGAACAGAAGTTATAAATGGGAGACTACTTTGAAAAACAAGATGGTTGAACAAAATGAACCCCCCAACACACATATGCTCTATAAATTTGGTTTGGATTGGAGTTTAATCTTAGACAGCCCTTTTGATGTTCATTCCATAAATATGTTAGTGGGTTTAGATCTAGAAAATTGTCAAGCCCAGGAAAGAGATCAAGTACTTGGATAGGTGGTCATTTCAAATATTTTAGCAGCTAATATATTAAACTTGGAATCCTAAAATGTAAAAAATTATATAGGAAATCCTAAAATATAAAAAATTAGATTATTAAATATTTTATTGTTGAGAATATTATTCCCTTATTTCTTTTTTCCTTATATACAGGGTCAGTGTATATTTGCTAGTGGAAGTCCCTTTACTCCAGTCACAATTGACGACAAAACATTTTACCCAGGTCAAGGAAATAATGCATATATCTTTCCTGCCATTGCACTTGTTGTTATAAACTGTGATGTCCACTATATCGGAGATGAAATATTCTTGATAGCTGCCCAGGTATTTGTGTAGTATTGTATGCATGTTGTATATACTTAACTTAAAATATTGTCTTACTGTAAACTTTAAGAAGTTAAATCTTATATTAATATTCCTATGTTTTCAGTTAGGTTCCTGAACACAATTTAGTTAAAATATGATGATGTCTCATAGCATCAGCATATTGTTTGTAAATTGTTCTCCTCTTACCATAGATATATAAGTACTGAAACATTTAGTGCATTAAAATGTGTTTTTCCTTTCAGTATATATGATGTGTATCTTTCCTTTTAAACAACAAAGTTTACTCCTAAACTTTAAATTCAGATTACCCCCGCTTAATGCTGATAATTTGTTCTGGAAAAACAGAGTGCTAAGTGAGTGCCGTATTCCCATAATGTATTCCCTCTTCCTAGTAAACTAAAAGGGATTTCACTTTAAAATTCCGTGCAGTGTTACCACTCAACAATAAAGTCAACTGATCCTTCGCTGTTTTGAAGCCTGGCAAGTTTTTTTATTCTTTCGATATGAAACTTCTTTTAGGCATCCGTTTCCAAAAAAGTCCTGTTTCATCTATGTTAAAAACTTGTTGAGAAGTATAACACCTCTCTAAAATAATTAAGTTCTTTTTTGAAAGTTTTGACTCCTTGATCTGCATTTATATGGCTTCTCCCTGAATTTTAAATCTATCGAACCAGTCCTTACTAGCCTTAAATGGTTCTACAAGGTGAGCTTTCTTCAGATCATCATATAGGCTAATCACTTTTTATTTAATAATATTTAACGTAATGGAATTGTTTGTTGGATATTATCTTCAATAAAATTATTTAGAAGTCTCTCCATTTCAATCATAATAGCTGGCCTAGCCCTAACCAATTTAGTTGCTTGCAGTGGAACAGCTGTCTTTCCTACTGCTAAAATTAATTCTTTCTTTTTTTATAATTGTTCTTATAGTTGAATCTGCCAGTCCTAAATGATTGCACAGATCTACTTGTCATTGAATGGAATCGATTTGCTTTAAAACGTATAATATAATTTTCAAATTCAGTCTTTTTCTTACCTTAGTATGCTTCATACCGCGTCCAGACATTGTTGATTTTTAATTCTTATCCGCCATTATTAATCTTCGAAAATGTAACTGCATTGCATTAATTATTATACAATGTTTGAGTAAACTGTCCATTACCTAACACTGTAATGAGTGATAACTAGACTTCGGATAAAAGCATATAACGCAAATATTACAAAAATATGTTTGATAATTTTTTAAAATGTTGATCTCAGAACTACGTAACAAGCAACTGTATGCAATTAAATTAGCGTGGAAGAAAATTTCACAAGTCAGTGTGGGAAACTTTTTAATGCTGTTTTGCTATTCATTTTCAAGCTGTCGACTACATCAGATGAAACATTTTCGTTAAACATGTCAAAAATTTAATCTGTATGCTGGTAAAACAGAGTTATAGTGGGTTGTGACAGTAGTAGAGTGAGATATGGGTTATAATATAAGAACAGCACTATAGCGAATCAGCGTAGAGTAAACTGCATTATAACGAGGGCCTGCTGTACTTCTTTTTTTGGAAAAACTTTACATTGGTGAACATCTTGTGCAATATACACAGTGTGCCAATTAAATAACGGGACTGATGCTACTACAAAAAAAGAATAACACTAACGGCAAAGTAAGGTTATATATTTTTGAAGTAATCACCTCCAATGTGTACACACTATTTGCATCTTTTATACAAGTTTTGAAAACACTTCTGGTACCGCTTTCAGCTGGTTGGTCACTGCAGCCTGGATGTCCTCTATCGCTTTCCTTTCATGGCTGTTTTCGTTTTAGGGAACAAAAAGTAATCTGCAGGAGCCAAATCTGAAGAATATGGGGGGGTGTTCGATGACTGGAATCGATTTTTTTTGCCGAAAACACTCAATGCAACACTTGACTCTCTTTTCTCGTTGTTCGAAACTCAACAAATGCTGTAGAAAACGGGAACAAATTTTTCTCTTACCCAGATCTTTTAGAATTTCTAGTACAGATTCCTTATTGCTACCGATCATCTCAGCAAGCAACCTCTTTGAAATTGTTGTTGTCACAAAGGTTAAAAAAATTTCACAATTTTTTTAACCTTTGTGACAATCTCCAGTGTTCGAACAGAGATTGGTTGGCCAGGCCGGGGATCATCCTCTAACAAATAACATCCTTTACAAAAACGAGAAACCATTCAAACACTCTTGGTCGAGACAAACATTCATCGGCATAAACTTTTTTTAAATCTCAAAAGTTTCCATAGCACTTTTTTCCAATTTATAATAAAATTTGATAACTGCTCTTTGCTCCATTTTCAATTTTCTGATGACATGCACAAAACTACTGTTACTCTTTCCGTCTTAAATCACAAACTACTGACCAGACAAGTTTAAACTTGCACTCATTGGAAAAAGCACACTCTAGTGGATCTAATCATGTACTATTTTGGCTTGTTACATTAATACTAAATGCAGAGCACACACAGTCACGTTATTTAGTTGGCACACTGCGTATATGTATCTATACTTGAAGAAAATCTAACTGGATCTAAAGAGTCTATGACAATTGTTGTTATTGTTAGAGGTTTTACAGCACAATGGCAGCTAAAGACCATTATGCACAGAACAATGGTAGGAAATAACTTATGGCAGTCATTTACATTAGTTTTCAGAATACAGATTACTATAGTGAAGATATTGTAAGTTAACCTATTCTAAACAATGCGTTGTTGACTGTCTTTTGCATTGATTGCACCTTCTGGATGTTGAAAAACTGATCATTTTACTGTATTTCAGTCTTATTTTTTATAGTGCCAAAATAGCTGTAAATCTGCAATGATTTCATTGCAGATTGACATTGCAGAAATACTCATTCATGGCATTTTGCATGCCATGAATGAGTATTTGAATCCATATCATGTCATAAAATATGGCAAAGAAACTACTGTAAATTGCTATAACTACAAATTCCTCTGACTCACTCCCCGACTAACATAAAGGTTGCGTTCTGCAGAAAGCTACGCAAGTCAAATTTTACTTAAGTCGGAATTTCTATAAATAAACATTTAGGGAAATTCCGCACGCGCAACTGTGCACCCTGCATTTGATTGAAGCAAAAAAGAAATGTTCGAAGAACATGTAAATAGAATTATTTGATTTTTTTTATCTCATGTGCAGCAAAAATTACAAAAGTGTACAAAATTACAAAAATTTCAAAATTATAAAATTACAAAAAGAGAGAGGAGACAGGCACATCAGCAAGTTTTACCTTTTGAGCATCATTGCCAGAATTAACTCTCCAACTGATAAATACGCTGCTGCAGAAGTTGAGGGCTATGAAGGTTTAGAAGGGATTTTTTCCAACACATCACAAAATTTCTCTGCAGTTGTAGAATTTGTCACTGGTGACCTCACCTCATTTTGGAAACCAGTGCAATGCTTGAACCTATTAAACCACCCCTTGCTTGCCACAAACTTGACTTGGGGTTTGCCGTATTTATCATCAATATCTTCATAAATACTTCTTGCTTGAATGACCATTAGATTCAGGGGTACTCGCTTCTAGATCTGATTTTCCATCTTCGATATAGCACCTGAACCCTGATCAGTGTGTAATATTTGCAATATTACACACTGATCTCGAATATGTTCCTTTTGTTTTCCCCGGTAAGAATTTTTGACCCAGTCTGACTCTGCATGAATATGTTGATACTTTAACACATTCGTTTATACGCTCACTGTCCCTTAAAATTTTATTCACTGTTGAAGCAGTGAGACCTAATTCCATACAACAGATGACAAACTTTGTCCTGCTCTGTCCTTCTTAATCATTTTCATCTTCATTTCTAAATCAATCAATTTTGTTCCATTTCCTAGCACTGCCACCACTTGCACTTTCCATTGGTCACTTTCCCTTCATCATTGTAAAAGTAAATAGGAATGAAGAGAAGATTCTGAAAATTTATTTATGTTTTTTATATGATTGAAGATTTCAATAAAGGGGAAACACATTTCACCATAATAATGTAAAAACCCACAGAATCCAGTTATCGGGATTATCGCAAATGCAATAAGATCAAGTTTACTACCCTTTATAATTGATTGCGCGGCCGAAGGTAAAGAAAGCCTGCACAAGAAGCACGCAAAAGTTCGATGAAACTTACAGGTAAAAGTACTTTGCCATAATGACATTTGTATTGTTGCTCACTCAGTAAACATACAGTGGGTGTTATCCGTCAGGAGTAGAAATTGAATCCCATGGGAGATTGAAACCCTCCTGAAGTGGAGGGGGTAACCTGACCTCTTTTTTTTTAGAATCACTGGTGGACTAGTGGATAAATTGTTTATTAAGAAATAAAAAAAAGGTAAAGGAAGCCCACAGGAGAAGCACGGCAAATGTCAAAAAATGTTACCGGTGAAACTACGTTACAAACATTTTTTACGACGTCAGAACTTCCAATATGAATCTCTTCATGATTCAATTAGTGATTCTAAAGAAAACAGGTTAGATTACTCCCCCTCCACTTCAGGAGGGTTTCAAGCTCCCGTGGGATTTAACTTCTATTCCAGACAAATAACACCCACCATCTGTTTACCGAGCTAGCAACAATACAAATGTTATTACGGCAAAGTACTTTTACCAGTAAATTTCATTGAACTTTTGTATGCTTCTCGTGCGGGCTTTCTTTACCTTAGCTAATTGTGCTAATAGAAAAGCCCAATAAACCCAAAATTGCAAATTGTTTTTATTGTTTTATGGTAGTGACCTCCAAAAATGTGTTTAAGAACAATATCACAAAGGCATTCAAAATTGATTCTTATAACCGAACATTATGATAACAATGAAAGTGTAGTGCAATTTCCATTATAAAAATGATATTTTAGAGAGATAAATAGCTTAGTTATATAGCGAAAATTTCAACTTCTTAGGTCTTGCAATGAATTAACAAAAAAAAAAAAAAAACGGTTCACATTACGATATTTTCACGATACCTCCATTTATTTTTATGGATGCAAAATGTGTTTTGCCGGTGGAAACTTATATTTAAGTTTGCACTGGCCGGCAAAAACTTACATAAAGTCGAATTTCCATAAGTTGAGTGTTACTTAAGTTGGGGAGTTCCTGTATTAAAAAATTATTTTATTTAAAAGTTAGATGTGTTAAAACCTACTACTCTGATATGCAGAAGCAGTGCTTACAGTACCAGTGAAGGTACTCTCATCTGACTGATAAGTAATCAATGGCCATTTATAATTGATAAATCCACTTAGTAAAATTAAATAAGTACTTATTAAAGATATTTAAAGAAAGACCATTCGAATTAGGGGCATGTATATTTACATGTACACCAATGCTAGGAGTTTGGTAAATAAATTTGATGAATTTGAGGTGTTGGTCAAAACATCAAAGGCAGATATTGTTGGGATATCAGAGATGTGGTGTCACACAGATATAAGGAATGCAGAACTGGAATTTGGGGAGTACAATTGCACAGGAAGGGAGGAGGGGTTATGCTATTAGTTAAATAGTGTGAATCAGAGCTGTAATACTCAATACGTTCTGCGTTGATATTAATATTTGTAAAATAATAAGAGGAGTTTACCTCAATATAGTACATAGAACACTTCCATATGATACTCTCCAGAAATTAAAACGAAAAAATCAAAAACTTACATTAGAGTAAAAAATAAATAATTAAAAACCAATTGAACACAATTCAAATCAATTTAACGCAATTAAAAAGAATCTAACGAAAATATTCAAAACGATTTTCCTTCCTGAAGCTGACAAAGCTTTTCAACCGTATGTCGTGATCACAAGAATGAAAATTACCGAATAGGGTTGAACCTGAAACTTAAATAGTGATTATTTGTCTTCGCGCATGCACGTAAAGGTCCACGCATCGGAATAAAATATCGCCGCCCCCAACATTAACAGAATTCTCGTGTAATTTAATTTCTACGGTTTCTTTCCGACATATCAACAGGTTACAAATCTTTCCTCGTGTACGCTATCGCAGAACCAGATTTCACTTTTATCCAAAGGACTAAATTATAATTTACCACCTCGAAAACTACCTAAAAAACAATGCGTAATTGATATTGAATTTGAACTTCATAATGTTCTACAAAAAGATTTATTTATTCAACAAGTTAACCAAGTAGTGAATAACATAAAAGAAACGCGACTTCCTAAATTGAATACACATGACAGTTCAGCTTTACGAGAACTTCGGGGAAATAAGGACAGTATTATACAGAGGGCAGATAAAGGAGATACAGTGGTAATACTAGATAAACCTGATTGTATTAATAAGTTAGATTCAGTTGTTTCAGATACCTCCACTTATCTTGAAGTAGACCCAGCACTGTTTACCAATTTGATCAATCAATACAATAAAACGTTAACCACGTATCGAAAAAACGACTACATTACTATGGCCCAGTTAAAGGAATTGAAGGCCAGAACATACAATATTCCTGCACTTTTCGGTCAGGTAAAATTACACAAGACTGGATTTCTTATTCGACCTATTGTTTCCTACAGGAACTCGGCATTTTCATCCTTATTATTATTTATTATTATTTGGTTTTTAGGAGCATTAGCAACTAAGGCCATATTGCTCCGGTGCGGTGGTCATTCCCTGACCTTTCCGCATGCTCCGTATTTGGTGGTGACCGGCTCGAACCCCCGGTCTAATCAAGAAGCGTGTGCTACGCACTGCTGCTCCTTCCCACCTGGCTACGGAGGCGCCTTTTTCATCCTTAGCCACACATGTATATAGCATTATAAAACCCTTTAGACAGGTAATACAATTTGGGATTAAGAACTACGATACATTATTTAATAAGCTTAAAGCTATAGACTTGGCGACAATGACAGTTTATTCTCACTAGATGTTACCTCGTTATATATGAATGTAAATGTTGAATACACATTAGATATTATTTGGGATATGTTAAATAAAAACTCGATACCGATTAATTATACAAAGCTACCTATTAAGGAAATTTTTCACTTAATTAAACTGTTAGTTGAGGCCAACTATATTACCTTTCGAGACAAGGTATACAAACAAATTTTTGGATTACCAATGGGTTTGAGCCTGAGCGGCTTAATGTTAGAGATCTATCTCTCAACGATTGAGCATATACATTTGACACCTTTTCGACCCTGTATCACATACTATGGGAGGTATTTAGACGATGTTCTAGTTATTACTTATAGTAGTACTATCCAAGACATTTTACATTCTTTTAATAATATTCATTCTAGACTCTAATTTACATTGGAAAGGGAGGATACAGATACAGTCATTAAACTTTCTAAATTTCACGCTTACTCGGGACTCGAATAAAATCCAATTTAGCATCTATCGAAAACCTACAAACACTGGTATACTTCTACATTATAATAGCTATCACCCATTCACCTACAAAAGATCGATTATCTTTAATCAATTTCTAAATGCCTATAAATACTCAACGACGGAATCTGCTTTGGGCTCAGAAATACAAATATTAACTAGCAGGTTCTTATCCCCTTGCCACAATAAACTGAATTAGGGTACAGGCTAAGGATAGGATACAAAATACTACACCAACCAACAATAGTCATATCAGAAAATACTTTATTTCTGTCCATATGTTGAACAGTGGCACAAACAGCTTAATAGATTCTTTAAAGATACTGAATTTAAAATCGTGGTCAGGCTAATATGGATATTACACACTATATTGAAAAATCGCTTGGTTCTTTCCATGTTCGCAACACAAATTAATGATCTGATATACAACATTTCTTGCGGTGATTGCGACTCATCTTACCAAGGTTCAACGCGATTTTCTCTTAATATTCGTGTAAATCGTAAATCAACATGAAGCCCCAGTTCGTGCTTCTCGTTTAGCAGTGTCAGAATTAGCCTTTCATGCCATTAACGAAAAACATACTTTTTTATTTAACGAGGCCAAAATACTTAATGTTCAACGTAATTATACGCGACTATTAATTGCAGAAACCGTACAAATTAAATTACACGAGAATTCAGTTAATGTTCAGCGGCCATATTTGATCTCCGATGCGTAGACCTTTATGCACATGCGCGAAGGCAAATAATCACTATTTAAGTTTCGGGTTCAACCCTATTCGGTAAATTTCATTCCTGGGATCACGACATACCGTCAAAGCGTTGTCAGCTTCAGGAAGGAAAATCGTTTTAAATATTTTCGTTAGATTCTTTTTAATTTTTAATTGTGTTAAATTGATTTTTAATTGTGTTAAATTGATTTGAATTGTGTTAAATTGGTTTTTAATTATTTATTTTTTACTCTAATGTAAGTTTTCAATTTTTTTGTTTTAATTTGTGGAGAGTATCATACGGAAGTGTTCTACGTACTATATTGAGGTAAACTCCTCTTATTATTTTACAAAGCTATTAGTTAAGAAACACATAAAATCCAAGGATGTATGGCCAGTCGACATGGCTGGACAGTGCAGTGTCGAGTCAGTTTGGTATGTTATAGGCCTAATGACTCTGAGTATAATAAACAACTGTACAGAGAAATAGTGGGCCAATAAATCAGAGTGTCTTATAATGGGGGATTTTATTTTCCCAGATATTGACTGAAATTTGTGGATTGGTCACTCACACATTAACAAGCCTTTTGTGGATTTTTTGGATGATTGTTTTCTACAGCAGCATGTTCGGGTAGCAACTAGAGCGAGTAGTACTCTTGATCTGATTATCAGTAGTGATTCTTAATGCATTAAGAATCTAAAGATAAAGGAACCACTAGGTGGCAGTGATCACATTGTGCTGAAGTAGAATTTACTCAAAGAGGTAACTACCATCAGGGGTAAAGGGAAGGGTTTTTGCTTTGGTAAAGGTGACTATGGTGGTCTGAAACAGTATTTAAATTCTATACTGTGGGATCAATTGATGATGTTACCAACAGCAAATCAAATTCAAAATGTAAAGTGCTGCATGTAGGAAGCAGTAACTCCAGATAACGTATCAACTGTGTGGGACTACACTGACATTCAAAAAGCATTCAAAGTAATTGCAAAAAAATAAATTTGACATCATGTTCTTAGATTTCAGTAAAGTTTCTGAAATCTAAGACTACTGTTCACATGAAAAATTACTGTACAAATTAGTTTGACTTTGGCATAATCTACTGCTATGGATAAAGGGATGGTTGAGTGGCAGAAGACAGATAATTGCATTAATGTTATTTATGGATTCCCTTGGGATTCAGTTCTGCCCCCTTACTATTTTCGGTATTTATCATCAATTTTTTTATTATTATTTTTTTTTATGAAAACCCCAAACACGAGAGGTATTAGAGCCTATAGTACTTAGTACCATGCTTGGGTTGGAGGTTGAGAAGACAAGAGAAGATATTTGTTGACATTCAACTTGAACTTCTGTAGACTGTAATTTTCAGGAAAGACATGTGAAAGAAGATCGTTCCAGAAAATGGCAGTTGAATGAATAAAAGAGGAAGTTGAAAAGTTGGTTCTGTGAGTTTGAAGTTGGACAGTAAATGGATGTTGGCTGGTGGCAGCATGTGTTCAGACAGAGAGTGGGAATTATAGAAGCCAATTCAGAACAGTGCCCATGGAAGTTTCTGTAGAAAAGGCATGCAGCAGAAACAGTACATCTATGAGACAGCGAGTGGATAGGCTCAGTTAGAGATGAGTCATTAATTAACCTAACTGCCCTCTTCTGAATGGAATCTAGAAGCCTGAGAGAGGTTTTGGGGGCACCACCCCAGATGTGGGAACAATATTCCATGGTAGGGCAGATTTGCAATTTGTACAGAGTGAACAGCTGTTTCGAAGAAAAGTAATGCCGAGAGCAAAAGAGAAAAACCAAGTTTTTTAGATGTAGAGGAAGCAATATTTGTAATGTGCTTGTGCTAAGAGAGATTAGAAGTCAGGGTAATCCCCAAAAGAGATATATCATTTTGCCTAGAAATCGGAGTGTCACTAAAGATAAGCATGGGAGCAGAAGAATCCTTTTTGCGAGATATAAGACAAGACTGAGTTTTAGAAAGATTGAAATCAACTAAGTTGTCTTTGCCCCACTGGAAAATTACCTGGAGATCGGCATTTAAGGCATTGGTAGTGGATATTCGAGAAGTTGAAGCTGATTGAGCAGGGCAAGGTTTCTCAAAATAGAAAGTGGAATGCAATGTGCTATCATCAGCAAAACCATGGATAGGATTTTCAGTCAATGGAAGAAGGTCATTAATATACAAGAGGAAAAGAACTGAACCTTGGGGGATACCAGCATTAGTGGAGAAGTTAGAAGACAGAGAGCCATCCACCATCACCCTCAGTGAGTGATCAGAGAGAAAACTGGATAAATCATTGCAAAAACAGTTGGCAAACCATAAGATAGAAGCTTGTTTAGAAGACCTTTATGCCAAACACGATCGAAAGAAACTGCTTGTGTTTCACTGAACGTTTTCATTGAATTTGTCCATAAATGGGTAACATAAACGAGAATATCACCAGTGGATCAAAACTGACAGAATCCATACTGGCGATCGTTGATCAGACGGAAGGTTTCTAGGTAGTTTAAGAGTTGGCAGTTAATTGATTTCTCTATTACTTTAGAAAGAGTAGAAGTAATTGGATGGGAGGGATTTGTCACCCTCTTTAGGAACTGGCTGGATATGAGCAAATTTCCAAACAGAAGAAAAAACACCTTCGGAATAAGAAAGTGAAAAAAGTCGGCAAAGAACAGGAGTAAATTCAGGAGCACAGGTTGTGAAAACAAGTGGAAGAATACCATCAGGACCTGGAGCTTTCTTAGCATCAAGATTCGTCAAAATCCTTCTGACATCCTTTTGATGGAAGACCACAGGAGGCATTGAATGGAGTGTATTGGGAATGGTGGGAGGTGTTTTACCAAGATCATTAATACATGAGTTGGAAGTAAAATGGGATGCTTGCAGGTCAGCTTTATCCTTGGCTGAAGTGACAACAGAACCATCTGGTTTTGACAGAGGTGGGAGCAGAGGTGGGCAAAAGTTTCAGCCAATAGCATTGGCAAGAAATCAGAATGCATGGCTACCATTAGGGCAAGAAACAAATTTTCTACTCTTAGCCTGTTCAAAATCTAGTTTGGACTGATTGATAACTGCTTTACAATAGTTGCAAGCTTTGGTATAGGCAGAAAATGAAACTGAAGAATTGGAAACAAGCCAATTAAGATATGCAAAATTCTTCTCCTGAATGGCCCTAGCACATTTATTAGAAAACTAAGGTTTAGATAAAGGATGAGATTTTAAAGTGGAGTGTGGGATAAAGGATTTCAAACCTACAAGAATAATTTCACTGACACGATCTGTGCAAACATTGACATCAGAAGTTTTGAAACAGTAATCCGACCATGGAAAAGAAGTCTCGCAGGTCATCCCATTTTGCATTCTTGTAATGCCAAACAACATGAGGTTGGGAATAGCCATGAGATAAAGGCTCCATTGGAGAAGAGACAATCACCAAGTTGTGATATGAGGTGCCTGAAGGACCATTCACTTCGACCATGTACTTAGAAGGGTTGTTTGTGAGACAAAGATCAAGCGAGTTGGCTGTATGGTTAGGATTGTCCGGTATTCTTGTAGGTAAATGACCAATCTGTGCAAGGTCATTAGTAATTGCAAAAGCCTCAGCATCTCGACCAGCTGGCTTGGTGTGACTAGAAAACAGAAGCCAGCTGGAGTTGTGAACATTAAAATCACCAAGGAAAATTACCCACTGTTAGGAAAGTTGGACTCGAGAAAGTCAAGTTGCAAAGAGAGGAAGTCGAAAAGAAATTAATATTCTTTCATCAGTAATGATGAAAGCATATCAAGCTTATTGTTTAAGTCTACAGACGATACAATGGTTAGTAGGGTAGTAAATAACAGGAACAAAGGCACACTATTTCAACAAAACCTGGAAAAGTTGGACAAATGGTCTGAGAAGTGGCAATTGAGATTTAACATTAATAAATACAAGGTACTGCATAGGGGCAGTAATAATCCCAGAATAACATACTATATGGGTAGTACCAAATAGTATGTTACTCTGGGGTTATTTGTATGGTTTGTTATGTTATCACGCTCAAGGTGGCTGAATGAAAGCGATCCCGGAGGTAATTGTATCATGTGATATGAAGTTCTCTGAAGAGTGCAATGAGGCTGCTAGGACAACTCATGGGGTTCTGTCAGTGATATACAAGAACTTTGCCAGCAGGGATAAGGAGATGATTATCCCATTGTATAATACAATGGTTAGACTATATCTTGAGTACTGCATACAGGTCTAGAAGCCTCATTTTAAGAAGGATCTTAGAATAACAGGTGAAGAAAAGAGCTAATAGTCAAGAATACAAAGCATGTATATCATGAAAGATATCATTTCTTGATATCTTGAAAGGCACTTGAAAGGAGACTTGATTGAAATGTTTGTAAGGCTTTAAATAGATTGAGTAAACTTAATGATGATGGTATTCTTATTCCTTGTCAGATGACATACATAAGGGGACATAAATTTAAACTGGAAAAAGTATGACTGTAGGGTAGATGTGCAAAAATTTGCTTTTAGCCAAAGAGTAGTTTGATTGTTGGAACAAACTTCCATCAGTGTTGTAGTAGTAGTAGTAGTAGTGGCATTTGATGCAAGAAAGCAAGTGTATGAGTTTATGCAGCATCAGCCAAAAAAAAAAAAAAAAAAATCACACCATTCCCTCCAAATGCCTGTCCAGTTCCTCCTTAAATTTATTCAACCTATCAACTTCCACGACAGATGGAAGTTTGTTCCAGCAATTAACCACCTGCTGGCTAAAGGCAAATTTCCGCACATCTAATCTACATCTGTCTTTTCTTAATTTGAATTTATGCCCCTTTAGGTTCGTAATCTGAACAAGTGGAAGGATCCCATCAGAATTCAGGCTGCTCAACCCATTCAAGGCCTTATACACCTCAATCAGATCACCGCGCAGGTGCCTAGTCTCCAGCCACTGCAATTGCAGAACTTAAGCCTCTCTTGGTAAGAGGGTCCCTTCATTCCCCTCACCAATTTTGTTGCCCTTCTCTGTACACGCTCAAGTAAATCTACATCCTTCCTAAAATGAGGCCTCCAGACCTGTACACAGTACTCAAGGCGTGGCCTGACCATTGCCTTATACAGAGGGATTATCACCTCCTTTTCCCTGCTAGCAAAATTCCTATATATCATTGACAAAACCCCATGACCTGCCCTGGCAGCCTGTCTGCATTGCTCAGAAAACTTCATATCTGACTGCACAATTACTCCCAGGTCTTTTTCATTTTCTACCACCTTAAGTGTAGTACCACACAGTTGGTACGTTTCTCTGGGGTTACTTCTACCCATATGCAGTACTTTGCATTTGTCAAGGTTAAACTTCAGTTGCCACTTCTTAGCCCATCTGCCCAAATTATCTAGTTGTTATTGTTGTTGTTATTTTGGTTTTTAGGAGCATTAGCAACTAAGGCCATATTGCTCCGGGATATGCGGTGGTCATTCCTGACCTTTCCGCATCCTCCGTATGTGGTGGTGACAGGCTTGAACCCCGGTCTAATCAAGAAGCGTGTGCTACGCACTGCTGCTCCTTCCCACCTGGCTACGGAGGCGCCAAATTATCTAGATCCTGTTGCAGTAGCACACTGCCATTACTGTCACTAACAACCCTGCCAACCTTTGTATCATCTGCAAACTTCAACATTGTGGAAGTAGGTAAGTAATTTGAATAAATTTAAGGAAGAATTAGTCAAGGTATTAGAGGGAATATAAAGATGATGGATAGTGTTTTTTTTTTCTTTCTAAGGCTGATGCTGTATATATTTCCTTCTTTGTGTCATTTTTCTAATATTAATACTAATACTAAATGGTGCCGCCGTAGCAAAATGTGGAAAGTTTTCTTCAGCAGTAATTCATTGTGTTCCAAAACACCATCAGTAAATCTCCTGCAAATATTTTCCTTTTTTTCCTTATTTTCTTTCTTTTCTTCCTTTTATTCTCTGTTTCCTTCCCCATACATGATCCGTAAGAGATATGTGTCTAAATATGTGGCACATACACATTTTCACTTTAAGTCATCTTTTACAAATTCTTTCTAGCTGATGAAGGAATGTGCCATTTTGAAAGCTACATGTATATTTTAGCACTTTTAATATTGTTTTTTGCTTTTATCTATGTTTAACTTATTTTATATCTGTATTTGCTGTTTTAACCTTAGTTTTATGTAATTTGTGTATTACCTTGTTTATTTATTAATTTTTTTTTATCTGTCATTTGTTGGTTGTTGCAAGAACTTTTATCTCTGTTCCCAATGATCAAAGCCATCTTTTTAATAATACATTGTTGTTTAATTAAGCAAAAAAAAAAAAAAAGAAGTAAAATGAGTACAATTTTTAAAGTCTGGAAAAATAACATAACTGTCAAAAAGTGTAAGTACAGTATATGAATAAAATCAATATATTGGCTGATTACAGGATATCACAATAGTAGTTAATGTATAAATTGTTTTACAGGCTCTTGCTGACCAGTTGACAGAAAATGATGTGATAGAAGGAAGGGTATATCCACCTCTTAAGAAAATTAGAGCTGTATCAATCAACATTGCAGCTAAAATAGCAGAATATTGTTTTAATGAAGGATTAGCCAATTACACACCTGAACCACAAGACAAAATACAGTTTCTACAAGAACGGGTGTATGACCCTTTTTATCCAAAATTGCAGTCTGTTCATAACAATGGCAGTTTGCCTAATGAACAGGTTTGTCATAAACTATGAGCTAAAGATATGTTTAGCTCAGTTTTTGTTTTATACATGAGTGTATATTTAAAATATCGGTATTTGTGTGATATCTTCCAAATAATGTGTGCCTAATGCAGCTCTTTGTAAATTATATAAAAAAAAACTGTTGTAGATTTATCTATATTTTCATAGTCATTGACATTTGTATATGCATTTCAGTGACATCCCCCTTTTTTTTTTTATTTAAAGGCATAGCATTTTAAATGGTGATTTTGTGTAGTGTTGTATTTCTTGGTTCATGTGATGTATATGCTGTATGTAAATTAATAAAATATATATTGTATAGTACTGTAAATTGTTAGGCATTCATATGCTATATTTATGTTGAAGCAGTGCTATAAATTTGTATATATGCTTAGCAAATATTGTAATCATCCTGAATTCTGCTTAATAATTCTTGTACTGTTCCAGAATATTTGTAACAGAATATGTGTATTAAAGTGCAATTCAATGCAATAAAGAATTTTAAACAGGTTTGTTGATGAC
Organism: Mastigoproctus giganteus; assembly: GCF_048544385.1. Classification (NCBI taxonomy): domain Eukaryota; kingdom Metazoa; phylum Arthropoda; class Arachnida; order Uropygi; family Thelyphonidae; genus Mastigoproctus; species Mastigoproctus giganteus. Next base: position 37,470,059 of record NC_143582.1, on the reverse strand, counting down.
TCTATTTTATAACAACACATTTGCAATATTATTCTGTAAAATATATTCTAATAAGATTACTGAAAAGGAACTGAGTTACAGTTGGGTTCAATTATTGGTCTATAATACATTATTTTCTCCATACATTTAAAATAATTCGATAATTTTTTGTATAAATTGCATTAATTTCAATGCTGTAACTATTTGTGGGACACATACCTAAATGTTTTGCAGGATTTTTATTTTCAATTTCAGAGAATTATACAGTTGTTAAATCCTGCAATCACAATGTACTTAATGCTAAATTAATTCTGCAAAGAGAAGGATATAAATTTAAATTGAAAAAGGTTAATAGTTGTAAAACAGATATGTGGAAATTTATCATCAGCCAAAAAATTGCCTGTGTCATTTTGCCAATACATGTATTGTCTCTATACAGGGTGTCTCAAAAATATTGGTACAAACGTTTAGGGGAGGTAGGTAACATCTAAAGGAATATGAATCGCATAGGAACCCATAACCGGAAACGTCATGTGGGTTCAGTTACTGCTCCCCCTAGAGCAGTAACTAAACATTTATTTGACATAATATTAACAATAGAATACGAGATGGATGCAATTCATGATGTTACAACAGATGCTCGAAGGTTCCACCATGAGACGAGATGCATGCGTGACACCGACACAGCACGGATTGGTGGACACGGTCGAACATACATGGAGCAGCAGTGCAGACGAGTCTTGCCACGAGATCCATTTCCATCTCCACAGGCGATTCATACACGATAGATTTGAGGGCTCCCCCACAGAAAGAAATCAAGGCTCGATAAATCAGGCAAGCGTGGGGGCCAGGCAACGGGTCCACCACAGCCAATCCATCGACGCCCAAAATGCCTGTTCAAATGGTCACGAACACACCTTCCATAATGGGCAGGCGCCCCGGCATGTTGAAACCAAATGTTGCGTCTCACATTTGCTGGAACGTCGTCAAGTAACCCTGATAGAACTTGTTCAAGAAAGATCCGATATTTAGCGGAGTTCATGCGGAATGGTAACAGGTATGGGCCGACTAAGCAGTCACCGACCATACCTGTCCATTTATTGTGAAACAATGTTGTGCCACATGGGGGTGCACACCTTGTGGGTTGTCATGAGCCCACATGAGCATTGTGCTGATTGAATAAGCCTTCCCGAGTGAAATAAGCCTCATCTGTGAAAAAAACAGGCTGGAAAATTCAAGTCTTGAACACTTTCTTGGAGAAACCACTGCGCAAAAGCCACACGTGCAAAATGATCTTGGGGGAGCAGTAACTGAAACCTTTGGAGATGAAAGGAACGTAAGGAAGCGTTGTGCCAGACATGCTGTACACTGCAACGAGACACTTCTAAGGTAGAGGCAATGGCATGTGTGCTGGTAGTAGGATTCTTCTGGACGGCATTCACACTTTCTTCCATGGTGGGAGAGTTCACGTCGAACGTGGTCTGCCCGCACTACTGTTACCTCTAAATGACCCATAATCGCACAAATTTTGATGCACACGCTCAAACAAACAGTGGTTTGGTACATGTCTGTCTGGGAAGCGTTCTCCATAAATTTGTTGAGTGGCTCGTCCATTGCCCTCTGCTAATCCATACACTAGGTGCATGTCTGCCAGCTCACAGTTCGTATATTGATGCATGCTCTTCGTACAACGACTACTGCTTGAATGAGTAAACCAGAAATTTTCCCTCTCACGAACTGATGAATAGCGCCTTCTACCGCCTTACGTTTAGCATCAACCAATCCAAAAAAGGTCAATGGTAGCTATGATCACTATTCTTACACATCATATGCAAAAAGGGCTGGGTTTGAATTGCATCAAGACCAAACAAATTTTTATGGACTTTTTCACACTATGGCTGGGTGGTCCTCAAGCGAGGGTTGTACATCTGTACCATTCTGCTGAAAGTTGGATTTTTCATCCAGAAAACAGGCATACCTTAGAATACACACAATTTACAGACACAATACACTAACACCTTATTGCCATAGTTTCTTTGGTGCAAAAACTAAACATCAGTGTAATGCAAGATGAGTTACCCAATATTTATCTTAATTTAAATCTGTTTGTAATGTAAAATAAATTTTTTTTTGCTTTTTGTTTGTTACTTTTAACTGTTGAAAGCAGTGCTTCAATATGTAACATGTCAAGTGAAATGAAATTTAAATAAGTCATATTTAAATTTCATTTACGATTAACATCTACTGCAGAAAATTTGCCCCCATCAAGGCAAATACAAGGACATTAATGACTGAATGTTTCAAATGATATCTCTCGAATGTCTTCTATGAAAGTAATAAATAATTAAATTAGAAATACAATGATCGTTCAGTATAAAAGTTTAAGAGCAACAATAAAAGTTAATTATTATTGTTGCTCTTATATTATTTCTCCCTGATTGGGGGTTCCACCTCGTGACGGGTATTGCAACCAAGTACACAGGGTCGTTGTTGATATGTCTGGTGTTACTCTGACATATCAACAACGAGGAACTCTGACTTTGGTCGAGGAACTCTGACTATCCTACAGGTGTTCAGGATTGCAACTTTCTGGAGTTCCTTGTATGTGTTTGCAGGGAGACCTATTGCTGCTAGGCTGTTATGTAGGGTCTTTGGCACCGTACCTGTGATTGACACGATGATCGGGATGGTCGCTGCTTGTTGCATATGCCACATCTCTTTGATCTCCTATCTTAGGTTTGTGTACTTCCTGATTTTTTCCCCATGGGTTTTCTGCAGTTTGCCAGTGTTGGGTACTGCTATGTCAATCAGATAGGTAGCCTTTTCCTTCTTGTCCACAAGGGTTACGTCCGGTCTGTTGTGGGGGATTGTCCTATCCATTATTATGGTGCGGTCCCAGTACAGCTTGTGGGTTTGGGTCTCTAGTACTGCCTGGGGTTCGTACTTGTAGTACAGTACACTTTCTTCGACCAGCTGGTATTTCCTTGCTAGCTTCTGATGTATTATTCTGGCTACCTGATCGTGTCTATGAGTGTACTCAGTCAGAGTGATCACTTTGCATCCCGCAGTGATGTGTTGGATCATTTCTGAGGCCAGGTGGCATCATTTATATGTGTCATCAGACACTCTGGGTTCCTTGGCAATGTATTTTCTATAGTTCCTGGTGTTTATTACCTGGTCTTGGATGGCAAGCATGAATCCTTCAGTCTCGGGGAAGAGCATCCCGCTCGTGAGCCATGCATTGGAAGCAATTTTATCTATGTGATCTTGATGGAGATCATTGTAGTGTCTGCCATGGAGTATCTTCTCTGCCCATCTTTCTAGCTTCATTTGTACCTCCTGGTTGGGGGGAGACTCCTTGCTTAGGTTGAGTGGGGGTATACCGCTGGCCTGGTGGAGTTCTGCTGTGTGTTTCTAGAAGTAATCCAGAAATTATTATTATTATTATTATTATTATTATTATTATTAGCCATATGGTGCAAGGAAGCCTGAGGCTTATGCTGCATCAGCCAAAAAACATTTCTGACGTACCCTGAGAGAGAGAGAGAGAGAGAGAGAGAGAGAGAGAGAGAGAAAAAACAAGAGTCGGAAGTAGAAGGGAATCATCGAGAAAGAGAAGAATAATGATATCCAGCTCAGGACCCTGGGTATGTCAAGCCCATACTCACCAGATGTAAGTCCCTGGGGTTAACTAAAGCACCTAAATTAAAATATCATTTTAAAGCTTTTTTTCCAACCAATGAAAAATTAAGCCACATATTGATAAATCTTGAGCATCTCTTAGCACATCTTTTGAAACAAAGCACGAATTCAGTTAGCTGCAAGTGGACCTGTATTATCACAAAGCAGGGTTAAAAGCCAGTTTTGATTTAATTACACAGGCGCACCAAAATAAACTGTGGTGTGTTCTTGCAATCATTTCAACATTAGTTCTTAATGGAAATAGCCCATGAAGAAGATGTCTCTTTTGAAGATAGGAACAAGGGAATGATGCAGAATAATTCCTTTTGTCAGTGTCTGAATCCATGTTTCATGCTGAGCCTCTAGCAGTTCCAAGTTCTGGCATACCCTCCCATGTCAATACTGGTATCAGATTATTCAAAGTCTAACAGCAAAAGATCACAATGGCCATAACTTTTCGGCGCCTCCTAGCCAGGTGGGAAGGAGCAGCAGTGCGTAGCACACGCTTCTTGATTAGACCGGGGTTCGAGCCTGTCACCACCAAATACGGAGGATGCGGAAAGGTCAGGGAATGACCACCGCATATCCTGGAGCAATATGGCCTTAGTTGCTAATGCTCCTAAAAAAAAAAAAAAACCAACCATAACTTTTCTATGAGAAATCTAGTGTATCATTTTTTTTTTTTTTTTTTTTTTTTTTTTTTTTCGCTCTTGAATACTCAGGATACTTCCACTGCATATTTGAAAGTTTAGAGTCTGGTTTAAAATTATGACATCAGGGCCAACGTCAAAACTATTATCTCCTGTCACAATCTTATTCAAAAATTCATAGCCCTCTTTAAAATAATGTAAAAATTACTCAAATGATAATTCTACAAAGTTTGTTTTTTCAGTGAATTTTGGAATCGGCTAAACTGCAAATTTACAGTAACTCAGACGATGAATAATGGAATGGACACTGACTACTGATAATCAGTTGTGAAAGCTCTCTAGCCATTGTGCATCTGTTATTACCTAAATGCAATTTCCAAAAGTTCATTGTTGTCAATTGATTTTGTATATAGTATATAGTTTATATTGACTAGTAGCATAGGGGGTTCCCCCCAACTCTGCAATAGTTTCTCTGTGATGCAAACAGCACTGTAAAGACTAGCTTGTATGTGTTGTATGTGGTTTTTGTGTGTGAGTGTGTAATGTGGGGTTATGTTGGTACATTGTTCATCTGGTAACTTAGCCTAGGGCTGTTGATGTAGTTTTTAGAAATATTTGCAACTAAGGCAATATTGCTCTGTTAGCCTAGGGCCTATGGAACACCACTAACTCCTAGTTACTGTCTGCTGGCATGGAGAGCCTGCCCAAGTAAGCAAGGTGGTTTCTCTGGCAGAGCCAACTGCAGAGTTGCCTGAGCTTTCTGGGGAGGGCTCAAATAAAAAAATATATAAATTTTTGTTGACAACCTGCAGGGGTATAGTATAAGAGTTAGAGGAAAAAGATGATGTATTTGGGGTGGGTGGGTGTAAGAAAGAGACACCGGGCAAAGCAAAGTATAGAAATAGGGATGACTTTGCATTTTCATTCTTAAGAATGAAAATGCAAAGTCATGGGGCAGAGTGCCCTGATTTTTATTGAAGTAGAATAAACAGGAAGAGGGGGGATTCCTGGGGCAAGTCCCTTGGGGATGGAAAAGAGAAGAGCCATAAGGACAGGGCACCCTATATGGTTGCTACATGGAAAATGTCATCCTGCATCAGGGTTTGGCGCTAGCAGGTATGGATTCCACATGTCATATGAATATGCAATGCACTAAACCAGCCCTGAGATGAGTCCAGCTCAGGGGAACAGAACATCCAAGGCCAGACACATATGACCCAGCAAGAAAATCTCACACCTTTTGAACAGGTGTCAGCAGGAGTCTGTCCATGGAAAGAGAACATCCTGAATCATTCAAGAAGCATCAGAGAAAATCCCACACTTGTCATTCAAGTGCCTGCATTAGATCCTGCATCATGTTTATTTATGACATCAGCATGTCCATTTCAGGGGAAGATGAGGAGTTTATAGACAGTGAGTATGACACTATCAAGTCTTGTGTTCAGCATTTGTCAGTGTCAAGTGTCAGCTGTAGCCTAACACTTGCTAATAGACAAGCACCAGTGAATGATCCCACTTCTTTTAAGACATCAGCAGTGTCAGGGCCAAGGGTTCAGGTCAGGATCTGGATACTTTGTTTAGAGATCTCTGTTGGGGTACTTGGCGCTGGAAGGGTATGGTTCCCACACTTGTCCAGAAACAAATGTCAGCAATCATTATTAGGAAGTTTAATCATGAGAGGAGTTTAATATCTGCCTGTCAGATCTCAATCCAAAACCAGGTGTCAGCCATTGTCCCACATCATGCATATGATGCCAGCAATTGAGTCAGGCCCTAGCAGAGCCTTGGGGCTGGTCAGGGATTTTTTGACTTCCTGTTGGACTTGTGTTCCACACCTGCCAGAGGAGGTGCAGGCATAGTATATTCCACATTGTTTCAATATGACAACAGTTCAAGACCGGATATTAAGTGTCTGAAGCCAATTCTTTTTTGTTTAGTTTAAACAGGAGCCAAGGCAGGGTTTGTGGGCCTTCGACCCACAACAGATATCCAGTAGTCAACAATGCTCCTCAAACACTGCCTGCACATTCAATTAGCATCTTGTAATAGTTCTCCTGTGTGATGAAGAGGTGTTAATGACCCACAGATGGATCGTGTATTTTGTGATTGGACATCCTCTGTAGTCTTCACAGCTGGGGGATTTTGTAACATAGGATTGTCGTGAATGCAAAAAATCATGTCCTCTTTCTTTTCCTTCTCAACTTTCTTGACAATGTATCAGAAATTTTTTGGACAGCAACCTTTGGCATGCATAGCAAACATTGTTTTGAATATCTTGTGATGCTTGCCCTTCAATAGTTAAAAATTGAACCATCACATATTGATTCATTTGTGATGCCATATGAAATGCCATATGAAAAGTTGCACACACAACTGTAACAAAGAAGAAATGAAACAATATAGGCTTTTATATGTATTAACATGATGACATGTTGCCTTAAGCATGTGTGAATCCATTTCCTCCATCCTGTTGAGAATTGTTACATGTTGAATGTATTTTAATGACCCCCTCCCATATTTTCTTGTGTGCATTTTTTTTGTTCTGGAATCCTTGAAAAAATACTGATCAAAAAATTTTATCTGCATTTTGTCAGGTATATGCACATCTCACAACAGGCCCACAGATCTCCCATCATCAATGTATGTATGAAAGCACATAAATAAGAAACAATGAAGCAAAAATCTCTCCTTTAATGCCCACTATTTATATGTTGCTCAAAAAATTCAAAAAGCAAAATGGTTAATCAAACAAGAAACAGCAGCGATTCAAGACAGAAAAACAGTCATTAAGCATGTTCAAAGATGCATCTTTCCCATTCTGTCCTATGCTTCCGAAATCTGGTCTGGTGCTCCTCAAGTAACTGTCAAGAAATTCCTTGCCCTAGAATATTGGGTTCTTAGATGGCTCAATAGTAGCTTCGTTTTCCCCATACAATATCCAGGCAACAGCTTTATAAAAATCTAAAAACAAAGCCTCTGCAACAGATGATCAACAAGTCTGGAGTCACGCTTCTTGCAAAGTTAATCACCTCTGCATGTGATTCACCAAACTTAGTCAATATAATAGCTGTCCCCTACAGGGAAAATTCAAGAAACCAGCAATTCAAATCCAACCTCTCCAGGCTCAAACAAATGGACAGAATGTTCCCAATGCATCTCTTCACCTCATAAATCATCACAACATTGATTGCAACAGGTTAATCGACTCTGAAGCCTACAGGAGTCAGATCTCCGATAAAATGAAGAAAAATAATCCAACTCAGTAATTGCAACTGAAAGCCAAATGTCCTGTTCTGCAGTTTTTTAAATTCATAACTGTTCTGCAATTTTTTAAATTCATAACTAAAATTCCTAGCCATTGTTAATATCTATATAAAATCTGCTATGTACATATACTCGATTATTTTATGTCATTCCCTTTGAATTTTTACCTGCCCCTAGCCATGTGCTGTGATGGGCTTGCTGTATTTGCAATAAATGAATATTTATTTATTTATTTATTCTGGAGAGGTATACTAAAAAAAAATGAATTATACCTTTTGTTCATTTTCATTTCATACTGAAGTTTGGAAAATAAAATAAAAGTATAGCCCATAAAATTATGATATCAAAAACACTACTGTAAAAAATTTAGCTTTTCTAAAATTCAACTTAATTTTTTGAGAAAGTAAAAAATTTATTCTATCCTGAAATAAATGCATATCACATGTTATTAACATTTGTTATTCAGTGTTTATTTCACTTATGAAAGCGAAGCTTGTACTTTGCCATTACAGAAAAAAAAAGTTTCTTTTTTCCTTCTTCCCCATCCCTTATAATATAGGAAGTCTGAGACTTATGGTTTGTATTCAAAATGCATACCATTTCATAAATTTGCTATTTGGAACATGAAATGCATTTTCCTATAGAAACAATTAACCCCAGGGGTTCACATCTGGTGAGTATGGGCTTGGCACACCCAGGGTCCTGAGCTGGATATCATTCTTCTCTTTCTTGGTGATTCCCTTCTACTTCTCTCTCTCTCTCTCTCTCTCTCTCTCTCTCTCAGGGTAATTCAAATTTTTTTGGTTGGCACAGCATAAGCCTCAGGCTTCCTTGCACCATATGGCTAATAATAATAATAATAATAATAATATTTCAAATCAATGGTGAACCCTTGCACATAACATGGTTATAGTTGTCATCCATTTACATTGAATGCTAATGGGAGTGGTATGGCTCAGAGGAGAACTGAGGGGGGGGGGGCAGTTGCCCTCTGAATCACAGCTTTTTAAAATGCACTGCTTGCATGATGTTTGTGGAGCAATCAGGTACGGGACATGACATTGCCATGGGGGATGTCTTTGTGTGTGCGCGATGCAAGGAGTGTAACGAAATCAGGCAACAACTCAGCATTGTTATGGGCCTATGTGAGAGCTTGAAGGACAGGGTGGATGCCCCCGAAGGAACTAAATTGAGGGCCCCATCAAGCTCTCAGCTGCCCACATCAATGCCAGAGCTTGCACTCGATCATCATACAACACAGCGGCAACCCGCAAGGCAGAATTGCTGGTCCCACAGGAACTAGTAGTTGTTGGTGACTATTGGCAGGGAAACAGGGAACATGGTATGTAAAAAGGATAGGTGGAACAGGACCGGGGTATGTCTGCCAGGGGCAAAGGTTGATGACATTGTAGAGTGGATATCACCTTTTAAGGGCACAAAAGGTGATATAGTTGTACACGATGGCACTAATGATATCAAGAGTAGGAGACTGGCAGAATTACTTAACAAGGACAGGTCACTGTTGAAAAAAATCCGTGAATTAGAGTTGAATTTGAAAGTGTCTGCAATTCTGCCCAGACACGATAGGAGGGAGTATATGATGACAGCCTTGTTGATCAATTCGGCCCTGGTAAGATTGTGCAAGGCTCAAGGGGTAGAATTTTTTTCAGCCTGGACTGTACTTGTTAACAGGAGAGACTGCTTCTACAGGGATGGGATACACTAATAGAAAGGGTGCAAGAATATTTGCTGATGCTATAGAGGCAGTGTTAGGTGGGTCGGAAACTGCTAGCTTGGGGGGAGACAAAGACTAATAGATTAACAATAGCCACTGGCAGAGGTGAAAGAGATTCTTGCACTGCTTCTATTAGAATGAGCAGAAGCCTGAAAAACAAGATGCATGATATTTCAGAGACTGCTGCGAGCCATTGCGGTACAAGTAAACACATGGGTTGTGTTAGGGTAGCTAAGAATAGAAACAGGTGCAGGTATACTTGCGTGTACACCAATGATAGCAGTTTGGTAAATAAATTTGATGAATTTGAGGTATTGCTCAAAGCATCAAAGGCAGATATTGTTGGGATATCAGAGACGTGGTGTCACACAGATATAAGGAATGCAGAACTGGAATTTGGGGAGTACAACGTCTACAGGAAGGATAGACAGGATAGGAAGGGAGGAGGGGTTATGCTATTAGTTAAGAAACACATAAAATCCAAGGAAGTGAAGCCAGTCGATATCACTGGACAGTGCAGTGTCGAGTCAGTTTGGTGTGACATAAGCATTGGGAGATCAAAATTGAGAGTAGGAGTGTGCTATAGGCCTAATGACTCTGATGAGTATAATAAGAAACTGTACAGGGAAATAGAGTGGGCCAGTACATAAAAGAGTCTTATAATTTGGGATTTTAATTTCCCAGATATTGACTGGAATTTGTGGGTTGGTCACTCACACACTAACAAGGCTTTTGTGGATTTATTGGATGATTGTTTTCTACCTCAGCATGTTCAGAAGGCAACTAGAGGGAGTAATACTCTTGATTTGATTCTCAGTAGTGATTCTTCATGCATTAAGAATCTGCAGATTCTTAATGCATGAAGGTGGCAGTGATCATAGTGTGCTGAAGTGGGATTTACTCAAAGAGGTAACTACCATCAGGGGTAAAGGGAAGGGTTATTGCTTTCGTAAAGGTGACTACGATGGTCTGAGACAGTATTTAAATTCTATACAGTGGGACCAACTGATGATGTTACCAACAGCAAATTCAAAATGGGAAGCATTCAAAGAACTTATCTTGGAAGCTACTAGACTTTACATACCAACTAAGAAATATTGTTCAAGGTTTAGGACTAAATGGATGTCAGATGAACTAATGAGACATATGACAAAGAAGAAAAATGCATGGGATACATATAAATTAACACGTGACACAGAAGCTTATGATAGATACAAGTTGATCTGTAACCAAGTTACAAAGGAGATTAGGCAGGCATAGGGATGCAAAGAAAAACAGCAAAGAGTTCTTCACTTATGTAAACTCTAGAAGGAAGGGGATGAATCAGATTGGTCCACTTGATATCGATGGTTCGACTGTTGATGATCCTGCTCAGGTAGCTAACAAACTAAATGAATATTTTGCATTGACATTCAGACATGAGGAGTTATTCAGTGAGGGAAATGCCAGAGGTGTATTCAACTCTGGCAGTAAGCTAGAGAATCTTGTAATAACTGAGAGTAAAGTGGAGGAGAAATTGTTGAAGATGAACACAAGAAAGGCACTTGGGGTGGATGGGATCTATCCAGTTATATTAAAGGAGGCAGCAAAGGAAGTAAGCAAACCCTTGGCCATAATTATGAGAGCTTCCTTGGACTCAGGGGAGGTACCCACAGACTGGAGATGTGCAAATGTGACCCCAATTCACAAAGGAGGAACAAAGCCCGACACAAGTAATTATAGACCTGTGAGTTTAACTTCTGTTCCAGGAAAATTAATGGAGGCACTGGTTAAAGAAGCACTGCAGGATTATCTAGACAAGTCTTCAGTTATAGCTCGGACACAGCATGGTTTTGTTAAGGGAAAGTCTTGCCTGACCAATTTGATTGGATACTATGATGCAGTTACAAAAGGACTGGATGCAGGGAATAACTTTGATATTATATACTTGGATCTTAGAAAGGCTTTTGATACTGTTGCGCATGGAAGATTGCTGTACAAATTGGAGCAGTGTGGCATCGGAGGCAAATTGCTGCTATGAATAAAGGGGTGGTTGAGGGGGAGAAGACAGAGAGTGGTAATCAGTGGACACTGCTCATCGTGGACTAATATTATTAGTGGAGTCCCTCAGGGTTCAGTGTGGGGTCCATTATTGTTTTCTGTATTTATAAATGATATTGATGATGGTATATCAGGCTTAATGTCCAAGTTTGCAGATGATACAAAGGTTGGCAGGGTTGTAAAGGACACTACTGACACTATGCTGCTGCAACAGGATCTGGAAAGGTTGAGCAGATGGGCTGAGAGGTGGCAAATGAAGTTTAACATTGACAAATGTAAAGTCTACATATGGGAAACAGCAACCCCAGAGCAACCTATCAACTCTGTGGTACTACACTGACAGTGGTAGAGAATGAAAAGGACCTGGGGATAATTGTGCAGGCAGATATGAAGTTCTCTGAGCAGTGCAGACGGGCTTCAAGAGTAGCTCATGGTGTCTTGTCAATGATATACAGGAATTTTTCTAGTAGGGATAAGGAGATGATTATTCCCTTGTATAAGGCAATGGTCAGGCCACACCTTGAGTACTGTACACAGGTCTGGAGGCCTCATTTCAAGAAGGATGTAGAGCTGCTGGAACGAGTATAGAGAAGGGCAACAAGATTAGTGATTGGAACAAAGGGGTACTCTTATGAAGAAAGGCTTAAGTTTTGCAAATTACAGTGTCTGGAGACTAGGCACCAGCAAGGTGATCTGATAGAGGTGTATAAAGCCTTGAATGGTTTGAGCATGCTCAATGCCAATGGGATTCTTCCTCTTGCTCAGAATAATCACCTGAGAGGGCATAAATTCAGATTGAGGAAAGACAGATGTAGGATAGATGTGCAGAAATTTGCCTTCAGCCCAGTGGGTTGTTGGTTGGTGGAACAGACTTCCATCGCTTGTTGTTGAAGTTGATAGCCTAAATAAATTTAAGGCTCAACTGGACAGGTATTTCGAACGAATGGAGGGGTGAAGTGGAAGTGTTTTTTTTTTTTTTTTGTTATAGCTGATGCTGCATAAGCTTGCTTTCTTGCATCATATGCCTCTACTAATGCTAATGAAAATGGACTGATTCTGATTTCCATTATCAGAACAAGTTGAACCTCCCTACAAAAGTTCCTGAGCTGTTGTGGCCACCTATACTAATATTACTGGAAGCTGTATCTATCTTCCTAGAGCTATGCGTACTAAGAAGTCACATTCATCCCTATGAGGGATACCTACCATCAGTTAAGAGGAGTTTTTATATGCTCTGTTCATTCCATGGCAAAGTTAGTTAGTCTTGGCAAGGCCAGCACCACTCACTGGACAAACAAAATGACTGCCTAAGGTACTACCAGTTCTAAGCATACTTAAATAAGTTACCTAATCTAAGTAAAAATATGAAGGAAAACTTAATTTCGAAGACTGTTGATATGTTAAAAAAAACTTGTTTGGGAATAGTGTTTTATTAAAATAACATTTCACTCTCATGACCAACCCAAATGTTTCAGGGTGAGGTGGAAGATCACATCAGAATGTGCAATGTTAGTCTATCCTGAGAGGAGGAGGAGGGAGTATGCTTAGATAATTGTGTGTTTTTTCACATGCTGCCTAATTTAGCAGCCTGTGTGAATATGAATTTAAAAAGTGCAGGCTTCTCCAGATCTAATAACACCTGGTCATCTCAGTCATTGCCTTGTAGTGATAAAAGTAACAAGGATCAAGAACTGGTTATCCTGCCAAGCTGCAAGTTGAAATTGTTTCATTTATGTCATATAATTATCTGATTTGTTTTTTTGTACTATAATGCCTGTTCGGTGCCGAATTAAGGCACAGGGCCCTTGCTTGGGACACCATTCTATAAAGGGATGTCAAATTTTACAAATCATGTTTGGTTTGGGTTTTTTTAGGAGCATTAGCAACTAAGGCTATATTGCGCCAGGATATGCGGTGGTCATTCCCTGACCTTTCCGCATCCTCCGTATTTGGTGGTGACGGGCTCGAACCCCGGTCTAATCAAGAAGCGTGTGCTACGCACTGCTGCTCCTTCCCACCTGGCTACAGAGGCGCCTTACAAATCATGAAAAAATATATATACATTATATATCCTTAGTAAAGGGGCGCCAAAAAATCTTTCTGCCCGGGACGCAAAAATACCCTGGTCCGCCACTGTCCTTGACAAGTTCAACTGAAGTAAATTTGACAAGATGAGTTTCATGGTCTTGACTGTGGCTTGATACATATTTTAAACAAACCAACCACGAAAATTATCACTCATATGATCTCAGACGTAAGTAATTACCAATTTTCATATATCTTTATCGACCTAATCTGAATTGGCAACATCGCATCAACTGGCTGAATAAAGACACCGTCACGCAAAGCTGCGAGATCGTGCCCGTACGCTGCCAATAATAAATAAAATATAAAAAAATAATAAAAACACCGCTATATGTTACATTCTATATTGGTTTATCTAATGCAATAAAGTAATTGCAATGAAGTTGCAAACTTCTGTGACCGTACAGAGTATAAATGGAAATTTATTTATTCTTAGTCGTATTACTGTACTGTATATTTTTTAAATTCTCAGGACGTATGTAGACGGCACTGGCATCGAGCGATGGATGATGGAGGAGAAAGTGCTCGCATCACTTATCATCTGTGATATATTTACAAGTTCCCCCCTTCCCCCAAAACTGGATGCAGATAAAATATTCAAATATATTGCACAATTTTTGTTTTTGTAAATGAGCGCTATCGTGTTAGCGTTTAAGTATTTTATATACTCGTTCATATTTCCTGTATTCGTCAAATGTGAGTGCTGTATTTACTTTTCTAAGATCAGTGGTAAATAAAAAAAAATGTGGTCATTTCTCTTGAAATGTGATTTTTTTTTTAAATTGAGTTTTTTTAAACTATTATATTTATAACGTGAAAGCGAGTAGGATAATGCGCCAAAACAATCGACTTATAAATAAGAAAACCACAGTGGAAATCAGACTGCGAAATAAAAAAAAAAAATGTTTTAGTTACGCCGGATTTCTTTTACCAGATATTCTCAAGAACATTAACAAAAATACAATTGGTACCGTTTTCTAAGATTAGTATGGTACGCATGAAAAACAGAAAAGGCCTATTAAATTGTTCCGAAACTGTATGTTAGTGCTGTTTACTTTGTAAATTGTAGGACCATGGCGAGTTAAGTGTGTCCCGGAGCGGTGGGGGATAAATGCATGGTTTTTCATCCGATAAAAACAGGCAACTGAAACATAGAATACACAAAATGTTAAAAACTCCACATACTGACAACTTATTGCCTGTTGCCGCGGTACATATTCTGAAACCGAACTATATAATTTGGCTCTTCTGTTTACAATGCTATTAACCATATTTTTAAACATCGTAATATTTAAGCTTCAGCAACAATTAACATATTACTACAATATATTGGCTCCTTGCCCTAAAGCACCACAATAAGAGTATGCAAATCCTTCCAGTCTCATAATGCAGCAAATTAAAAATTAATGTTTTTCTTTGTTCACACTCTACCAATTTTAAATTTGTATAAGAAAAGAGAGACTGCCAACTTTATATATATACACATATACACTGCCCTGCAGAAAGTATTTGGACACTATCATGATATCAAAAAAGGAGTTTTAAGGGGCATACTAGTTGTAGCTCAATCTGGCTTTCCAATTCATCCCAGAACTTGTTTTATAAAATTCAGGTCTCGACTCTGGGCAGGTCAGTAAGTTGGATTCTGTTTTCTTCAAACCAGCTTTTTACACTGTTCTCCTGATAGAACGGAGCATTATCATGCTGGCACCCATATCTGTCCAAACTGCCCAAGTGTAAGCACTAGAGAATTGTCTAAAAAATATCCATTAAACAAGTGGTCCGAGTTCAAACCATGCTAAGAAGCCCACACCATGACCCTGTTCCTGCAAATTTCACTTTGGCCATAGTACACTTCCATAGATGATATTCTGCAGCAGGACTTAAAATGGAAAATTTTATGAAATGGAATGTTCATTAATAAAATATCGTACTTTTATAAGTCAGGAGGCGCTTCTGTAGCCAGGTGGGCAGGAGCAGCAGTGCGTAGCACATGCTTCTTGATTAGACCGGGGTTCGAGCCTGTGACCACCAAATACGGAGGATGCAGAAAGGTTAGACAATGACCACCGCATATCCCCGGAGCAATATGGCCTTAGTTGCTAATGCTCCTAAAAACCAAATAACAACAACAAATAACAACATAAGTCAGGTGTGTACATGACAGTACCAATGTATATGAAAAACTAGAACAACATTCTGTTGTGTGCCAATCCATTTTAAGCTCTGTTCTTCAGACATTCTTCACACCTATACTCAACTGTATGATCTGAAAACTGTGCAATGAATCCCATAAGATCTGTTTCCACTCCACTAGTGCATGGTCCAAGAACGATGGGTTAGGCACAAATAAATGTTTACTTCACACCAGCAAATTCCAGATGTGAAATTTGATGGTGTGAAGTAAACAGTAGCTCTACATGAAAATCCATGCCATGCAGCTTTTTACAGACCATAGAGACAAATACTGAAACTCATTAGGACATTTTAAAATCAAATATAATGTTCCAAGGATATTACTCTGTTTCATTTTATGCCTTTCTTCAGGGATTGACGATTCTTATCTGTCAGTTATTTTGGCTTACCCAATTGTTTGTGCACACCTGCATTGCTCTCGTTCTTCCATCTTTTTTACTACATCAGCTAGAGTTGAATTTGTGAGGTTCAAACATATGGCTGTTGCAGTTAACAATAAATTGTAATATGATGATAATTAAGTCTCTTTGATACTCTATAATGCTCACCATGAATCATACTGCTTATATGTATGATTCATAGGTGGAAGTTTATTCCAACAATTGATTATGCTTTGGCTGAATGCAAATTTCCACACATCTAGTCTGCATCTGTGCTTTTTGAATTTCAATTTATATGTCCCCTATGTGTTTCACCTAAGAAAGAATAAATATGCTATCAGCATTTAGTTCATTTAACTCTTTTAAAGCCTTATACACTTCACTTAGGTCATTCTGCGGATGCCTAATTCCATTACAATTTACAGAACCCTGGTGTGTCTTGGTAAAAATATCCTTTTGCACCCCTAACTAATCTTGTTTCTCTTCACTGCACCCTTTCCAGTAGGTCTGTGTTCTTCCTAATATGAGGTTTCCAAACCTGTATATAGTATTTCAAGTGTAGCCTTTTTTTTTTTTTTTTTTTTTTATGAAAACCCCAAACACGAAAGGTATCAAAACCTATAGTACTTAGTACCGTGCATGGGTTGAAGGAGAAGTATGGGTGGAGGGGGTGCTGGACCATTATCTCCTACAATGGGATAATCACCTCTTTATCCCTGTTAACATTCCTGTATATATCATTGACAGAACACTATGAGCTATTCTAGCAGCCTCTTTGAACTGCTCAGAGAATTATTATTATCATTTCTTTATTATTATTACTACTAGCCATATGGTGCAAGGAAGCCTGAGGCTTATGCTGCACCAGCCAAAAAAAAATTCCTGAGTTACCCTGAGAGAGTCAAAAGGGAATCACCAAGAAAGAGAAGAATGATGATATCCAGCTCAGGATCCTGGGTGTGCCAAGCCCATACTCACCAGATGTGAGCCCCTGGGGTTCATGTCAAACTCTAAATCTTTTCCGTAGGCTACTATTTTGGATTTAGAACCACCTAAATGATTTTTATTCTGAGATTACTGAAATACAGTACCTTGCATTAAATATTGAACATCAACTGACATTTTTCAGTCCATCTGCCTAGATTATCTAGAGCACACCCTGATTACTATCATTAACCACAGTGCCCATTGGATCTGTAAAAATTCACCAAAGATACAATTCATCCAAGGTACAGTTCACCAAATATCAATTCATCAATAAATAAATTAGAATAAGTAACACATTAATAATGTTTATTTTAACTCTAGAGCTTGTTATATACAATCCACTGAGAAGACAAAAAAAAATAAATTTTATTGAAAAATATAAATATATGAACATTCTTCACATTGAAAATACTGTATTATCAGTGTAGTATTTTAAAAGGCAAGTCTTTCAATATGGTCCACAGTTTTATGGAATTTTCATTGTTAAGAACTACATAAAATGGAAAAACCAAACCTACATTTTTTATAACTATTTCTGCAAAAGGAATAAAATCATTTAACCCTTCAGTAGTTGCATGACCTTTCGTGACACGTTTAGTTGCATGGATGACTATTTTCCTCAGTTTAAAATTCATTTTTAAGCTTATAGATTTTTTTTGTTCCTTTGTAATTTCATAATAGGTGTTCTTATTGATCTATTCAGAGATATTATAAATGAATTTATATATACTATATATATGAAAAGGATGACCATAAATAATCATCTAATGTTCAGTGTTGATAGATTATTTGTAACGAGCATCGATGATAAATATGGTAAATATCAGTGACGTTAGAAATATGTTAACATGTTAGAAATATTGAATATTATTCAGTATTTCTATCTAGAATTCTATTTCTAGAATATTCAATATGATTATTCTACCAATCAGGAGATTATTATTTATAGAATGTTCATCATAGAATAATCTGATGTTCTATACTAATAGAATATTTATTAGTATTTCATATATGATAAAAATATTGGTTTTTATTATATGTATACTGTTTTGAAGAAATATTTATTTTGAGAAATAATAACATTTTATTACATTAAATTTACAGAATATTGTGCTTCACTCTCAGCACTAAAATCACTTACTCTAATGAAGAACGGACATGATTATGAATAGGATTATATGGCATTTTTAATGTAAAATGTATTTTGATTTTTGAGTTCTTATATATATTTTTCCTTACATAAAATATGATAATTGTACCTGTATTTGGATTTTTGTGTTTTCCTAAATTTAACTGATTGATAATTTTACTTAAACCAAAAATAAAATTATAGATTAGGATGGCCTTGAAAAGCCAAGGAAATAAAAATTGCATCATGCTTGGCTTTTATAGATGGGTCTTGGAAATGCCTCCATCTTTCTATTTGATGTGCATTTTGACCTTGCAGATAGCACGTGGATATAATTACCATCTTCCCCCACACTGGGTGGAAAAAGCATGGGTTTGAATCCTATTGATGAGGCAAGGAGTTTTTATGGATTTTTTGAAGCTTGACCAAGTTAGTTGGTTGTAAGTGAGATTTTCATAGTTTTGTCCCTCCTGGAAACTTAGATTTTATGTTTAGAAAGGCAAAACAACCACAGAATATACACAGTTTTTACAGATATAGTATATTGATCCTGAGCCCTAGTTTCTTTGGCATTTAACACGTGCACACACAGTGCTTTTTGTCTAAATTTTTTCATCTCCAGAATTTGTTTTTTTTTGTTTTTTTTGCTATTTTTATCCCTGAAAAGCTGGTGTGACCCTACTCGTGTCATGTACAAATGTAACACATCCCAGCCTACTAGAATACTCTATAAGTAGTACTATAGTAGGCTATGAACACATTACATGTGTTCATAGCCTACGCATCACATCCTCCTCCTGGCAGATATCCCAGAATTTTGCTGTATATCCTGATTTAAAGTTTGAAAATCTCGTAACCTTAGATGTTTAATTTTTTAACAGCCCTTTATATACTTGAATAAGATATACTACTTAGCAATACAAGTGTGCTGAGTGATTTTGAGATGCTTTAGCACAGTGGTTTTAAACCTTTTTTTTAATAACAGCACCCCTAAGTAATTTATTTTATTTTGCAGCACCCGTACTCAATTTTCTCAAAATATATATATATATATATATATATAATATTAAAAAATATATATGTTATATGATATTTATTACAATAATATAATTATAAAAATGACATTTCATAATACAAATTATATATATATACAGTATATAATTTTATTCTTTATATAGAGGTACTAAGTAAACATCAATTATAGATCACCACAAAATTAAGATAATACCTTCACTATGTCCTTCAACCACCCACACATAATAACTCAACTCCCAGTAGATGGATTTTCATGAACTTTTATATCTGAGTCTTTTAAAATGATTTACCGAGGCATTCCAAATTTCATTAAAATTGGACTAATAGAAATCCAGCTTATTACTACTGTTTTTCATACATATCACATTAAGCTATTCACATACAATATATTTTAGCTGAAGAACCAAATATTGTTTTTTGCTGGAAATGATTGGAATAATGAATTGGCAGTATAGCGGATGCACAGAACTGATATGTTCTCCGTTCACACATTAATGTTTTTTTTATTTTTTTTTATCAGTTTTCTAAATACAAAAATCATGAATTATTATTGTTTTCTTATATTAATCAAATCAGAAATATTAAATACATGTTATATTTAAATTGTTATTAAAATCCAATAAAAGTAACTAAAGTGCATTGTTTAATTTAATTAAATCACAGAATTTGAAATAGATGGATGCATCTATGCCACTACCATTCTGCATGCGAAGATAAACAGCATTGTGCACATACTGGTTTGTTAGTGACAATATGTCACTAACAAACCAGTATGGATGATTTTGTGGAAGTGTAACCTTACAACTACCCAGTGGCACACGCAGAAATTGTTTTATTTTTTTTTTTGAGAGGGAGGAGTTCACGTGTTCCAAATTGGTAGCTTTTTCAAGGGCCAAAACACATGTCAGTACAATTATATACCATATTTAACAGCATATAAGACACATGGGCATATAGGATGCACCCCATTTTAGAAAAGAAGATTAAGGAAAAAAAGTTTTAATGTATTTAGGCATTTAATGTGTACAGTAGAAAAAGCTCATCCTAAACGTGTGATCAGAACAGAAAGAAAAATACTAATACTGTATAATAATACATTTTAAATTATTATTATTATTAATTTACCAATACAGAAATTTAAAAGAGAAATAAAAGAATCATTTTAACCAGTTAGTTGGCCGTCGCAGGAAACTTGGATAATATGCAACCCGACATGCAAGGCCTGTTTTCTAAAGAAATAAAAGAATCTTAGCTACATTAGAAAATATTTTATATGAAGCATGTAGAATTGAAAATGAACAAAAAGACAGTGAGGGAATGGTAAAAAACATTAGTGTTCTGCAAAGGGAAAGTTCAGTCATTTTGAAAACCAAAAAAAAAATGCCTTCAAATCCCAAAATTCTACCTCACTAATGTTGGTATTACTGTCTTCAAATAACACAGTACCATTAAGGGCATTACTAATTCCAGTCTTCTTGAAAGACTTTATAAGTATTTTACCCCTTATATTTCTCCAAGGTTCCTTAACCCATTCACACACCTGTGCAATGGCGGGCTTCTTCATTCTTCCTGTGGGTGTGAGGTCATGATCGGGTTCTCCCATCCATTTGTTCCACTGTTCTCTCATATTTTGCTTAAATGGCTTGTTTATGGACACATCCAAAGGCTGCAATTGGCTTGTTAGTCCACCAGGAATGACAACTACCCGTGTATTCAATACCCTCACCCTCTTTTTAATGACTTCAGTTCTATGGGCTCTGAACTAGTCCCAAATGAGAAGAGATGGTTTCCTTAAGAGACCACCGGGACACCTTGCCCATATTTTTTGGAGCCATAAATTCATTCTGGATTCATCCATCCATCCTTTTGGATGAACATGAACAAATACACCTTCTGGAATTTTTTCCTTAGGTGGAGTTTTTCTTTTAAATATTAAAAATGGTGGTAGTTTTGTGCCATCAGCACAGCAGGCCAAAACTACTGTGTAATGTGTTTTCTTATGCCCGGTGGTTTTTATTGACACCGTTTTAGACCCTTTGATATTCACAGTTTTGTTGGAAGGTGCATCAAAAGTTAATGGGACCTCATCCATATTTCATATTTGGCCAACTTCAAAAGAAGTTCGTTTTCGTGCCTTAATTATAAATTTATGGAATTCCAGTATTTTTTTCTTCATAATCTGCTGGTAATTTTTGTGCAATTGATGTTTTTGTACACATTGATAAACCATGCCTTTGCATGAATCGGTAACACCAACCTTCTGTTCCAGAAAAATTTAGAATTCCTCATCCTTTTGCTAATATCCTGGTCTTATGCATAATCATTTTGGTAGAAACACTTCTTCCTAAATTCCTTTCACCTACTACCCACTTTTTTATATCTTCTTCAAGTTCTGGCCAATGTGGGGCAGGACGATGAAGGTTATGTTTACTTTTTTTTAGCAGCTTGAAATTCTTTTTCTTCCGCCAGATGCGTATCATTTTTTCCATAGGTGGTGGCCCAATAAACCTTTCCGTAGCTCTGTTACCATGTTTTTTAGCGTGATCTGTATGTTTAGTTTATATCCAATAGTGTAACTCAACCTCTTTTCTCCTGCAGCCATTTTCTGAGTGTAAAATACTTTACAATAATATCAAACGCCAAGATTAAACAATATTTTTACAAAACAAGTTTCTGATTAAAAACAACTGGTTTACAATTAACACCGTTCTTTATTTTATTTCAGTCACCAACAATGATTACAATTCATTGTCATGATTATAGTTACTTCACACACAATTGTACACTACCGTACATGGAGACACACTCAACATCATGAAAGCCTGCACAGAACTATCTGGCCAGCTGGTCGTGCCACCTTTTAAAAGATCGGCAAACTATTGAGAAACCTGAAGAAGAATCTTGAAGCTTCCATCGCCTTCTAAGACTTTTCCTGTGTTCCTTGGCTTTCGAAACTTCTTGGAACAGATTCCGAACAACTCTGCAAGCCCAAAAGTATCCTAGGGTGTCCCGTTATCCTTCAGAAATTAAAATATTTTGACCGAACGGTGAAATTCAACCTGGGCACTCGTCCCGATGCTGATGGGGGAGGGCTCACTTCCGCATATAGAACGCAGGGTGATTTTTCAAGACATTTTTCTGGAAAAAAAGTGTCTTATATGTCGTCAAATATGGTAATATAACAAAGTGTTTTTGCGGGGGACTTTATCCTTCCCTCACTCCACCACCCTGGATGTGCCTCTGCAACTGCTGTTTGAGAGTGGAAGTAAAGTGTTGCTGTTGAAGTGACATAGTTATAATTGTGTATGGTTATCAAAATAAAAGAAATTGCGAATTTATTCTTTGAATATTGTAAAAGTAAAAAATAACAGTGATCCAATATTAATAGCATTTACTACCAGGACTCACAAAGGACATGTACGTACTGTGGATTAATTCCAGAAGTGGAAACTTGGTTGTGGTTCTTTGTGACAGTGGATTCTCGTATCCTAAGGAGAAGTTTGAGTTAAAATTATATCTGAGACTGGAGTGATTCTGAAAGTCGTCTTTGATTGGGACTGTAACTAGACCATCTCAAGGTGAATGGAGTAGAGTTCATCCCTCTCTGTGAGTTATTCCGAATTTTTTTAGCGCCTGCATGACATTCAGATCAACCCTTATAGAAACACTTGTAAAAAAATTAAAATTATTATTTAAAGTTACTCTAGCTTGTTCCCATATCTGCATATTTTACTGTATTTTCCAGACCATGGATGTACATTTTTTCCATGGAAAAACGCTTCCTAAAATTTTCCTTTCATCCTATAGGCTGAATGTATACTTCATGCACACAGTACTGTTTTTATCTCTAGAGAAAGTATGGTCGGAATTTGCTGGTGGCCTTCTGAACACGTTAGCTTGTAGTGTGTAACTAGTTGAGATCATATGTCATGGTGGAAACAAAAAGGATGGTTGTGGATTAAACACATAATTAGTTTTAAATCCAGGAGGCATTAGCTAGCTGCAGCCATCACAATTAACCAATCCATTGTCATTCATGCTTGAGGAGTGAACTAAATGAATTGAGGCACCAGATCACGATTTGATGCTAATAGCATGAACAAAGTAACCAACAATTTCAGAGGTGTATGAATGGATGAAAAATTCGTGAAAGTTAGCAAAACACAAGCAAGTCTTTCAAGAAATATGAATCAACAGGGCTTTTATTGACATTGAAGAAGGTAAAGGTGGTGAAGAAAGTAAAAGTTCAGATAATAACATTAGTAATAACAATAGCAGCGATGATGAATTTTTGCCCTTCTGCGACAATAAAAGATTCATTGTACACTGACATTTTGTTTGATAAGCATTTGTGAATATATGTTTTTAATATATGCAATGAAAATTTTCCCCTCTAAAACTAAGACATATATGTGGCTTATTGCCAGGAAAATATGCTATTTTGTCTGTTGAAGTGCGTTCACAAACCGATGCATGTTGTGCGGGCTGAAAAATCCAGACTAAATGTGGGAATAAAGCCTGTTTCTTCCTCCTGAGATCATCTTACTGCACCCTTGATTGAAGAGGAACTTCAGTTTCTCCAGGGACAGCAAGAATTGAACCCAGCCCTCTCCACACAAGCTCTTGTACAGCCGATACATGATAAAGACTGTGAAGTGATACGCTCACTATTGCCAAAATCAGGGTCAGTCCTTAAGGGTGCATTGCACTTCTTCCCCAGATCTAAAAGGACCCTAAATCCAAACATAGGAGAGCCCTCAATCCAGGTAAAGAGTTCCTCCCTACTGTCGTTTTCTCTAATATTAATGCTAGCACCAGGAGCCCCCTGAATTATAATAGGATTGGCCATGACCAAAGTAGTCACACCAAAATTAACAAGCCAACCAGCCATAGTTATGCCACTTGGTTCTAGGACCTTGATAACATTGCATTTACTGTAAACGTTGCTTATTATTTTCATGTTTATTGGCTGCTGATTTCTTGGTTTGGATATTTTGATATGAAAACATCTATGGCGGCACTAAGGTAAAATCGACTGGTAACGAAATTTTCTTATGGTGATGGAAATGACGCAATTGATTGTTAACGATTTTTTTTTTACGGAAATGACGCAATTGACGCCACTTCCCATTAGGTGGCTGTCAGATTATTATTATTATATAATAGGTGCAATGATCCTTGATATTGTACGGACTGAAAATTCCGGAATAATTCACAGAGAACATTCTACTTCCTCCACCTAAGATCGGCTGACTATAAGCTGCAGGCTTCCTTGCACCATATGGCTAATAATAATAACTACAGCCTCGACTGAAGCCCCCTTCTCTCTCCCTCGTTTAAATAATTATTTTCATTATTCTGGGAAGGGGAGCGAGGGGAAAATAATTGTAGCTCATATTGATGGAAATTTTAAAATAGAACTTGACCTATTCTTTTATTTTAGATAGTTTTTAATCAATATATTTATTAGAAATATACAAATGTATATACACTAAATAGTTTAATTAAACTGTAGTTCAATTAGCTTCTTACAAGAAACGTTTTCGCCGAAGACTGTATTGGATATCAGAATAGCACAATGTGTTGAGAGCATCGTACACTTCTAAAAAAATGTAAGAATAGAGTTCTTTGAATGCAGATAATGCATCTATTTATGAACATACTGTACATCGCTTAGCGATAAAGCTGTAAGGCGGTTTCCTGCTATTCCGTGTACTGTACATGATCGTTGAAGTTAAAGATACATTGAAACGACTTCTTTTAAATCGGTGCTTTGTGGCACCTCAAGTTTTAAATTTAATTTATATACGCATATAAATTAGAATTAGAATTCTTTCAACTGTTCTTTAAAATCTGTTTTGTATTTTTTATGCCTAGCGCTTATGTCTTTTACAACATGGAAGTTCAAGCCGTAATGTAATAACTTTAATTAATAGATGCTAAAGTTTAGCATGTATTAAGGTTATCACATTACGGCTTATATGTTTTGGTGAATAGTTAAGAAAATTATATATCCCAGTTGTGCTTGTAATTTAATACAAAGTGGGCAGAATATTTCCATATTTGACGATTTCCTACAGGGCTGCCAATCAAACTCACCAGCACCAGCTGGAATTTCTGCAGCATGAAAATTAATTTTTAAAATTCGACTTATACGGGTCTTCTTAGGTTCAGGTGCGGCCAAACCTTCCAAAAGACTTGAAGCCGAACCTGGTTGTAATTAAGCACAGTATAACAAAAGATGAATCTTCAAAAGCTAGCCATGTACCGATGTACCATTGCACAGTCCTGCTCACGGTCCCAACACAAAATTTGTTTTAAAGAGTAAAATATACGGGACAATTGGGGGGGGGGGGAAATGGTACCATGAGAACTTTGCCATGTTTAGATAATATGTGCTTTAAAATTGTAACTGAAATATTTATAAACAAGAAAACACACTGAGCAAAAAAAATTACTAACCTTTGTTCAGTATCTAATCGGGCCTCTTTTGTTTCGAATAACGGGAACTGTGCGGCGCAGCATGGATTCTGTGAGATATTTTAGTGCGTTTTGGTCTAATTGTAACCATTCTTCCAAAAAATATCGCGCAGCTGCGAGGAAGATAAAAGAAGAGAAATTGGTTGCTAGGTCTCTCCATCCATCATATCCCACATATTCTCAGTAAAAGCCGTAATGCGACAATATTCCCTGGATTAATGTTGGGTCCAGGGAATATTGCGGAAATCTGTGTCATGTTCTCCGGACCATTCTTGCACGATGCGCCGTTACATTATCATCCATAAAGTGGTCATCACCTTCGAGATAATAGTAACATTGCAGAATGTAGTATATCTAATATAAAATTCAGGTGTTCCCTCAATGGCGTTCGACCTTCCACCGGTCTCAGTCTACGCCAACAAACCATTCCCCATACCACGATACCACCTCCAAATGCTTGGTTTGTCTTAACAAGGTTCTGACCTCACTCTCTGCCTACCATCAGTGAAAACAAAAGTACAGTATCGTGATTCGTCTGACCATATAACTTTCTTCCACTACCTAATCACGACATTCTCGGCACTACTTCAAGCGGATTTTTTCTGTTTTTCTCCGAAATAAGTGACTTCCGAATAGGCAGGCAACTGCCAATTTCTTCAATTTCCTGCCCATTGTGAACGGGTTGAATAGGGCAGTTCTGGACTTGGTTGAATTCAGATGTTATTTGCTGCACACTTGATATCTTGTTTTTCTATACAGTCCGTCTTAGAGTACGGCGGCTTCACTCTTGAAGTATTGTTTTTCTGCCACATTTACGCCTTTGAGATGTGGAAGAACTGCTTGCTCTCCAGTCATTAAAAATCTTTGAGATGGATGCTTTTGAAAAACCAGCTGTGCTGTCTTTCATTTCTTGAATCGTGACTCCTGCTAAATGTGGGTCCGGAATAAGACCTTTTTCAAAGTCTTGAGAGATCACATTGTTGTTGTTGTTATTTGGTTTTTAGGAGCATTAGCAACTAAGGCCATATTGCTCCGGGATATGCGGTGGTCATTCCCTGACCTTTCCGCATCCTCCGTATTTGGTGGTGACGGGCTCGAACCCCGGTCTAATCAAGAAGCGTGTGCTACGCACTGCTGCTCCTTCCCACCTGGCTACGGAGGCGCCGAGAGATCACATGTTTTCCCCATCCTGGGTTCAGATTTCTGCAGAACAGCCTGTGAAATCTTTGTACTCGATGAGGCAACACCTCATCCCTGCACGCCACAGTTTTCTTTCCATCTCTTTGCATTTATTTGCACTTCTTTTGGTTGACTGTCTTAATACAGAGGTTCGTTTGTATTTTTAATTACAGTATATATATATATATATATTTTTTTTTTTTTTTTTTTTTTTTTTTTTTGGCCAGTGTGGGTAGTTTAATATATTTGAAAAATAAAATAATATTATAATAATATGTCAGGAAACAAAAGACTTTATTTAATCATCTTTTATTGAAAATTTTCCTGCCGTTATCATATTTTGATAATAAAAATGACGGAGTTGCATTTCAATCACCCATTTCAATTAATAAGATGTGTTTAAAGCTGTATTCCGGAGGAAAAAATTTATTAAAAAAAATAATAATTTTTAGTGCGAGTAAAATAGTAGATGTAAATTACAAAATTGTACTTTTTTCTTTTTTTTTTTTTTCCCGCATACAATTAATATATTTTCACCAATTTATGAAAATAGAATGGCAAACAAAAAGCCAGATAATTTTTAAATTTCCGAGGTCTGCTCTAAAAATACAAACTTCGGAGAAAATGAAGACCAGTGGTTATAGCAAGATCTCTTAAATCATGGCTCTTCTAAAATTAAATTTTTAAGCAAAGAAAACAGATTAAATAATAAGTTTTCGTCAATTTAAAATTCCATAAATAATAATTTTACACACAGTTATACTTCCTCCTAACTGGTGTACTTTTTAAAAGTATCCATTCAATAAATATGAATTTATTAAAGGATACAGCCCATTTTTGTAGGCATTCAAGGGTCGTTTTATATATTTCAAACATTTCGCCTTTAAATGATATTAAATAATAATTTCTTTGCCCTGAATTTGTGATTGTTAAAATTATGCAAACATTTAAGGGAAAAAAATTTTATGCAATTTAAGCATTTCTATCGTCTGATGCAGTTTTTGAAGCATTCAGTTTATAGTAATTGCTTATTTAAATATTCTGCATAGCACACTACACTATGATTAACGTGGAAGTACGCTTCGTTTAATTTCAATAACTTGTAGGTTACATCTTCTAAAGAACAAAATTGGAATGTTCGACAAACTAGTAACTAAAATAATATTGTATCCTTGAGCAAGATCAGTGGAGACTGCAAGGCAGGTTGTCCCACCGTGCAACACAGATTGCCCTCTTGGAATTCTGTCTTTTAACCTACAAGAGGGTGCTTTGCAGGATTGCACTCAACATCTGGACCACTAAAATCATTTATAGGAGAAGCAGAAGCGAACCCCAGGGTCTATTAGCGCCCTGTGCGAGATTTTTTGGTGCGCCCTCTCCGACTTGAAATTTACAACAAATCAGTGAATTTTCGAGGTATTTTGCGCCCCCTAAATTTTGGCGCCCTGTTCGGGGGAAATGGTCGCTCGTGCCTTAAGCCGACTCTGGGAGAAGAGAAGGAAGGGAACTATATGCCTAGCTGCCATCTTATTTTCTTAAAATCGGCTCTCTGTGAACTTATGCGCGTAAGTGGTTTTTCAAGCAACAAATGCGAATGCCTTTTATAAAGTCGTATTTGGTGATCCAGTTTGAGATTATTATTAGCCATATGGTGCAAAGAAGCTGACGCTTGTGCTGCACCAGTCAAAAAAAAAAAAAAAAAAAAAATTCCCAAGTTACCCTGAGAGAAAGAAGTAGAAATGAATCACTAAGAAAGAGAAGAATGATGATATCCAGCTCAGGACCCTGGGTTTGTCAAGCCCATATTCACCAGATGTGAGTCCCTTGGGTTATATGATGTTGAAATGATTAGTTATAAACTCTGTTTCACCCCCAGAGCATGATCTGTTTATGCTCTGGGGGTGACTTATGTGGTCACCCCCAGAGCATAAACAGATCATTTAGAAAACCTGTGGGTGAAACATTACATTTAAAATTTCGGAAAAACTGGACATTTATTCGTCCTTAAAAAAAAAAAAAAAAAAAAATTACGGGACACGTAGGCAATACAGTGAAAACCAGGACGTCTGGCAAACCATCAGAAATATAAGAGGTTTGTGATTACCCGATTGAGCCCATGGTAGCATACCTTTTGCTTTCACAATTTAGAAAGTATGGAGTACAATATGATAGTTGAGGTAAACAAAACCGGAACTTCGGATAGTGATAGTAGATGTAAACAAAATTTTGAAATAGCTTATAGATTTTTCTCAAATGTAATCTGAGAACTTGATACTGGTATGGCTAATTATAACTTTTCACCAATTTCTGAAAATATTCTGAACCGGAATGGCAAACAAAAAGCCAGATAATTTTTCAATTTTCAGTCTGCTCTAGAAACGGATGGATTATTTTCTCTTCTATAGAAAACCGATTTTTGTTTGAAAAATTAATGATTCCAAAAGGTTAGAGTTTTTAGTGATACTGAGTAGTATTGCTTAGATATAATTAAATATAATTACGAAATAGTTATTTCATATTTATAAGAACAAATAATTAATGTGTTGTTCTAAGATAATTTCTTTTTATAATCTTATTTGTATATCTGCTATTTCAGCAATCTAATTGTCATGATCCTCCATTTTTCTGCTTTTCCTTTTTTTTTGTTGCATGTTCTTTTATTCGACGGAAATGAGTTTCGGGAAATATTCAGGTAACTGACCATGTGCAACGAAGCGATAGTATCATTTCTATTTCTTTCCTTGTGACAAAAAGATCAAAATTAAAAAGTAGATTAAAAAGTAAGGAAAAGAGAGGACGAAAGCCAGTTGGAAATTCTTGAACGCTGAATCATAACTGTTGCTATCTCTTTCCCTACAGTGACATCACCGTAACATCGGTCAGGGAGAGGGAGGAGGAGCCATGCTTCTCACGGTCTGTTACGCCTTGCTAACACTGGTGCAACATCGACAGCGAGTGCGTTTGTTACGAATCCTCCGAGAACACGTGCAGCTCGGCAGCGTTGTCTTTCATTGGCACGAGGCTCCGAGCAATGTTTCGGCTTCTGCCGATCTTTTCCCAACCTATTCCTCCAGGTTTGTTGATCCCGAAGACATCGAGGATGTAAAATCGCTTGTCGAGAAAGGCAGGAAGAGGGCTACCAGTACCATTCCAAAGGTAAAAGAGTTTAGTTTTTTTTCCTTTCTTTCCTTTTAATTATTTAGTTATTTTAGAAGTATGTTTTCAATTAATGATTTTCTAGAATTATTGGATCATATTGCTTGCTATACGGGGAAGTACATATCGTTCTCCTATCATCTGAAAGCGAACCAGGGCAGATTCCCCATAACTGTATTTTTTATTTAGAAATCTAATTACTGTTTAATTTCTTATACGTGTTTTTTAATTCATTTATTTATGTTATTTTATATATTTGTCAAAAATTTGTCAGGAAAAGCATTTGGAAGAAGGGTTAACGCCTGATGAGTAGTTAAATTCGGGAGACTGTTTATATATATTATGACAAAGGAATATGTTGACTAAAAACCACATAATGAATATATTTAATTTTATTGAATCTTTTTGAATGTTTACAATAGTTGCTACTACAGTCTAAGGAAACTGTAGCGGGAGAGGTGACCTGTCTTGAACGTTTCCGTTAATATGCATATTTGTATATACAGTATGGAACAAAATAACGAGCCCGCATTAGCTGAAGATAAAAAAGATAAAAATCTGTGATTTTTTTTGTACCTTCCTAAATATAAATAAATTTTTCCTTAGTGTGGGTTCTGAAGTTATTTTTACGGTTTTCTATGAGTTGCTGCACGCGAGAATTTTTCTCTGGTGTCGCGCGAAAGTAGTTCAGTACCAGTTGCAACTCGTTGTGAAGGCAAAGTTTTTTTTTCCTCCAGGAGTAATGACTATTGCATTAACACCACTAAGCTTGGAATTTATGTGTTTGTGCGTAATTAAAAGTTTTACTTGCTTTGAGACAATCTATAGTTATTTAATAAAAGGAAGATTAACCTTTCGGAAATGTCATTTATTTGAAAATAGCGCATTACCATTGCAACTCGTTGAGAATGCACAGCTTCACATTAGGAGCATTTCACAACATACAAAATTGAAATTAATTTTTTTTTAAAGTGGGAAATGGAAGTTAATACTAGTCTCTATATATATATTTTTTTTTTAAATTTTATACACACATATATACAAAAATATGTGTGCATGCACACTTTTGAAATTTTGTGCTTTTGATTGTTTTTTAAACTGAAAAATGGAAGGGACTGACAGTTTCATCCATTTTTATTATCATTATTATTATTAGCCAAATGGTGCAAGGAAGCCTGAGGCTTATGCTGCACCAGCCAAAAAAAAAAAAAAAAAATTCTGTTCCCCTGAGAGAGAGAGAGAAGGGAATCACCAAGAAAGAGAAGAATGATGATATCCGGCTAAGGGCCCTGGGTGTGCCAAGCCCATACTCACCAGATGTGAGCCCCTTTTAATTGTTTCCTATGATGTATTTTTTTTTAATTTTTAGACAAAATTTTTTTTGTTTGTTTTTTGAAAATAGAAGGCATGAAAACTTACACATTAAGCCTGAAACCCCAGGGGCTCACATCTGGTGAGTATGGGCTTGGCACACCCAGGGTCCTGAGCTGGATATCATCATTCTTCTCTTCCTTAGTGATTCCCTTTTATTTCTCTCTCTCTCTTTCTCTCTGGGTAGTTCAGAAATTTTTTTCTTGGCTGGTGCAGCATAAGCCTCAGGCTTCCTTGCACCATATGACTAATAATAATAATATACTTTCATCAGTATCATTAATAAATACAGAAAAAAATAATGGGCGCAGCACTGAACCCTGTGGGATTCCACTGATAACATTAGTTCACAAAGGGTAGCATTCATTGATAACCACTCTGTCTTCTCTCATTCAACCATCCCTTTATCCATAGCAGTAACTTGGCCTGAATGCCACACTACTCCAGTTTGTACAACAGTCTTTTATGTACAACAGTATCAAAAGCTTTCCTGAAATTTAAGTATATGATATCAAAATAATTTTTTGCATCCAGTTCCTTTGTTACTGCTTCATAGTATCCAATCAAATTGGTCAGACAAGATCTCTACTTAACGAACCCATGCCATGACTGAGGTATAACCAGTGTTATAGTTGTAAAATTAGCAGAAGATATACTCTGTGAATGTTGCGAAAAGCAGAGAGTATACTGTGCATATCAAGCTTATTAATTGAATTCGCTTCAGTTGCATGGAATAAAACAAGCGATTTTTTAACATAATGTTCTGTATTTTGGTAATCAAATTCTAATAAATTTATTTTTTAATTTTCAGTAAATATTTTAATAATATTCGTGTTTTCAAGTCTTTCAAACCCAGAACATATATGCTATTCAACTAAAAAATCCAGAGGATATACGGCTTATACCCACATATACCCTCCACTACAGCCATGGGTATAACTGCACTCCTGTCTAAATGGTCCTGCATTATTTTCCTTAGAAGAAAAGTTAAGCTAAAAGGTCTGTAATTATTCATGTTACCCTTTGATCTCCCTTTGTGAATTGGGGATACATTGACACATTTCCAGTCCACAGGCACTTCCCCTGAATCCAAAGATGCTCTCATAATTATGGCTAAGGATTTACTTACTTCCTTGGCTGTCTCTCTTAATATAATTGGAGATATCCTATCCACCTCAGGTGCCTTTTTTATGTTTAACTTCATCAATTTCTTTCCTCTCTGTTATTACAAAATCATTTAGCTTCCTATTAGAGTTTAACTTTATGAACATTTATATAAGTAAAGTAGTCTTTGTTTTTTTTTTTTTTTTTTTTTGTATTCTTTGCCAAAGATTTCTCATAATCTACCTTGGCTTGCCTAACCTCCTTTGTAAATAGTTTTATTTTATATCTTTCATAGGCTTCTGTATCACCTAATAGTTTATTTGCATCCCACACATTTTTCTTTTCTGCCACTTGTCTCCTTAGTTCATCTGACATCTATTTAGGGCTAGGCCTTGAACAGTATTTCTTAGTTTGTATGAAATGCCTAGTAGCTTCTATGATTATTTCTCTGAATGCTTTATGTTAAAATTTTGAATTATATACAGTTGGTGTATTCCATTGCAGTTATTATGAGTCAGAACTTTTCCAATCCCAGAGGCCTATTTGAAAAAGTACTGTTGCTTTTTTTGAATGGATTCTTAAAGAGGATTTAAAATTGTTTTGAATGGATTCTTAAAGATAGCAAAAATTATGATTTTTTTTTAAATGTGCTACATTTAAAAAAAAATCCAGATTGTAAACTGCCAGAAAATAATATGTATTTACAGAAAACTTTAGTTTCTATATATAAATATTATTTCTTAAGCTAATACTGTTATGCTTCATACCATACATATGGTGGGTGTTCATTTGGTAAGCAAGATCAAGAAACAGGAAATATATTGTGCAAAAAGATAGCTGGAATAGCACCAGGGTATATCTGCCAGGGACAAAAGTTCATGATGTTGTAGGGCAGATATCATTGTTTATTATCACCTTTTGTATCTGTAAAAGAGATATCTTTTAAGGGCACAAAACGTAATATCGTTGTACACGTTGACACTAATGACATTAAGAGTAGGAGATCTGTGGATTTAACAAGTACAGGACAATGTTGGAAAAAATCGCGAATTACGATTAAATTTGAAAGCATCTGCAATTCTACCCAAACATAATAGGAAGGAGAACATAACAAGAGCCTTGTCAATCAATCAATCCGGCCCTGGAGAGATTGTGTAAACCTCATTTGGTAGAATTTTTGTCAGAATGGTCTGAGCTTATTAACAGTAGAGCCTGCTTGTACACAGATAGGATACACTTAAATAAAAAGGGTGCAAGAAATATTTGCTGATGCTATCGACTTGGTGGGTCTTGGGGGGAATACAAAGACTAACAAATTAACAAAGCTGCAGGCAAAGATTAAAGTGATTCTTGCATTGTTTCTATTGGAACAAGCAGCAGCATGGAAACAAGGTACCAGGGATTTCAAGGCCTGCTGTGGGTCATCATGGAACAAGGAAATACATGGGCAGTTTAGGGTAACTAAAAGTAAGGAAAGGTGCATGATTACTTCCATGTACACCAATGCAAGGAGCATAGTAAATAAATTTCATGAATTTGAAGTGCTGATGTAGACATTGTAGGAATACCAAAGATGTGGTGTCACTCAGATATAGGATATGCAGAATTTCAATGTGGGGAGTGCAATGTGTACGCATGATCCTATCCTGTCAGAAAGAAGAGACAGGATAGGAGGGGCGGGGTTATGTGGTTATGCTCTTAGTTAAGAAGCATATAAAATCTAAGGCAGTGTCTCCAGTTAACATGGGTTTTCCGAACGTTGAGTCAGTTTGGTGTGACAAGCACTAGGATAACAAAATTGACAGTA
Organism: Mastigoproctus giganteus; assembly: GCF_048544385.1. Lineage (NCBI taxonomy): Eukaryota > Metazoa > Arthropoda > Arachnida > Uropygi > Thelyphonidae > Mastigoproctus > Mastigoproctus giganteus. The sequence goes on along the minus strand of NC_143582.1, from coordinate 37,435,801 downwards.
GAAATGTGTTTTTGGCCTAATGACTGTGATCAGTACAAAGAACAACTATACAAAGAAATAGATTGGGCCAGTAAATCAGAATGTCTTATAAGGGGGATTTTAACTTCAGATATTGAGAAACTTGTATGTTGGTCACTCACACATTAGCAAGGCTTTTGTGGATTTTTTGGATGACTGTTTTCTACAGCAGCAGCATGTTAGAGCAGCAATAAGAGAGAGCAATACTCTTGATTTGATTATCAGGAATGATTCTTCATGCATTAAGAATCTGCAAATAAAATAACTACTAGATTGCAGTGATTACAATACTGATGTGGTATGTATGATAAAATTTTGTCGTAAAAATAACATAAACTGACAACTATAGAGTTAAAAGTGATAAAATTAAAATATGCAAAATATTACATTAAAGTGATAAAGCAAATACTGAGACTAATGCTGAAGGTGATATGCAAGTAGACAGGTTGATGAATGCCGAATAAGAAAATGAGTAGTCAAAAAAAAAGACTACTCATTTTCCTATTCAGCATTCATCAACCTGTCTACTTGTATATCATCTTCAGCATTAGTTTTATCATTTTTAATTTGTAATATTTCATATATTTTAATTTTATCTATAATTTTATCACTTTTAAATCTACAGTTGTCAGTGTATTTTATTTTTACAACAAAATTTTATCCTGTCTTATTTTATTATTATTCTATTTTAATTTATGTTAATAAAATTTCAGTCATATATGGTTGATGTATTCCATTGCAGTTATTTTGATTCAAAGGTGACAGTACTCTGTTTTAGTGCTATTGCTTATTCAGTAAACTTTTTGACTTAGCATAAAATTCCCTTGGAAATTACAGCTATGCAGCAGGTCATATAGGATTTGCATGAGCTGGTGATCAGATGAACTCACTTTAGAACGGCTGAAAGTAAAGAGAGATAGAAAATACCCAGTGTGAGTAGAGCTGAAAAATGTATGCTTGATTAATCTCTTGACAAAGAGTGCTTAGTGATGCACACAACCAAGGTTTTTTCTGCCATTAACTAGTCATACAGTTTTTCATTGGAATAACTAGAAGAGTGAAAAACAACAGGTGCCTCAAGGTCACTCATTTGGCTCCCTTGTTTATGTTAATGATTGCTAAAATGTAATCTTCAGGAAACACCAGTGTATTATGACTGTCCAAGTGTGTGTTTGCAAGCTGATTTTCATTTATGCCGAGTGAAAAAACTAGAATAGCTCATGAGGGGAAACTTCCACTCCCTTTATGTGAGTCTAACTAACTATTCTCGATTGAAGAATCCTATCTGCCTCTGATGAGATTTGAACCCAGACCACCCCAAATGAATGACAAGTGGCGAGGCCACTATACTGACAAGTTGAATTGTTACCTTTTTAAAATCTGTGACCAGAAGATATTTGGGTGCATGTGTTGGGGTAGTGAAAGCAACCCCTAAATTTTTAAAATAAAAATATACATTTTAGATTGCTTTGCAACTAAAAAAATGTAATCGTTAAATGTTATTTATTGAGAAAAGGACTTTTGTTTTTACTTGTATAGATTTATAATTTCAGTTTCAAACCCTGTCAACACCTTTGTTTAAAGTATGGTGTTGATATTAATTTCAGTTGTTTTGCAAGTTATAAATATTCCAAAAAAGTATATAATAATATACAATAATATCATATTTACTTCAGAATGGAATGGAGCTTTTATTTTTTCTCTACTTTTTATGACCTATAAATATAATGACAACAAAGCCTGTAACCAAAACATAGCGTGCTTAAACACAGAGTGGTAGCAGCCCTATTGTCAGAGAGCAGAATGATGGATGTACAATGGGTGAATTTATAGAATGCTTCAGGTAGAGGTATTAGGATAGTATCCTTATTCATTCATATGCTCACCCTGAATAGTGCTGATGTATCCCTTCAGGTGAACTTCATGTATTATGATTGCTGGCAGAGGTATGTTTGTGCACTCTAACTAATTACAAACAATATAAACACTGTAATTCACATAATGCCAACTGAGCATGTTTTCATCAGGAGTAAATTAAAAATAAAACTGAAAATATGGCATTGGCATTTAGAGAAAATTGGTGGGAAAAGACATGTAGGAAAATGCAGTTCTACATCCCAAATTCCAAAAAAAAATCAAAAAACAGCTTGTTTATCAGATGTGACATGAGAGATTAGGTTAATATGTATTTCATAAGCTTGTCTGTCAAATGCCAGTGCTACACTGCAATTTCCATAATTAAATTTGTTTATTATTGATACCTCTTTCAATAGGATTAGAGAGAGTGGTGATGTTTACTTGTGAGGTTGCTTATTGCTTCAGTGCTTCAGTTTCCTGTTTTTAGTTTTTCAGCCTCGTATATTTTTCCCCTCCTTTTCTCTCTCTCTCTTTCAGCTTTCACATATTTCATATCTGTCAACTAGGTAGAACTGTAACCACTTTATCAGCCCAATATTAAACATAGAAATATAAATACTTTTTCAAGAAAAACCTGTAACATTGAGTTTTTTTAAATAGTGGCCATTAACAAAAATGCAAGTTTCAGTAAAACTCGGTATTGATTTCAGTTTTCCCTAACATTTATTTTTCTTTAGCAAAAAGTAAGCCTCTTTCGGTGGACTTCATTTGCTGATGTGAATGGTGCAGAACATCAACAATGTGATGAAAATTTAATAACTGTTTTAGTAGAAGCTTCTTATCCTGATTTTAATAAACCAACTTATGTACAACCTTCACAAAATTATGTCCAGGTAAAAAATTTGTTGGCTTTTTTTTTTATTTTAATTAATTAAAAAAAATCTTTTAAATATGCAAGGAATACAGAGCATGAAGTTTAAGGAGTTCTAAATATAGTATAAAAAATAAATTTCTTCTTGGATGGATGAAAATTTTATATTTTAATAAAACAAAATGGTGCCATATCCTGCTTTGTAATTAAGAAATTATAACAGCAAATAATGAGAAATAATGCACCAACTTTATAAGATGGTACATTATTTCTAATGTGAGAATTGAAAGGCATTGTTATTATCATGCAGGCATACTGGATGAAGAAAGAAATCACTTTGTTGTGTGTGGTAACAATGGATTTATAAAAATTTTGATATCAGTCTACACATTAGCACTTTGGAATATAGATTTAAATTTTAAAAACCATACATTTGTGTATCAGTGTTAATGCACTTCATCAACACAGTAAGCAAAATGTAAGTTAGTTTTAATTATTTTTTTTGTCATTGTTATTGTTTTACCATAAATGAAGATCCAATTTGGATAAAAATATTTAAATAGTATGGTCTTTTAAATTTAAATCTATATTCCAAAGAGCTATTGGTTATATATAAAAATTTAAATAAATCCATTGTTACTACATGCAGTGAAGTAATTTCTTAGTTTTCTTTCTGCACATGTGGTGTGTTATGGTATGATTTCCTGTTTACTAAATTTTTTTAAATAATTAGTGTACTATATTTTTATTTCTGCCAACAAGTGATACGGCAGTTATGTTAATAGGTGGAAAATCACTGTGTGCCCAAGGCTTGGAATTGCAAAGATGTTTTTGGGTTGATTGTTCAAAGTTCCTTAGAAGATTTTACACTGATGGGAAATGCATTCCTGAGCAATCACTTACGAATGAATGAAGGCATGGAAATTCAAAAATTAATGAGTGAGTATGTACTCAAAGCATTTCCACTGCTGTTTTTCATTTTGTTTCATTCTAAATATGTATATTTATAGTTTTTTTGTGTATGTTCTGCTTTTTAAATACATTTTACAATATGAAAGCACTTGGCTGTCGTATTTTTGCACTGTTTTTCTTTTGTCTTCTCTTTATATACAATGGCAGGTCAATAAGTAATGCACTATAAGCTGTAACATCTTTATTAACTGAAATATTGTAATACTTCCAATACATAAGATACAGTCTTTCAACTTTGTGAAAATATCACTCAATGTGATAACCACCTTACTTGCTGCATTCTTTCCAGGCCAATGCACTTTGGTAAAAATCAGAAGCTAATGTCAGAAGCTGATGTCAGAAATGAGTTCCAATGTCACTCATAAGCACCTTACCATGCAGGTACTTCAGTCTACCAAACAAAAATGAATCTGATGGGGTGAGATCAGGGCTATAGGGTAGTTAAATGTTATGCTCCACCCCCAGCTGGATGATCTTTGGCAGTATCATCTGTGCTGTGCACGGCTTTATGTTATTCTGATGAAACTTGATGTCCTGCTGATTTGGTTCAGGTCTTTCGGTTTTTCAGAGCTCCATTAAGCTTTTTCAAGGACAAGCAGTATCTTTCTTTGTTGATGGTTGTTCTACTTTCCAAGAAATGAATAAAAATTATGCCATTTTGATACCAGAATAAGGTTGCCTTAACTTTTGTCGATGATTTGAAAAGTTTTTGGCTTTTTGTTAATGAGGATGCCCATTCCATGAATTGTTTTGGTTTGTGGGTCATAATGGAAGACCCATGTTTCATCACGTGTGATGATCCTTTTAAAGCACTCAGGACTACCAGCACCAAACCTCTCCAAAAGATCTTTACAGATCTCTTTCCTTGTAGCCATCATCTCTTGTATGAACAACTTAGGCACCTGCCAAGAGATTTTTCTGTATCCTATTCTGTTGACGATGGTCAAAACACTTTCCTTCGACATTTTTACAACATCCATCACTTATCTGGTGATTATGCACCTGTCATTTCGGCGCCTCCGTAGCCAGGTGGGAAGGAGCAGCAGTGCGTAGTACATGCTTCTTGATTAGACCAGGGTTCGAGCCTGTCACCACCAAATACGGAGGTTGCGGAAAGGTCAGGGAATGACCACCGCATATCCCGGAGCAATATGGCCTTAGTTGCTAATGCTCCTAAAAACCAAAACAACAACAACAACCTGTCATTTCGAATGAGCTGGTCAATGAGTTCTTCATTTTCACCGTTTCTGACAGACTTTGGTCTTCCGGCTATTGGTTTGGCCTTAATATCAAAATCACCTTCCCAAAATTGTTGGAGCCCCCTCTGGACATTATTTCGATCAGTTATCTGATCCCCATAGCCTGCCAGGAGTTTTCGGTGGATAGATGTGGCCTGCTAATCACCTGATGTGAACAGGAACTCCATCACACACCTTTGCCAGAAACAGCTGTCACTTTGTCCATCCATATTTTCAGATCTAAAAACATCAGCAAATGTTATTAGGTGTGTTAATGGGTAATTAAAAAATGATCCCTTTAAAGCACTCAGGACTGTCAGCATCAAACCACTCTGAAGATCTTCATAGATCTCTTTCCTTATAGCCATTGTCTCTTGTATGAGCAACTTAGACACCTGTCAAGAGATTTTTCTGTACCCTATTCTGTTGATGATGGTCAAAACACTTTCCTTTGACATTTTTACAGCATCCATCGATTATCTGGTACAACAGGTGTATGTCATAAATTCCCACTCCTTCCTTATGCATGCACATGTGTGAGTAATTATGCATAAATTATTGATATGCCCTTGTTTATATAAGAGCATATATATGATCTAATAGTATTTTCTGCATTTGATATTTGGAAACTCATAATAAAATTTGTCAACCAAATTTAATTTTAGATCACTTTGGGTTTTTGGAGAGTTCCTTCGTTGTTTGTATTCAGTATAAATTTAAGCATTTTAATTATGAAGTTATTACATAGTAACATGCAAGGTTTAATCAAAACATTTGGTGAAGGTTGCAAAAAATTTACTTAATTTATAAAAAGTTAATTTTTTACTCAATGATAAATGCTTATATTGTTAATATTCTTCAGTATAATCACCTGCAACTACACACTTGTTCCATTGTGTCTGTCATTTATAAAAACATTTTTGAAAGCCTTCTTTTGTAAATGCTTTTAGGCTGTCCATCATGTTCGATCAAATTTCTTGAATAGACTCAAATCATTTTCCTTTCTCGTCGCCGAGTGGGTAAAGTACCTGCCCGGCAACCCAAAGGTCACGGGTTCGATTCCCGCCTCGGGCTTGGATCAAAGTACTGCAAAAACCTTGGGAGGTGCAATATGGCCACAGAAGCCGATGCGCCAACAACTACCAAATCAAAATCAAAATCAAAAACCTTTCTCGTCCTGTTTTAATTTTTGGAATAGCCAAAAGTTGTATGGTGCCAAATCAGGCAAATAAGGTGAGTGTAGCATGACTGGATTGTTCTTGTCAGTCAAAAATCGTTGAATGGTAAGTGACACGTGACCTGGTGCGTATTGTAACTATTGTAATGGTGAAGGAGCCAACCATTTCATTTACCAGAAGGAGTGGCCCAGCCCATATGGAGGAGAGTTCATTGGATTGTGTTCATGTAGTCTTGAAAACTCCCCTGGTTAAAGTCCATGATCAGCCCTTCCGCAATTTTCAATCTATCAGCTCGCACAACGTGGGCCAATGTTGTCCACAACCATTGATGAGGCATGGGTGCCCACTATTGGCCTCGCAATCATTGCTTTGCCCATTATCTGTTCACTCTTGGAACACCTTAACTACCCACAAGATTTGCAATTTCTGTAATACTGCCATCCTTTAAACAGTGCTCAACAAACATCCCTTTTTCAAAATCCATCAGATCATATCCCTTGCCTATGTAAATCAAGTACTTCATATGAACTGCATGCCAATAAATTGCAGCAGCACATTTGATGGTTCTCACTGAAACATGTGCCACAGGAGGGTAGAGGAGAAACGACTGATTGCTAAAACATTGAGCTGGTCATAATGTTTTGACTAGACAGCGTCTCTCTCTCTCTCTCACACACACACTCACTCACTCACAGGAGAAGGAAAGATGAGCATAATTGAATATGGAAATTCCTTTTAATCAATTATTTCGATTATGGAAATTTTTTTGGTGTCCACAATGCTGGTATAGTTTCCTATGCATACCACTGCTGTAGCATTGCTGCTATATTAAATTGTTGAAGTTAAACATAAGAAAGCCACCTGAGGTGGATGGGATCTTTCCAGTTATATTAAGAGAGGTAGCGAAAGAAGTTGGCAAATCCTTAGTCATAATTATGAGAACATTCACAAAGGGTGATGCGAGTAATTACAGACCTGTTTTAGTTTAACTTCTGTTTCATGGAAAATAATGGTGTCACTGTTAAAAGAAGCAATGCAGGATCATCTAGACAAGGTCACAATTATACTTCAAACACAGCATGGGTTTATTAAGGGAAAATCTTGTTTGATCTGATTGGTTACTACAATGTGGTCACAAAGGAACTGGATGCAAAAAAAAATAATTTTCATATCATATATTTGGATTTCAGGAAAACTTTTGACACTGTTGCACATAAAAGACTGCTGTACAAATTGAATTGCCGACCAGGCTAGCCGAGTGGGTAAAGTACCTGCCCGGCAACCCAAAGGTCGCGGGTTCGATTCCCGCCTCGGGCTTGGATCAAAGTACTGCAAAAACCTTGGGAGGTGCAATATGGCCACAGAAGCCGATGCGCCAACAACTACCAAATCAAAAAAAAAAAAAAAAAAAAACAAATTGAATTGAAGTAGTGTGGCATTAAGGGCAAGTTGCTTTCTTCTTCTTTTTTTTTTCCTTTTTTTTTGTTAGTTGTTGGCGCATCATCTAGCCCGGTCGGCTAAAAAGGGGCAAGTTGCAGCTATGGATAAAGAGATGGTTGGGTGGAAGAAGACAGAGTGGTAATCAGTGGACGTTGCTCTTTGTGGACTAATGTTATTAGTGGAGTCCCCCAAGGTTCAGTGTTGGGCCCATTGTTGTTTTCTATATTTACGAGTGATATTGATGAAGGCATATCAGGCTTAATGTCCAAGTTTGCAGATCATACAGAGGTTGGCAGGATGGTTAATGACAGTAAGCTATTGCAACATAATGCCCTAATGACAGTATCATTAGGGCATTACTGGATAGGGTTGGGTCCCATTGCAGCACCTCTGAGGGTAGAAAAGAAGAAATTAAACGTGTCACAGCAGATCTCAGAAAATGCAGCTACCCCCAGAGGATCATAGATAAATGTATCCAAGAAGCGGAGCACGGATGTAGAGAGCTGTTTACACCCATTGCCACCACATACATTCCCTACTATCCGGGCCTAACTGAGCATATAACTCAGGTGTTGCGTGATTGCTAGACATGCTGTGTGCAGCTACCAGGGCAGAGGATGCACACAGTTATGTCAAAGGTTAAGGACCCCTTACCTATGGAATGTGTAAGTGGGGTTGTATATGATATGAAATGTTTGGATTGCTGGGAATGTTATGTTGGTGAAACAAAGCGTCGGTTTAAAGATTGCATGGGGGAGCATATCAGCACGGATTATGGGATGCTGTGGTGGTGCATTTTAGGGAGGGGAACCATCAAATCTCTCTCCTGACATAGCTGTTATCGTCAACCGAGTACAAAGATTTTGGGACCGCAAGTGGCTGGAGAGCTTGTGAATTTGCTCCTCTGAGAGTAACACTATTAATAGAGACGAGAATCTGCATTCATCCCCTCTTCGAAGCTGTGGTTCTTGAATGGGATGAACGGTTCCGCCTGGCATGCTCCCAAGCCATTTCCTGTTCCAGTGCACATATGGAGAATACTGCCCATGCTCCTGTAGAAACATGTGCTGTGAACTGTGAGCCTGTTGATATTTAAGGATGTACTGTACAGTAAGCTTCACTGTTGAAAAAGGAGGCAAATGCTGCTGAAAGCTTCGGTATTTTATTGCTTTTATCCGGCGTTTTATCTACGTTATTTTATTTTATTGTATTTTATATTTTTATTGTACATACAGGTATCTTATTTTATCAGTTTTATCCAGTGTAATTGTACTAATCATTTTACTTATTTTATTTCATTTTTATTCTTATTATCTTAATACAACACAACTCTAATTTATTTTATTTTATTTAATAAAAGTTTATAACGGTTGGTGTAGGATTGTGCAGTCATTGTGAACATGAACAATCCCAACCCTAGAAGCCTATACAAAATTATAACCCTAAACGTATGTCCCAGTGCTGTTATAACACTATATATATATATATATATAAATTTTTTTTTTCCTTCGGTATCGAGTATTATCTCCTAGTTTCGTTATATAACTTCCGTATCTCCTATCAAGTTATATGTATTAATTAATAATGTTACGTTTGTAAAATCTAGTCGTTACATGTATTTAGTTAAAAAAAGTACAATTTAATTGACAATGAAGTTTAACAAGATTAATAAATTTTACTGATTAATTGATAATACTATAAACTAACAGATTTCTAATACCGTGCTACATGTTTTATCTAGTTTTACCTTAAACCTTATGCTATCTAGTTCGGGATATATGTTGTATCATATAACAATGGCGGGAAGTTACAAATGGTAAATCTACGGACCCTAAGTATTAATTAACTTTCAAAATCATGCTATCGAAATTCAAAATAAACCAAAGAGCTTCACTAGATCTATAAGCTACTTATAGAAAATAATTTAATATAACAATTAAGTCAATAAAACAGTTAAATATAAATAAAAATTTAGCGTTTGCCAGAGCTGCTAAAACTTGTAAAACACGTGGATTGGATACCCTTACCGATACTAAGTAATAACATACAAAATCTCTATCGAAGTTCAAATTAAACTATCATAACTAGGAATATAAAGCTACTTCTAGAAAATAAATTAATATGCCAATTTAAGTCAATAAAACAGCAGAAATTTAAGAAAACTTCTCTATTAGCCAGAACCATAAAAACTTCACCTGCACAAGGCTATTCTCGTTCCCAAAATTATTGCTATCTTTAATTAATTACTGAAAACATTTTTTAGATGTTTTACATAAGAATTCAGTTTCAACAAGTTTAAAAAGCAAAATCATTAATAACATAAAAATAAATTAATGTCCATATTTTATTTTTATTATATATTATTTCTAATTTTATTTTAGGCATAGATGTGGATGGGACGCCTTCCAATTTTCTGGAGCCCACTGATTTTCCAGGTGCTATGTTTTGGTCTTCTGCACATTCTTTCCGTAGAGAAGCCGATGAAAATTTACTCGACTTTAGTGTGGTTTGTGAGCAGCCACACCTTGATATGAATGTAGGTTTCATAATATAGCTTTTTACTGTGTTAAATAAATTATATAATATTGTTAGATATATTCTCTATTGGCTGTAGTAAACTCTTTGCTTTTAATATATTCCATCAGAATTGTGTCACCAAGTCAAACTGTTGGTTTAATTTTGGGTCTGGAAAACAAATTTTACACTTTCTGTTTGTGAAAGCACAGGCAGTTTTTGACTTAAGTTGATTCAACTTATAGCACTAGTACAGGAAAAATATGAATAAAATTTACCTAAAAAATTTTTAAAAAATAAAACCGTAATGTCATCAATACACAAAGAATTTTTTAAAAGTTTTCAAAAATATTTTTACAGCATGATACTGAATTTCATAAACATTAAGGGACCAAACGTGGTTCAAAAATTAAATTCATAAATATGTTATTATAATAATGATTTGCTTTATTACTCTTACAGGCACTTGTCCAGTATGCCCCATATTTCAGATATGTCACTTTTCTTAGGTCATTGTTGCCAGTGACATTAGTTCTTTCCATAGATGCTGTGTTCAACCAAAGATCAAAATGCTCCTGTATAAAATAGTAAAATATTTGCTTGAGCCCATACAAATTGCGCATGTATTTCTATTTTAAAGTTTCTGAATGCTAAGCTACAAAAAATAGTAGTAGTAGTGGCAAATGATGCAAGAAAGCAAGCTTATATAGCATCAGCCCCATAAAAAAAAAAAAACCACTTCACCCATCTATACCCTCCAAGAATTTGTCTAGTACTTCCTTGAATTTATTCAAATTCCATTTCCACAACAACACATGTAAGCCAGTTCCAACATTCAACTATCCACCGGCTGAAGGCAAACTTCCACACATCTATCCTGCAACTATCCTTCCTCACCTTGAATTTATGCTTCTGCATGTGTGTACTCTCAGCAATGGTAAGGATGCCATTAACATTATTATTATTATTATTATTAGCCATATGGTGCAAGGAAGCCTGAGGCTTATGCTGCACCAGCCAAAAAAAAATTTGAGTTACCCTGAGAAAGAGAGAGCAAGAGTCAGAAGTAGAAGGGAATCACCAAGAAAGAGAAGAATGATGATATTCAGCTCAGGACCCTGGGTGTGCCAAGCCCATACTCACTAGATGTGAGCCCATGGGGTTATTCAGCTTACTCAAACCATTCAAGGCCTCAGACACCTCAATCAGATTGTCCCACAGATGCCTAGTCTCCAGATGATGCAGAATTGAAACCTTTCTAGGTAAGAACACCCTTTTGTTCCCTTCACCAATCTGGTTGCCCTTCTCTGCACCCATTCCAGCAGATCTACAGCACTACAATACTCAGGATGTGGCCTAACCATTCCCCTGTAGAAAGGTATAATCACCTCCTTATCCTTGCTAGTAAAGTTTCTGTATTATCATTGACAAAACCCGATGAGCAATCTTGGTAGCGTGTTTGCACTGCTCAGAGAATTTCATGTCTGTCTGCACGATTACTCCCAGGTCTTTTTTATTTTCCACTAACCTGAGTGCTGTTATTGTTGTTATTTGGTTTTTTTTTAGGAGCATTAGCAACTAAGGCCATATTGCTCCGGGATATGCGGTGGTCATTCCCTGACCTTTCCGCATCCTCCGTATTTGGTGGTGATGGGCTCAAACCCCGGTCTAATCAAGAAGCGTGTGCTACGCACTGCTGCTCCTTCCCACCTGGCTACAGAGGCGCCTAACCTGAGTGCAGTACCACACGGTTGATCTGGGATTACTGCTACTCACATACAGTACCTTGCATTTGTTAATGTTAAACTTTAACTGCCTTTGTAAGCCCATTGAACCAATTTTCCTAGATCTTTTTAGCAACAGTTAACCAGTTGACATCAAGTGGCCCAGTGTGATTCAACCCCATCCTTCTACTGTCAGTATAAGCATAGAAGTCTTTGTTGCTTTTCTTTGCATTCTTTGTGAGAGATTTCTCATCTGTTAACTTGCCTAACCTCTTCTTGTGACTTCATTACAGACTAATTTATATATATAATAGGCTTCTGTATCACTTGATAATTTATATGCGTGTCATACACTTTTCTCTGCCATGTGTCTCAATAATTCATCTGACATCCATTTAGGTCTAAGCCTTAAACAATATTTCTTCGTTGGTATGAAAAGTTTATTAGCTTCTATGATTACTTCTCCGAATGCTTTCCATTTTGAATTTGCTGTTGGTAGCATCATCAATTGGTCCCACTGCATAGAATTTAAAAACTATCTGCGATTACTGTAGTCATCCTTATGACAGCAAAAGTCTTTACCCTTGACAGTATGTCTTTAATTAAATTCCACATTAGTACACTGTGATCGCTGTCACCTAGTGGGTCTTTTACTTACAGATTCTTAATGTATGAAGAAATGCTGCTGATAACCAAATCACAAGTATTGCTTCCTCTTGTTGCCTCTCTAATATGCTGCTGTAGAAAGCAGCCACCCAAGAAATCTACAAAAATCTTGCTAGTGTGTGAGTGACCAACCCACAAATTCCAGTCAACATCTGGAAATTTAAACCACTCATCATAAGGCATTCTAATTTACTGGCCCATTCTGTTTCCCTGTATGGCTGTTTGGTATACTCATCACAGTCATTAGGCCTATAACACACTCCTACTCAATTTTATTTTCCCTGTATCACACCTAACTGACTCAACGTTGCACTGGTCACCTATGTCAACTGGATGCAGTGCCTTTAATTTAATTTGCTTCTTAACTAAGAGCCATAACCCCTCCATCCTTCCTGTCCTTCTTGTATACATTGTACTTCCCATATTCATTTCAGTGTCACTTATGTCTGAGTGGCACCATGTCTCCACTATCATTACAATGTCTGCAGTTGTTGACTTAATCAGTACTTCAAATATATCAGATTTATTTACAATGCTCCTATCATTAGCGTACATGTAAGTATACGTGCACATTTTTAATCTTAGTTATCCTAACACAGCCCATGTATTTACTTGCTCTGTGATGACCTACAGCAAGGCCTGAAATCCCAGACACCTTGCTGTCCATTCTGCAGCATTTTCCAATAGAAGCTGTGCAAGAATTACTGTCACCTCTGCTTGTGGTGCTAATTAATTTATTATTCTGTGTATTCCCCCAAGCTAGCAGGTTTCCAACTCGCCTAGCACTGCCTCAATAGCATCAGCACTCCTTCTAGTTAAGTGTATCCTATCCCTTTAAAAACATTCTGTATTGTTCACAAGCACAAACCATACTGAGAAAAATTCTACTCCACGAGCCTTGCATTCTCTCTCCAAGGCCAAATTGATTGATGAGGATCTCAACATGTACTTTCTCCTATCGTGTATTTAGTCCTAACTCATAACTTTTCCTCACATTAACCCGTACTTGTTAAGTAAGTCCTCAGATCTCTTACTCTTAATATTAGTGCCAATGTGTACAACAGTATCATCTTTTGTGCCTTTAAAAGATGATATCTGCTTTACAATGTCATCTACTTTTGCCACTTGTAGACATATTGGTACTATTTCACCTATCCTTCTTGCACAACATATTTTCCGTTTCCCTGACAGTAACTACCTCCTGTGGGACCAGTGCATTCTGCCTTGTAGATTGCTGCTGTGTTTCCTGATGCACAAATTTGAGCTGTGGCATTGAGTTGGGCAGCTAAGAGTTTGATGGGTCTAATTTTAATTCCTTCATGGGGTATCTACCCTACTCTTCAAAATCTCAAATGCTTATCAGAATATAGAGTTGTGCCTAATTTCTTCTCACAGAAGACACCCCCCCCCCTCTTGGCTGTATTGCATCTTGTTCCAGAAAGATCCACAACCATTGCACAAGTTGCACATTTTGTTTGGCTGTGATTTGCAGAAGAATTGCCCCTTTGGTTCTCCCCTGATTGCAACATTCCCACTACTTTGTGCCGTTGCTTTACAGCTCTAGTCTGGGACATGATTTCTGTTTAAATACAATTTAATTGATTGGCATTAGTTATTAGTCATATGGCGCAAGGAAACATGAGGCATTTGCTGCACCACACAAAAAAATTAATTAAAAATAATAAATAAATAATAAAATAAAATAAACTACCTGCTTAAATCTCTTCTTGGCGTTTGAATTTCCCCAAGTGGTCAGCATCAATCATTGTAAGGGTGTGGTACCACGAAATTGGGCAATAATATATCCAGAAGTTGATTAACTCTATGCCAGATTGTTGCAAGGCTGTAATTACAGCTCGAGGAGGAACAACAAAATATTGAGGACTTATTTTGCTGATTTACAGTACATAATACTATTACGTTAACTTGTCATTTCAGTTTTTACACGTAAATTCAATAAAATGTATGTTTGGTTGCCATGATTGCCATTTGCATGATTTCTCATATTTCCATTAATTACACATTTTACGCTTTGGGAAGATATTTATGGCAATTAAGTTTATCAGGTGGAGTCTTTTTATTGGATTTCATTCACAGAGATATATATCCCATCTAACAAATGCATTTCAAACATTTCTGCAACCCACAATGCAGTGCAAAACACATTATTTGCAAAATTCGCAAGTGATACAGTTTTTTGTCCACCACCGTATGACCTAACGTATAAAACTGTATAAGGAAACATTTTAAATATTAATTATTTATATAATTTTAATTATATGGTATTTCTTGAAAACATTCACTAAGGTGCAGTCCCAATTTTAATCTTTAAAACTTTGAAACTTCTTACGACAAAGGTTCTATTGAGATGAATCTGCTACCCTTATCAAGGTGAAGCTCCCCATTTCATTGATTTTCAACTGGATAAGTAACTAACACAGTAATAGTGAGCTCTGTCTACGGCACCCACATTTCTTATGTATTCACAAATAGTGAATGGCTTTTCAGATTAAAAGTTTTCTTAGATTTGGTATTGAAGGCATAATCTTTTTCAGATTTGGTATTGAAGGCATAAGTGTAGTTCTTTTATCTTTCCGTGCTAGCACCTGACCTTTATCCTCTTTTCAAAAATCGACAATCCTGTATTTTTCAATTTTCTTTGTGGTGTTCATTTCTGATGGTAATCCCCACCTGTTTCCCACGAGAGTGCCTATTAGATGTATATTTAGTTTATGAAGTTCCTGCTAATTGAATACTATTGTAAAATTGGTCACTGAATAAATGAAATACACTACTCTCAATACTGTGAAGCAGTTTTTGGATGAAATGAAGCACAGCCCTTGAGATGATAGTCAAGCCTTATCAAGCTGTTACCAGTAGACATTCCATGATATGGCACAGCAGCTAACACATAGCCTGTTTCTGAGTCAGTTAGAGCAAATACACAAAGGCTCCACTTTGTTGGCATTTAAAAGTTATAACATTTGAATGAAATTCTACCCTTGAAACCAGCCATACTTTCATGTAATACAGTATTTCTTCCTGGAATAAAATATTTATGAAACCTTTCATCTATGTAATAAACAGTTTTTTTTTAATTTTAAATCCCCTAATGTGAATTCCTTTTTTGCTCTTTTGTTGTTAGGCAGAGATGCAACCTCTAAAATATCAGAAGAAATCGCCTCATGCTAAATACATTTTTGATACATTCTAAATGTATTTTCCAGTATTCCTTTATATTACTTTTTAAGCATGTTCACACACGCATATATTTGATGTTTTTGCCATGTCAGTCCCTCTGCAAGTAAAAACTTGGCACCCAGTGGATGGATTTCATTGAAATTTTATATTTAGGCATTTTACAAATATGTCATGCCATTCCTGGACAAACAGAAATCTGGCAGTTATTTCCTTTTTCAATACAATTTGTATGTAAAAAAAAAAAAAAAAATTCATAGACTGAATGCAGTTTAATACAGTATTGTTAGCTTTAGACAGCCCATGTAACTTCATGTGTATTGTTATGTAAGATTCATGAACATAGTATCGCTTGTGAAGATATATATATATATATATACAGGAAGTCCCCAAGTTACGTAATACTCAACTTACAGAAATTTGACTTTACGTAAGTTTTTGCCGGCCGGTGCAAACTTAAAAAAATCGTGGAAACGTATTTTGCATCCCGTAGGAATAAATGGTGGTATCATGAAAATATTGTAATGTGAACCCAATAACTTTTTTATTATTATTTATTTTTTTTTTTGTAATTTGTTACAAGTCCTTGGAAGTTGAAAATTTCACTATATTACTCAGGTGTTTATCTCTCTAAAAGGACATATTTATAATGGAAATGGCATTACACTTTCATAGTTATCATGTGTTCCATTATAAGAATCAATTTTGAACGCCTTTCTGATATTTTTCTAAAGCATGTTTCTAGGGGTCATGACCAAAAAACAATAAAAACAATTTGCATTTTCCAGTTTATTGGGCTTTTCTGTTAGTGCATCTAATTATCAGTGGGTAGTAAACTCGATCTTATTGCATTTGTGATAATCCCAATAACTGCAAATGTGTGGGCTTTTATGCTATTATGGTGAAATGCATTCCCCTTCACTGAAATCTTCAATCATATAAAAAACAAATTTTCAGAAACTTCTCTTCATTCCTATATACATATTACAATGATGAAGGGAAAGGGACCAACGGAAAGTGCAAATGCTGGCAGTGCCAGGAAATGAAACAAAATTGATTTAGAAATGAAGATGAATATGATTAAGAAGTACGAAGCAGGACAAAGTTTGTCATCTGTTGCAAGGGAATTAGGTCTCGCTGCTTCAACAGTGAATACTATGTTAAAAGACAGTGCACGTATAAAAGAGCACGTCAAAGAATCAATGCACTTAAGATCAACAGTGATCACAAAACAGCATTCAACGGCTATATCGAAGATGGGACAGCTGTTAATAATATGGATGGAAAATCAGATTCTGAAGCGAGTGCTCCTGAGTCTAATGACCAATCAAGCAAAAGCAACAAGTATTTATAAAGATATTAAGGATAAGTATGGCGAACCCCAACCCAAGTTCTTGGCAAGCAAAGGGTGGTTAATAGATTCAAGCATATTGCTGGTTTCCGCAATGTTAAAGTATGCAGTGAAGTCGCCAGTACTGATTTTGCAGTTGCAGAGAAATTTTGTGATGTGTTGGAAAAAATTATTGATGAAGGCAGCTATTCAACGCAGCAAATTTTTAATGTTGACGAGACTGCTCTGTTTTGGAAAAAATGCCGGATCGAACATACATTGCCAAAGAGGAAAATACAGTGCCAGGTTTCAAGGCATCAAAAGATAGGGCCACGCTCTTGCTTGGGGCTAAGGCAGCAGGAGATTACAGATTAAAACCACTGCTTGTGTACCATTCTGGAAATCCTTGTGCATCAATAAAGCCACCCTACCCGTGAATTTCCAATTGAACCAGAGAGCATGGATAACAATATCTCTCTTTGAGGATTGGTTTAAATGCTGCTTCATTCCCGAGGTTAAAAAATATTGTAAAGACAACGACGTTCCTTTCAAGATTTTGCTTCTATTAGAATGCTCCTGGACATACTATGCACCTAGATGATTTTGATTCGAACGTGAGAGTCATATTTCTGCCACCAAACACGACTTCACTCATCCAACCTATGGATCAAGGTGTTATTTCAAATTTAAAAGCATACTATTTAAGCACAACCTTTGCTCAGGCATTGTCTGTAGTAGACGATGAGAAAAATTTTACGTTAAGAGACTTTTGGAAATCTTACAATTTTTACCATGGCATCTTAAACATTAAGGGCGGAAAAAGTTGTTTAAATGGCACATGGAAGAAAATATGCCCATGGCACGTAAAAGGCTTTGAAGAATTTGAAAAAGACAAATCATACGAAAAGGTTACAGAGCTACTTCAGTTGGAGGGTTGATGGCAAAGACGTGGAGGAGTTAATAGAGGGAAGAAGAGAAGAAATTATCTAATGAAGAACTTATTGACTTGCAGGCAGCGATAGTGAAAGAAGAAAATGCTGACGAAGCTCAAGGTGAACCAAATGAGAAGCCGAGATGCTTCATCACCAGACCAGATGGCAATGGAATTTCATGAAATTGCATCAGCGATGGCAAGGTTTGAGAAGATGGATCCTGACAGTGAACAATTCTTAAAAGTTAACAGAGGGGTGAATGATATGCTTGCTTGCTACAAAGAAATCTACAAGGAAAAGAAAAAAGCCACCGTCCAGTCATCCATTAATATGTTCTTTCGTAAGGTTGAGCGGCCGACCCATTCTAAATCTCCACAGCCCACAACCTCCGTAGCGGCGTTCTTATCAGCTGAAGATGTCGATTCTGGCAGTGATGCTTGAGAGGTAAAACTTACTGATGTTATGCCTGTCTCCTCTCTTTTTTTATAATTTTATAATTTTGAAATTTTTTTAAATTGCACGCTTTTGTAATTTTTCCTGCGCATAAGATAAAAAATTGAATAAATACAATAAATAAATCCATTTACATGTTCGTCAAACGTTTCTTTTATGATTCAGAGTATTTACGTGTCTAACGGGCACTAGGGATTTACCCCATGTCTGCATCTGTACCGCATCTTTTTTGATTCAGTCAATTCAGCGATCACAGTTGCGAGTGCTGCGCAAGCATGGGGGAAATTCTGACTTACGTAGCATTCCGCGGAGTACAACCCTTACGTAAGTTCCTGTATATATCTATGTATAGACAAAAATGTTATTATTAGTGTATTAGGTAGGGGAGCTGAACTGTCAAGTGTAATTACCATGGAAGAATTGAGAGCACTTGTATGCCATAAAACAAATTACCTGAAATAAAATACGATTAACATAAGCAAAATTAATGTAAGTACCTAAAGCCGTGGGTCCCATGACTTTAACTACTTCTTCAAGGGGTCGGCAGCAAAAATCGTAGGAGCCACTACAATAAGCCAGGTCTTTGTTTCTGTTGTGATGTACACATTAAAGTATACATATACATCATAGCCAATCCGAAAGAGACCAAAAGGAAGAATTAAAGAATAAAAAAAATCAATAAAATTCAAAGAATATAAAATAAAAATAATAAATAAATAACGTATCCCTGGACAGGATTGCTGTGGTACAGGTTTGCAACTACGGACAGCCCGAGCATTACTCTATTCGCCTCCCTTCCAATAACTTTCTGCTGTCCTTATTTACTACATAATATTTCTCGTGTGCAATTAGGCTTGCCGAAAACAATATCGAGTTGCTATTTCTCTACTATCGCTACTTGTTTCTTCTACTGTATAACAAAGTTTAGTGTCTTTTCCACACTACTTTGTTAGTTTTTGTTTCTCCCTCTGCTGGTTTTTTGCCTCATCTGTTCGCTTACTCCCCCGTCACACGGGTACAATTCACGTTGACCTTGTCCCCCCTACCCGGGGCTACTTCAACTGACATATATACACCACACGTGAGCTTTCGGCTTTCTCCTTTGGTCTTCAATGACATTCAACATCTTCCGGTCCACACAGTAAGTTTTCTTGTTTTGCTCTCTTAGATTTCTTTCATTTTTCACAGGATTCTTTCGGAATGATCTTAGCTTTTTGGCTTAACGTTATTTATTTATTATTTTTATTTTATATTCTTTCAATTTTATTGATTTTTTTATTCTTTAATTCTTCCTTTTGGTCTCTGTCGGGTTGGCTATGATGTGTACGTATACTTTAATGTAACAGAAACAGAGACCTGGCTTATTGCAGTGGCTCCTACGATTTTCAATGCCGACCCCTTGAAGAAGTAGTTAAAGTCCTAGGACCCACAACTTTAGGTACTTACATTAATTATGCTTATGTTAGTTGCATTTTATTTCAGGTAATTTGTTGTTTGGCATACAGATTCCGTCAATTCTTCCATGGTAATTACACCTGACAGTTCAGCTCCCCTACCTAATACACTGATAATAACATTTTTGTCTATATTTCATTATGGTTGCCGGTTTTTCTTATGATTTCTGTAGTATCCCAGATCCATAATCCAGTTTAATATTTTTAATTTTTCATTTTTAATACCTTTCTTGTTTGCTAAGACTTTCAGTAATTTCATTACATCTCATCTTTATCATTATTATATATATATATATATTTATCTTCCATCATATAAAATACATGTGTATGTTAAATTCTCTATTAGCAGTTTTCAGAGTAAATTATAAATTAATTTTCAGTTATGTATTATTTTGATTGTTTTTTTGTTTATAGCCCTTGCCTAAAAACAACTGTTTATAATTGAGCAGAGATTTATATTAAATTTATTTAAATTTTTTTAATGAGTGTATTTCTTTTATTGTTTTGGCTTTATATCCATCTTAAAATATGTTAAAATATAAATTATGTAAGGCTGTTATCTTCTTTTCTCTCTCTGTAGGAAGTTCTTTTACAGTCCTCAAAGTTCCCACTTTTGGAAGAGATGGATCAAGAGTTATATGGAGGATCTAATGAATCACTAGCCGAACATGTGCCTTCTCTTCTCACCGAATCTTGTGATTCTTTAAGTGATTCTGGAAACTCAGCCTGTGATAGTGATGGTGTTTCAATTGGCAGCTTACCCTCAAATGAAGCAGGAGCAAGTAGTCAAGTTAGTAGTCCTCTAAAAGTGTCAGGTGGAGAATCTGTTTTTGGTAGTTTTCGCAACCATAGAATGTTGCTTGAAGAAAATGAAGAATATTACGGTAAATATTTTGTAAATTTTTGACCAGTAATTTATTTAATAAGTACAATATGAAGAATATGAATAGACAGTCCAAACAAATAAGAGTACTGTGGGCTGTGCTAAAACTATGAATTAATATAATTAAAATATAAGTATTACACTTAGTGATTAATTTAATAAAGTCAAATTTTTGTAGAGAAGCCAGACTTTTTCAGTATCAGCCATATTAAAAAAAATCACCTGTTTTCATCCATGTTTATGTTTAACCCTTCCTTAAATTTGCATAAACTTGTAAGCTCTAAGAGATTTGGTGGTAATTTGTTCAATACTTAATAACCCTTTAAATAAAAGAGAATTTTCTATGCCTTCAACTATCTTCTCATAATTTAAGTTCATGTACTCTGGTTTGTCATCTGTTAAAGAAAAAAGATATTCCTATTATTTAATTTGCTCAAGCCTTTTAAAGTTTTGAATGCCTTGATCAGGTGGACACCACCTGATCAAGGAATTTAAATTGAAACCAGACACCACCATGTCTAGTGTCAATTTTGTAACCCACAAAACTGTATTCTCTCTCTTTCTGATCACTTCTTTATATCAATAACTAAATTTTTTGCTCTTCACTGCACCTTTTACAGCATATTCACATACTTCCTGAAATGGAGGTTCCACACCTATACTCAAGGTGTGGTCTAACCAAGGGTAATAATAATAATTTATCATTATTATACAAGGGAATAATTAATAATTATCTTTGTCCCTACTGTACATAATAAGTGAAATTCCTGTACATAGTAGATAAAACACCATTTGCTGTCATGGCAGCCTATCCTTACTGATTAAAGAACAGATATTCTTTCAGTTTGGCAGTATTTCTTGCTGTGTTCTTAATATTGTTGAACAGATCCAAAAGTTCCTCATAACTTTTTCACATTTAAGCATTTCTCTTTCAATTCAGTTTCAGTGACCATACAATAAGCTAATTTCCAATATCTTTGTATCTTGGCTTTTTTATTACTATAGTTTTGAGACAATAAGATGCACTTTGTTCCTTATAAATGTTACCTAAAATTCCACTGCATCTTATTGATTAGACCGGGGTTCGAGCCCATGATACGGAGGATGCGGAAAGGTCAGGGAATGACCACCACATATCCCAGGAGCGGAGGATGCGGAAAGGTCAGGGAATGACCACCACATATCCCAGGAGCAATATGGCCTTAGTTGCTAATGCTCCTAAAAACCAAATAACAAACAAACCACTGCATCTTATAATCTGAATGATATTAGGTGCATGCAGTGATATAGTTTTTTTTTAGATCAGGCTATATTGTTGCCTAGCAGATCTGAGCAAAGCCTTTTGTACGTGTCATTAGAGCTTGTTCTTCATTGCCAAGAAAAAGCTCAATGAAACTTTATTTCTTTCTAGAAACCTTAGCTCTTTCAAGAAATTTGGCACTGAAGATGAACTCTTTGAAGAAGGTGAAAATTTCAGACCATACCTTTGGTAATGACAATTGTGACTATACTGATTTTTGATATACTGCAATGAGTGAATTCATAGTACACTGAGATTTTGTTTAGTAAGCACTTCTGAATTTCTGCTTCAGATATATGTAGTAAAATATTTTTATCTAAAATTCACTTTCTAAACCTTGTATTCATCTTATGGTCCATTTTGTCTTATAATTTGAAAAATAGTTTGAAAAATAATGTACTTAATTTCTTTAATTATTCTTAAATGCAATTTACCTTACTAATTGATAAGAAAACTTGTCAGTGAGTTGTCAGATAAACAACTTGAGTTTACCTTATGGGCTCACCATTGCATGGTGGTTAGCATGCAAATAAGGAGGTTGCTGGTTTGAGCCTTTATGCTGGCACTAAAAATTTGGCTGTTATTAATAATTCAATATGTAGGAAGTCACGATGAATTTGTAAACTCTTATGGCCTCACTTCTCTAAAGAATAAATAGAAATTTAGTTTAAAAGTAAGGAAGGCAATAATATCTTAAGGATGAGTAACATGTTTAGAATCAGAAAAGAAAATTTTCCTTTTTTTTAAAGAAATGTTTAAGAAATCATTAATGATTCTAAAGTGTGTTATTTAATTAATATATTTTATGTATTATCTCCAGCAGGAGAGGCAATGGCAGATAATTTTCCATCTTTGACAGATACTGAGGATCATACCATTAATGCAGATGGTTGTGAAGAAAATTCTACTTTACTTATGAATGACACAATGGAAGAAAGGTTTTCAACACCAGCTGGAACTTTGCTTCTGAATGATACAATGGAAGAAAGTTTTGCAACACCAGCTGGAACTCCCAAAATATTTTCTTCATCTGTTAAGTCTAGAACTGGTGTAAACAGTAAACCTCCTAATGTTTTAATCTATACAGGAGAGGGCTCAGCATCTAGTCCCAAGTATAGCAGTATCAGAGAAAATTTACTTTTGTGCCTTAATCCTGAATGCTATACAGTTTATTTACTTACACCAAAACAGGTAAATTTATTATTATTATTATTATTATTACCCTTTATATTTATAAGAAAAGAATTTTTTTTATTTTTTCTGTATTTTTAATAATATTTGAAGGATTTATAAATAGATTTTTGTTCACCATTAAAATTTAATGATTTAGAAATAAGTAGTTGGTCTAACTGAAAATGTTTCATAATTCTTTAAATATTTTTTTATTAAAAGAATAAATAATTATTAATAAATAACTATATGATTTTTATGAATACTGTTAAATTAATAATTGATTTAGAAAGAAATTTATACTTATTGGTAATGTGTGTATACATTTTGCTGTTATGGTTTTAGGTGGATAAAGTTCCTTGGCAGGAAAATGCTGTTCTTCTAGTCATTTCTTGTGAATTCCTTAGCAAGAATATAGTTAAATGCTGTGAACAGTTTGTTGACCAAGGAGGTAGAATTATGTTCTTTTGTACAGATCTGGGCTTGTCACCATTTGGCATTACTAGTGTAGTGTCTTCAGAAACAAAATCACTTGTTTGTGTGCAATATAAAAATTGGAAAGATGTTCATCTTTTCCAAGGAGAATGTGAATATCGGAGGACTGAAGAAACTAATGGTGTTAGTATTCTTGCTTATGAATCAAAGCATCAACTACCTGTGATATATGAGTTTCGACCTGGAAAAGGAAATGGACTTGCAGTACTTTGTCAGGTATGATAAGTAAGTCAATTGTCTGTAACATTAATATATTTTGCTAATTTATTGAAAATATGCTTGGTAACTTTGCTTATTCTTGACAAAAAGTTTGTGGCATATTTGATACATAAACTTTCTTTTTTAAAGATCAGGTACATTCAGCCAAACTTTGTTTGAATCATAGCATCAAGAAATTGCATATTCTTAGTCCATGTTGCATGGTCTTAGTCTGTTAGTAGAATAGTATAGTCCATGCTGTGTTGTTAAATGTGCAGGGTTTCATGTTTACTATCATATTAATGTATTTATTGTAACATATTTCATTATTACATTGGAAAGATTACATTATAAGTCTTTTTTCCTTGGTATTGTTGTCACATCTTTTATTTTGGCTGTGATCATGTACATGCATTCAAGAACTTCTAATGTCAGTCATTCATCAGAGAAAATTTAAAAATGGAAGTTACAAACAAGAGTGTACAGTCATAAACTACATTAGGCAATGATGAAAAGAATGATAATAAGAATAGAATGAGAAGGATTTTTTTTTTTTTTATGTAAACCCCAAACACGAGAGGTATTAGAACTTATAGTACTTAGTACCGTGCTTAGGTTGGAGGTTGTGAAGATCAAAGAAGATATTTGTTGACATTGGACTTGAACTTCTGTAGTCTGTAATTTTCAGAAAAGACATATGAAGGAAAGTTGTTCCAGAAAATGGCAGTTGAATGAATAAACGAGGAAGATGGAAAGTTGGTTCTGTGAGTTTGATGTTGGACCGTAAATGGATGTTGGCTGGTGGCGGCACGTGTTCGGACTGTTTTGAAAGAGAGAGCGGGAATTATAGAAGCCAATTCAGAAGAACAGTGCCCATGGAAGTATCTGTGGAAGAGGCATGCAGCAGAAACAGTACGTCTATGAGACAGCAAGTGGAGAGACTCTGTTAGAGATGAATCATTAATTAACTTAACTGCCCTCTTCTGAATGGAATCAAGAAGCCTGAGAGAGGTTTTGGGGGCACCACCCCAGATGTAGGAACAATATTCCATGGCAGGGCGGATTTGCGATTTATACAGAGTGAGCAGCTGCTTGGAAGAAAAGTAACGCCAAGAGCGAAAGAGAAAACCAAGTTTTTTAGATGCAGAGGAAGCAATATTTGTAATGTGCTTATGCCAAGAGAGATTAGAAGTCAGGGTAATCCCTAAAAGAGATATCATTTTGCCTAGAAATCGGAGCGTCACTAAAGATAAGCATAGGAGCAGAAGAATCCTTTTTTTGTGAGATATAAAACAAGACTGAGTTTTAGAAGGGTTGAACTCAACTAAGTTGTCTTTGCCCCACTGGAGAATTACCTGAAGATCGGCATTTAAGGAATTGGTAGCAGATTTTCGAGAAGTTGAAGCTGATTGAGCAGGACAAGGTTGCTCAAAATGGAAAGTGGAATGCAATGTGCTATCATCGGCAAAACTATGAATAGGATTTCCAGTCAATGGAAGAAGGTCATTAATATACAAGAGAAAAAGAGTGGGGGAAAGAACTGAACCTTGGGGGACACCGGCATTAGTGGAGAAGTTAGAAGTCAGAGAGCCATCTACTATCACCCTCAGTGAGCAATCAGAGAGAAAACTGGATAACCAATTACTAAAAATAGTTGGCAAACCATAAGATGGAAGCTTGTTTAGAAGACCTTTATGCCAAACATGATCGAAAGCCTTTGAGATGCCAAGAGCAACTACTTGTGTTTCACCAAACCTTTCCATTGAATTAGTCCATAAATGGGTAACATAAGCCAGAATATCGACGGTCACGGAATCCATACTGGTGATCGTTGATCACCAGTATGGATTCCATTTCTAGACTACCTAGAAACGGAATTCAAACGGAATGCCAACTCTTAAACTACCTAGAAGGTTTCTAGGTAGTTTAAGAGTTGGAAGTAATTGCAATTGGACGATAATTGGATGGGAAGGATTTGTCACCCTTTTTAGGAACTGGCTGGATATGAGCAAATTTCCAAGCAGAAGGAAAAACACCTTTAGAATAAGAAAGTGAAAAAAGGCGGCAAAGAATAGGAGTAAGTTCAGGAGCACAGGTTTTGAGAACAAGTGGAGAAATACCATTGGGACCTGGAGCTTTCTTAGCATCAAGATTCATCAAAATCCTTCTGACATCCTTTTGAAGGAAGACCACAGGAGGCATTGAATGGAGCTTGTTGGAAATGATGAGAGGTGTTTTACCAAATCATTAATACATGAGTTGGAAGAAAAACGGGATGCTAGCAGGTCAGCTTTATCCTTGGCTGAAGTGACAACAGAACCATCTGGTTTGGACAGAGGTGGGAGCAGAGATGGGCAAAAGTTGCGGCCAATAGCTTTGGCAAGAGACCAGAATGCTCGGCTACCATTAGGGCAAGATGCAAGTTTTCTACTCTTAGCCTGCTCAAACTCTAGTTTGGACTGATTAATAACTGCTTTACAATTGTTTCGAGCTTTGGTGTAGGCAGAAAATGAAACTGAAAAATTAGAAACAAGCCAATTCGATATGCAACATTCTTCTCTTGAACAGCCTTAGCACATTTATTGGAAAACCAAGGTTTAGATAAAGGACGAGATTTTAAAGTGGAGTGTGGGATAAAGGATTCCATTCCTGCAAGAATAATTTCACTGACACGATCTGAGCAAACGTTGGCATCAGAAGTTTTGAAACAGTAATCCGACCAAGGAAAAGAAGAAAAGAAGTCTTGCAGGTGATCCCATTTTGCATTCTTGTGTTGCCAAACAACACGAGGTTGGGAATAGCCATGAGATAAAGGTTCCATTGGAGAAGAGACAATCACCAAGTTGTGATCTGAAGTGCCTAAAGGACCTCTCACTTCGATCGTGTACTTAGAAGGGTTGTTTGTGAGAAAAAGATCAAGCGTATTGGCTGTATGATTAGGATTGTCCGGTATTCTTGTAGGTAAATGAACAATCTGTGCTAGGTCATTAGTAATTACAAAAGCCTCAGCATCTCAACCAGCTGGGTCGGTGCGACTAGAAAACGGAAGCCAGGTGGAGTTGTGAGCATTAAAATCACCAAGAAAAATTTCCTCACTGTTAGGAAAGTTGGACTGGACAAAGTCAAGTGGCAAAGAGAGGAAGTCAAAGAGCTCCAAGTGATTAGTGGAGTTGGAAGAACGGTGGAGACAACAGATGAATTTGACACAATGAGATAGAGAGATTTTAAGCCAGAGAAGATCAAAGAGAGGAGATTCCAAATTGCCAAGTCTCTGACAGGGAATATCAGAAAGGACAAATGCACAAGTACCACCTTTGAGGTGAAAGGAATCATACAGCGAATAATTTGGGCATCTGAGATGAGCAGTAGTTTAATCAACCGATAACTGAGATTCTGTCAGAAAAAGTACATTGGCAGACTGCAAGTGGAAATGGACATCGTTGAGATTAGAATTGAGACCACGTATATTTGTGAAATGAATTAGGAAGTGCTTGGGAGGTTTAGATCTTTTCGCAGATTAGCTTGCTCTATTAGTTTGACAATTCATGGTGTATTCAATAGTAAGAAAAAGTGGGTGGGACATGCTGTATGAAGTAATGAATTTTTGGATATGGCTTACACATGGTAAGAATATACCCAGATCCTTGACATAACGTGACCTCGACAATGCTCCCCGCATACACACTACTCAGACTCCCTCCAGTCACTATCTGGCAGAGTAGAGGCAGTAAGATTATGCACTAGCTGATCCGGAAGCCTCCTAGAGAGTTACCAATAGGTTCGGTCTGGTGTACTAACTAGCGGCCGGCCTACGAACACCGTTTTAGAGCTGTGCCCTCAAAGTGTAAGGAATATTGGATCTTGCCACGATGTTCATCATAAACTCAAAAGTCATCAATCATACTGCATGATGGAAGAGATAGGGAAGGGTTGACCGGAACTTAGCTTTAGAGACTAAACATGGGTTCCACCACTTCAAGCCTCCAATAAGCAAAGTGGTCGTATTGCACTGGTTGATGAGAGTCATCTACCACCTAGTACTGCCTGGTAACATAGAGGGGTGGCATTCTTCCAATGTAGTGTGGACACCACACCTCAACCCCTGCATACATTGGTTCACACCTGGGTGGTCACCCACCATGTACTTGTGCATGGAGGTTATACCCAGGATTACTAACAGTCCCACCATTGTGAAGGTGCAAGCAGAGGATTTGGCTGTCACAGACGTCCAGACTTCGCCGAAATTGGGTCCACTTGACTTGAGTGTCACCCGAATATCAGTTCCATCAGCGTTTTAGACTCCCAGGTAGCAAGTACAGCTTGTCTGGCATATCTGAGAGAATGTCTGTGACAACCTCAAGGACCTGATATGCACTTCCTTTATAAATATTCATTTTTAAGAGGACGGAATACGATTAGCAGTAATGAAATAGATGACTTACACCATAAAGGTATAAAATTTTGTCAAAATTATATGAAGATAACAAATTGCTGAAGTTATTGTACTTATGGGTTATCAGAAATCCTGAAGATCAGCATATAAAAGATGAAGGATATAAATGCCATACTTTTAGTGTCCTCATTAGCAACAGACTTGGTTGCAGTCACTATATACCTGACAAACAACTTCGTGTGGATAAAACTTTGTAAAGCAAAGTTTTATCCACTCGAACTTCCCGATGCAGGTGTGATAATTTGTTTTTACAATGAAGCTTAGTCTACATTGTGCAAACTGTCCATACAGTACTAGAAATAATGCCTTCATATTTGTTAAAAGAAATTATTCTGGTTGATGATTATAGTGAAGATGATGATCTGAAAGAAAAGCCCATGATCTATGTTAAAAAGCATCTTTCAACAATTGTCCACTTAGTGCAAACCTTAGAAAGACCAGGACTAGTCAGAGCTTACATATTTGGAGCATCTCATGCTACTGAAAAGGTATTAGTCTTTCTTGACACTCACTGCGTAGTAAATTGACACTCACTGCGTTAGTAAATCTAGAAGTTGGTTAGAGCCACTTCTAGATCGTATTAAGAGTAATCGTACAACTGTAACCTGCTCTATAATCAATATCATTAATGTTGCTACATTTGAATGTATAGCACCCCTCATTGTGAGAGGTGATTTGGGTTTACACTTTAAATGGTTTTCTATTCCCCCTGCCCAATTGAAAATATGCAATGATCATATTTTGGGAAATTAAATTAAAGCATGTCCAAACTCAGAGAAGTCAAAATTTAGAATTCCAAAATTTTTCAACAAAATATCCAGGATCGCTCTTAAATTCTAAATGGCAGTGCATAACATAACAGATATTTTTTAGGGCAAATGCAAACATGAAGCATTTATTTATTGTTTGTACTTGTACTTATCACTTAAAGAACCCTAAGGGCTCACATCTGGTGAGTATGGGCTTGGCACACCCAGGATCCTGAGCTGGATATCACCATTCTTCTCCTTCTTGGTGATTCCCTTCTACTTTTGACACCTCTCTTTCTCTCTCTCAAGGTAACTCAAGAATTTTTTTTTTTTTTTTTTTTTGGCTGGTGCAGCATAAGCCTCATGCTTCCTTGCACTATGTAGCTTATAATAATAATAATAATAGATCTTCTCTCATGAGACCAGTTCATTTTGTATTAATTTAGTTAAGTTATTGTATAGAAAAACAATATCAGTTCATTAAAGAAAAGATTGTAACTGTACAAGCTGCCAGTTGCTCTCAATCAGTTGCCAATGGATTTATTATATAATTAATCATAGACTTGCTAATGAATGAGCTGCTCATTACATACACTGGTGTTCAAAGAAAGTGCATCACCACCTATGAATTTCACGTTTCTAACCCTTTTTCGCAATGGTATGTTATATTAATGACTAGCATCACAAATAGAAATATAAACAAAAGATATTTATTAATAGTTAAGGCAAAGCTAACTAATATTTGACAGGTGCTCTCAAAATATTCCAAAATGAGAATTTGCAACCTGTATACAGCAGTTTTGGTAAACACAACAATTATGGCTGAAATGGTTATCAGAAGCCCTCAGTTTTCTTCAGTTTATCATTTTAAATGGAAAACAAAATGAAAAGTTCACCAGGTGCAAACTAACATTTATTTTGAACCGCCTCTGCCCCTGAGCTTAGCACACTGCCTTGACAGCATGTCGACAATTCGTTTTTGGAACCACGAACTATGGAAGCCATAGTTCGTGGTTCTAAAGATGAATTATGGCTTCCTGAAGTTCAAAAAGGGTCTTTGGGTTCTTTCTGGCAACTGCAGATTCCACACGATGTCAACAGTTCTCTATAGGATTCAGGTCTGGGCTGTTTCCTGGCCCGCTAACAGTTGTAATGTACCCTTCTTCCAACCATTTTTTCACCTGTAACAAATGTAAACACATTACTGTTGAACCTCTAATGCAGAAATGAAGTTAAACTAACTACAGAAGTGTCTACTTACACTTTTCGCCCAATGACAAGGAGTAGAGTCATCCTAAAAGATGCAGTTACTTGGCATGTTGAAATGGTCTCTAATGGTTGGCAGCAATTTGCCTTCCAATATAGCCAGGTATTCATTGGCATTTACGGAACCTTTTATAAACCGAAATGCACTCCTATATCATTTGGCTATTAGGGAATTTCACTGTAGACACACCATACAGTCTGGATGGTATTCTTCACCATGTCTATGGCGAATCGTTTGCCTCCCATCAGAGCCATGTAGGTTGAATTTCTTCTCATCCGAGAAAATAACTGAAAATAGCTGAAAGTAACAGCTGATGCAATATTACATCATCACCTACACGTGTCAATCTTATCTGATGCAGTCTGTAAGAATATTTCCATATGCTTACGTTATGTGGAAGACAATTACAATTTTAAGGGGTGATGCACTTTCTTTGAACACCAGTGTATGATTGTCTTAGCAGTGAGCTTGCAGACCATCTAGAATCTGAAAACAGATTTGGGAAAGCCCTTGGCAGCATACTCATGTGTATAAGTGCAAATACAGATAAATCTGTCCACAGTTAATAATTATGTTACAAAAACATACTAAGATTAACTATTTAATTTTTTTTTTCTTTCAATATGCTGGCATTGAAGGGGTTACGGGGTTAAGTAAACCCCTTCAAAAATGTAAGCTGACACTAAGCACATGTGTGGGTTAACCTTCAAGTACATAAGATTCCAAGGTCACAGAGGATGGGGGCTGTGTGTGTGTGCGAATGGTGATGGCAACTGGCAATCTCTTGAAGTATGAGAGACTCAAAGATGGGGTGTATGCAAGTGCTGCAGTGTCTATTGTAGTTTTAGCGCAGCTGATGTGTGATGATTCTAACCAATGCCAGATCTTGAAATTACATGGAACGCTTATGATTTTAGCGTCATTGGGTGTAACTTCATGTCCCTCCTGATGCTAAAATCATAGATGTTTCGTGTAATTTCATGATCCGCCGTTGGTTAGAATTGGCACACATCAGCGGCACTAAAACTACAATCAACAAAGACCATGGCACTCGCATGCACCCCATCTTTGAGCCTCTCGTACTTCGAGAGGTCAGCAGTTGCCATCACTATTCACCTACCTCAACTCTCTATCCCTCTCCCTCTCTAGGCCACTCTCTTCAACTTCTGCACACCCCCTATCCTCCGTGACCTCGCAAGCTTACATACTTGAAGGTCAACCCACACACTTAAAACCACCGCTTTCCAGTGCTCAGTCAGTTGATAAAGGCTACATACAGTAGCTGAAAGCTACTATGTCTGTGTTCTTTGTTTGTGTTTAATTAATTATGTTTTTTCTTGAATGTTTGTGCCTAGTGTCAGTTTACATTTTTATTTTAACTGTGTGTACTCTCTCAGTAAATATTAAACTTCTTTTCACTTGGTCAGTGCATGCAAGAAATTATATGTATCCAACCCCTGACCTCATAGAGTTCTGCAGTCAAAATTTATTCTTCTTCAACATGAAAAAAACTCCCTCCCTTCCAGCTTAAATCTGTCGGAATTGCTGCTAATTTTTCAGACAATTGAATTCTACATGTTATCACACATACATAGTAATAGTAATAGAGGCATGTGATGCAAGAAAGCAAGCGTATGAGCTTATGTAGCATCAGCCAAAAAAAAAAAAAAACAATTTCACACAACCTTTTCCTTGTATTTATTTAAGTTATCATCTTCCACAATGACAGATGGAAGATTGCTCTAGCAATTAACTACCGTCTGGCTAAAGGCAAATTTCCACACATCTATTCTATAACTGTCTTTCCTCAATTTTTCCTCAATTTATGTCCCCTCAGGTTTGTAATCAGAGCAAGTGGAAAAATCCCATCAGAATTCAGCATGCTCAACCCATTCAAGGCCTTATACACCTCAATCAGATCATCTCGCAGGTGCCTAGTCTCCAGCCGCTGCAATTTGCAGAACTTAAGCCTTTCGTGGTAAGAGGACTCATTCGTTCCCTCACCAATCTTGTTGCCTTTCTCTGTACACACTGAAGCAACTCTACATCCTTCCTAAAATGAGTCCTCCAGACCTGTATGCAGTACTCAAGGCACATCCTGACCATTGCCTTATACAAAGGGATAATCACCTCCTTTTCCCTGCTAGCAAACTTCCTGTATATCACTGACAATACCCCATGACCTGCTCTGGCAGCCTGTCTGCATTGCTCAGAAAATTTCATATCTGACTGCACAATTACTCCAAGGTCTTTTTCATTTTCTACCACCCTAAGTGTAGTACCACACAGTTGGTACGTTTCTCTGGGGCATTACAGTATTTAAAATAACATATAATGTAATCATTTTTTTAACTTTTGACCATTTCTTCAGTATGTTCAAAAGTTTTTGCCTTCATTCAAATATTTCTGCTTTGTTCTTAAGCATTTTGTCACATTAAATAAACCAAGATTATTTGAGTCGACGAATCATCATTAAAATAACATTACTCGCATGTAATATGAAGTGCTCTTTTTTTCATTAGATTTCACTACATAATGCTTTTCAAAAATAACATAAGACTGTGAATTGATATTTTTTATTTGTGTTTCTTTCTTTATTAGAGTTTGTGAAAAACAAACTACTTGCATATAACATGTTTTCCACTGCAGATTTTAAAAGTTTATAATTGTGTACCATATGAATATTTCTCAAATTTAATTTTTTTCTGGTCAGTAATACTATAATTACCATAATATTGAAATATCATGTGCATAACAATAGTAATTATTTTAAAAAAAACTTATGAAAACAGTTTTCATAATACAGTTAGCTGGGTGAGATTTTTCCAATCTTTATAATAATTAGCTATATAAATTTCTCATTAATTTTTTTTCCTAAGTAGTAATACTATAAGTTATTTAAAAGTAAAATATCATATTTATAATTTTCGGTTGTTATTTTTTTCATACCAGAATCTTTAGAAGCTTATAACTAGTCATGAATAGTTTTCTTCAGATACATTTTTTTAGTCAGCAATATTATAAGAAAATTGGAGTCGTCACCCATTTTTACTTTAATTTGTTCTACTTCTTCTATCGTATGCATTTCTATTAATATAAGCTCATGTCAGTGACTGCTACAATCATAAGTTTTCCTTATGGGCCCCTCCTTACACAAAAGTATTTCATGAGAAAATATGGTATGGTATGGTCATTTGTTGTATTTGTTGGTTCACCAGAAATTAAATGCAATCTTGATCAAACTTAAAAAAAAAAAAAAAAACTAGCTTCATTTGAGAAAAAAATAAGTTAGCAATTTTTTTTTTCTTCTTTTTCTAGATTAAGGTCCCAAGATTTTTAGGCATCTGCAGAAATAATTTTTCAAAGTTTTGAAATTTGACTAAATAAAAATACTTCTTAGTGAAAAAAATAAATGATTGGTATAATATTATATGAGATTCAGCCAGAAAGTAATGCTTCCTAATTTTTATTTCACTCGATTTACAAGATACCCCTGTGAAAATTACACCATGCATAGGCACAGCATTGATGAAGTCATAGTTGTTTTTCAATAATTTAGTCCCTGTGTTTGATTGGTGTTCTTCTAGCAGTTAAAAAGAGCATATTCCCACTCTGTAAGGATCTCTCTCTCTCCTTGCTGTTCAGCCACTGTTGCACGACTTGTTTAGTATAATTCAGTTCTTTCTCAAAGGACAAAAGAGGTGACAGTCTGATATGACCAAATTATAATGAGAACTGGGTATCATATTCCATCAAAATTTTGTGATGCTTCAGTAGTGTGCACATACACACACTTATGTGAGGCATAACATTTTCACAGTAGAGCAGCAGCACATCAAACATTTATTTTGTGGGTTGAATTTGTGAATTTTTTTTTTTTTTTTTTTAATTTCTCCACCTAGAACTTCAAGTTAAGCATAGTTTCTGAAGCCAAGAAGGTCACAAAAATCATGCTACCTTCATCCTCCCAAAAAATCGTGGTCATTACTTATCCTGTTGAAGGTACCCCCATGAATTTCATGCCAATGAAATTCATGGGGATACTTCAACAGGATAAGAAATGGCCACGATTTTTTGGGAGGATGAAGGTAGCATGATTTTTCAAGGGGTATTTTAAGCCAATGAATTTAGCATTAGCATTAGTAGAGGCATTTGATGCAAGAAAGCAAGCTTATGCAGCATCAGCCAAAAAAAAAAAAAAAAAAAAACCACTTCCACTTCACCCCTCTGTTCGTTCAAAATACCTGTCCAGCTGAGCCTTAAACTTATTTAGGCTATCAACCTCCACCACAAGGGATGGAAGTCTGTTCCACCAACCAACCATGCGCTGGCTAAAGGCAAATTTCCGCACGTCTATCCTACATCTGTCTTTCCTCAATTTGAATTTATGCCCTCTCAGGTGATTTTTCTGAGCTAGAGGAAGAATCCCATCAGCATTGAGCATGCTTAAACCATTCAAGGCTTTATACACCTCTATCAGATCACCTCGCTGGTGCCTAGTCTCCAGACACTGTAATTTGCAAAACTTAAGCCTTTCTTCGTAAGAGCACCCCTTTGTTCCATTCACTAATCTTGTTGCCCTTCTCTGTACTCGTTCCAGCAGCTCTACATCCTTCTTGAAATGAGGCCTCCAGACCTGTATACAGTACTCTAGGTGTGGCCTGACCATCGCCTTATACAATGGAATAATCACCTCCTTATCCCTGCTGGAAAAATTCCTGTATATCATTGACAATACTCCATGAGCTGCTCTTGCAGCCCGTCTGTACTGCTCAGAGAACTTCATATCTGCCTGCACAACCACCCCCAAGTTCCTTTCATTCTCTACCACTGTCAGTGTTGTACCACAGAGTTGATACGTTGCTCTGGGGTTGCTGTTTCCCATGTGTAGTACTTTACATTTGTCAATGTTAAACTTCATTTGCCACCTCTCAGCCCATCTGCTCAACCTTTCCAGATCCTGTTGCAGCAGCATAGTGTCAGTAGTGTCCTTGACAACCCTGCCAACCTTTGTATCGTCTGCAAACTTGGACATTAAGCCCGATATACCATCATCAATATCATATATAAATACAGAAAACAATAATGGACCCAACACTGAGCCCTGAGGGACTCCACTAATAACATCAGTCCACGATGAGCAGTGTCCATTGATTACCACTCTCTGTCTTCTCCCCCTCAACCACCCCTTTATCCATAGCAGCAATTTGCCTCCAATGTCACACTGCTCCAATTTGTGTAGCAGTCTTCCATGTGCAACAGTATCAAAAGCCTTTCTAAGATCCAAGTATATAATATCAAAGTTATTCCCTGCATCCAGTTCTTTTGTGACTGCATCATAGTATCCAATCAAGTTGGTCAGGCAAGACTTCCCCTTAACAAAACCATGCTGTGTCTGAGCTATAACTGAAGTCTTGTCTAAATGATCCTGCAGTGCTTCTTTAACCAGTGCCTCCATTAATTTTCCTGGAACAGAAGTTAAGCTCACAGGTCTATAATTACTTGTGTCAGCCTTTGATCCTCCTTTGTGAATTGGGGTCACATTTGCACATTTCCAGTCTATGGGTACCTCCCCTGAGTCCAAGGAAGCTCTCATAATTATGGCTAAGGGTTTGCTTACTTCCTTTGCTGCCTCCTTTAATATAACTGGATAGATCCCGTCCACCCCGGGTGCCTTTCTTGTGTTTATCTTCAACAGTTTCTCCTCCACTTTACTCCCAGTTATTTCAAGATTCTGTAGCTTACTGCTAGAGTTGAATACAGCTCTGGCATTCCCCTCGCTGAATAACTCCTCATGTGTGAATGTCGATGCAAAATATTCATTTAGTTTGTTAGCTACCTGAGCAGGATCATCAACACTTGACCCATCAATATCAAGTGGACCAATCTGATTCATCCCCTTCCTTCTAGAGTTTACATAAGTAAAGAACTCTTTGCTGTTTTTCTTTGCATCCCTTGCCAAGGATTTCTCGTAATCTGCCTTCGCCTGCCTAACCTCCTTTGTAACTTGGTTGCATATCAACTTGTATCTATCATAGGCTTCTGTGTCATGTGTTAATTTGTATGTATCCCATGCATTTTTCTTCTCTGCCATATGCCTCATTAGTTCATCTGACATCCATTTTGGCCTAAACCTTGAACAATATTTCTTAGTTGGTATGTAAAGCCTAGTAGCTTCCAAGATAAGTTCTTTGAATGCTTCCCATTTTGAATTTGCTGTTGGTAACATCATCAGTTGGTCCCACTGTATAGAATTTAAATACTGTCTCAGTCCATCGTAGTCGCCTTTACGGAAGCAATAACCCTTCCCTTTACCCCTAATGGTAGTTACCTCTTTCAGTAAATCCCACTTCAGCACACTGTGATCACTGCCACCTAGTGGTTCATTTATCTGCAGATTCTTAATGCATGAAGAATCACTGCTGATAATCAAATCAAGAGTATTACTCCCTCTAGTTGCCTCCCGAACATGCTAATGTAGAAAACAATCATCCAATAAATCCACAAAAGCCCTGCTAGTGTGTGAGTAACCAGCCCCCAAAATCCAGTCAATATCTGGGAAATTAAAATCTCCCATTATAAGACACTCTGATTTACTGGCCCACTCTATTTCCCTGTACAGTTCCTTATTATACTCATCAGAGTCATTAGGCCTATAGCACACTCCTACTCTCAATTTTGATCTCCCAATGTTTATGTCACACCAAACTGACTCCACACTGCACTGTCCAGCGATGTCGACTGGCTTCACTTCCTTGGTTTTTATGTGTTTCTTAACTAATAGCATAACACCTCCCCCCTTCCTATCCTGTCTATCCTTTCTGTAGACGTTGTACTCCCCAAATTGCAGTTCCGCATCCCTTATATCTGTGTGACACCACGTCTCTGATATCCCAACAATATCTGCCTTCGATGTTTTGAGCAATACCGATACTTTCTCAAAGGACAAAAGAGGTGACAGTCTGATATGACCAAATTATAATGAGAACTGGGTATCATATTCCATCAAAATTTTGTGATGCTTCAGTAGTGTGCACATACACACACTTATGTGAGGCATAACATTTTCACAGTAGAGCAGCAGCACATCAAACATTTATTTTGTGGGTTGAATTTGTGATTTTTTTTTTTTTTTTTTTTTTTTTTAATTTCTCCACCTAGAACTTCAAGTTAAGCATAGTTTCTGAAGCCAAGAAGGTCACAAAAATCATGCTACCTTCATCCTCCCAAAAAATCGTGGTCATTACTTATCCTGTTGATGGTACCCCCATGAATTTCATGCCAATGAAATTCATGGGGATACTTCAACAGGATAAGAAATGGCCACGATTTTTTGGGAGGATGAAGGTAGCATGATTTTTCAAGGGGTATTTTAAGCCAATGAATTTCATTGGCTTGAAGAACTTGTGTCATTATTCCAGTAATAGCCTCTTGAACTCTGATTCAAAATGATAGACCTAGATCTTGTCTCCTATGATGGTGTGTAACCAGAAAGCAAAAGGTTGGTGGTAAGTGTTTTTCTGAACTTGTTTTTGTTTATCAGTTAACATTCATGAAACCCAGTAAGCACAAACCTTAAAATAGCCAAGCTCTTCAATAATGTCCATCACACGTTCACTGTAAAAAGAGTTATCAACCCAGCAAATTATATTTGGCCTTGCTGCAGTAGAAGTGCAGTTACTCTGCAGGCTTATATTCATTTATAAAAACAATTACTCTACGGGTTTGTATTCATATATAAAAACAATTACTCTTCAGATTTCTATTCAGATATAAAAGAAGTTACTCTGCAGGTTTGTATTCATATATAAAAACAATTTCAAGATGTGTATGTGATACAATTGTGTCACATACACATTCTGCAATTGTTTTTCTATATGAATTGAACTCTCACCTTCAGCAACCAAGAATTCTATCACTGTCTATTGTTTTAACTGCACATCTGGTTCTTCAGTTTTCTAATCTACTGCTGCTGTGCTATCATCAGTTGAATTGGATTATAACTATGAAAAACTGATGCTATATGTTCTTGTGCTTAGCTGATGTAACTGTCACTTACATATGGCAGACCTTGAAGGGTGGAGTATAGTCCTTGAATTAATGGACTATATGGGGATAAGCCCTGCCTGCTAAATCCATTATCTGTTAGACTTGAAATACATACAGTATATTTGCAGAAGTTGCTAGAATGTCACTAAAAAGTTCCATACTTTTTCAAATAAAAATCATTAAATATTGTAATACTACTGTATTTTACTAAACTTACTGATTATATGGAGTAGAAGAAGAGCTTGAAATTTTGTTGTGTCACATTAAGCTTACACATAAACCTCTTCAGCCTGAAGAGCTCTAAAGGTTCAGTATTTGATAAATGAAAACAAGGCCAGCCTCCTCATTAGCTGTAAGTTAAATTTGCTTTACTGTTAATTAAAATCTTTTAACAGATGGTAAATATCATCACACTGACACAATTGTGTCAGGCCCCATGCAAACAAAAAAAAGTCTGGTTCAATGGATGCTGCCCATTAAATCAAGGGTTTACTGTATTACTTTCTGACTGATCCTTTTGCATCTGTAATGCTTAGGTTTATGATAAACTGTTAGAGTTTACTTTTTAAATCGTAAAAAAAAAAAAAAAAAAGCTTATTTTCTAAATATCAGTAATTTACATGGATTTATGTTTTTTATTCTAAAACATTATAGGTGCATTTGGAAGCTGATCCGCTTGTTTTGTGCACAGAAAATGCATTCTTTGCCCAATTGAAACAGTCAAACCAAACTAGACTAGAAATACTTTGTGATCTCCTTTCTTCCACTCTGAAAATGAACTGTGATCCTCAGGCACAGCCTGCACTGACTCCTTGTTACCTTGGAACTAAAAGTCAGGTAAATATTGTTAGGATTTCAAAACTCAAGGATTAATCTCATGAAAACTAGAATCATCAATCAGCTATTTATAAAAAAAATTTATAACAATTTTTAAATGTTTTTAAATTTTTTAAAAAAATTTTAGCAGTTGGCTCTCAGAGTTACTAAAAGTAGCTTATTGTTTTAAAGAAAAAAGTGGCAAATTTCGTTTAGATAATAATTGCAAATACATTGTAGGTATATCAGGATAATAATTCAGCACATATTTATTTGACCTTTAGATTATCATTTTATATATATATATATATATATATATATATATTAATAGTTATATTAGTGATAAAAGGAAAGCAAGAAATAAAGCAAAGCAAGAAAGTTAAAAGACAATAACTAATATTTATGGGTTAATGCAGTTGCAAGCAATCATGCAATACACCCACAATGTCTACAGAATATCATTAGAAAAAGTAAATCAATCCAATAATAAGTTATATTAGTGATAAAAGGAAAGCAAGAAATAAAGCAAAGCAAGAAAGTTAAAAGACAATAACTAATATTTATGGGTTAATGCAGTTGCAAGCAATCATGCAATACACCCAAAATGTGGGATACGGATCCTATAAATATTAGCAAAATTCACAACACACTTTTCAGTATTAAACTTAGTGTACTCAAAGCACTATATAGAAAAACCAATGATTACGTCTTTGCATCCTCCCACCTTATGCACATTATATTGGATATTTTTAAATTCAGAATTAATATTTTGAATGTTAGCAAGCAGCCTGAAAACTCTGTCCTCATCTTATACTTTCAAAATAAAATGATGGATGATTTAGATATACATAAAACTATTAATTTACGTAATGACTTGCTGCCTATTAATAACTTACATATTAATATCAGATTTAGATATTCTAAACCATTTGGTCTTAAAGCGTGTAACTATAAAACAATAGCTACAAACCTTCACAATATTAACATCGGACAGGATACATGTGTTTGTCACAAACCTTCATTTCATAGATACGTGGATCCTAACCATAATCACATTATAACCGGCAATTTAGATATAATCCCATATCCCGAACTTAGAGATATTTTATCACTGGGTTTTAAATTTCGACCTAATCCACCTATTAATAAATCTAATTTTAAAAAATTGTTATATCTAGATTTACTAAAATACTGCATAAGATCAGCATACAAACATAATATACCGGTTGAAGCTTATCACATGTGGTTATTTACAATGCTTAATATCATATCTAATAAATATAATCAATTGAAATTCGTACAGGATAATCTATATAATACCAAATTAATAAATAGGCAGCTCAAAGATATACATGAACATTTTATAATAACTCCCGTTGACAAAGCTGCTTGCAATTATGCAATCATATGTAAATCATATTATATAGATATTATAAAAAATGAACTACAGTCTAGCCGTACATATAAACAGATAACATCTTCTTCTAATATAATAATCAAAAAATTAATTGCATTGCATAAAAAATTAAAGTTAAAGTATAATAACCTAAAATATCCATTTATATATTGCATACCCAAATTTCACAAAACACCAATTGCTTTTAGATTCATAACATCATGTAGAGATAGTTATGCGAAATTTCCCGGAAAAACGTTAGAAAAGTTACTTAAAAGTATATTAAATAACTTAAATAAAACTATTATAATAAATAATAACTTACCTATTATAAATGCTCTAAAAAATAATAATATTCATCAAATACAAACTTTTGACTTTAACAGTCTATTTACGAGCATTAACCTTAATAACTTAGAATTCGTCCTCCAGAAACTATATTTAGAAAATAAAAATGCTATAAAGGTTGATTTAACCTATTGGAATTCTCTAATAAAATTATGCATCTTTAATAACTATGTATATGACGGAACATCGTTATATTTGCAAGTCACTGGCACCCCTATGGGAAGTCCAGCATCAAGCATAATCGCAAACCTTTATCTGTATTATACAGAAAGAGAATTTCAAGATAACCTACTTATATACAGATACGTAGATGATATATGTGTTTTTAATTGTCCACATTTTGTCCAGGATTACAGTGGATTATATCCAGGGGAGCTTGTGTTGGAAAAAACTAATAGTTCCGATACTATAGCAAATTACTTGGATCTTCATATAGAAATATTACATAATAATAAAATAGACGTAAACGTATATAATAAAAGAGATGCATTTAATTTTAACGTAGTCAGCCTTACAAACTGGAAATCAAATGTATCAAAATCAGTGCATGCTAATATAATTTTATCGCAATGTTTAAGGATTGCTTATATCTGCAATAGTAATAAAAATTGTTCAGCGGGCTTAACAGCGTTGTACGGCAGGTTGATCAATAATAATTTCCCTATCGCTTACCTGAAATATCACTTCAGGAAAGCAATTAGCATAATTAATTTCAAAAATTTGTTTTCTGAACCTATCGTTTCAATATAATTTTCAATAAAATCGTTATATTTAGTGCCATGTATATA
This sequence comes from Mastigoproctus giganteus, assembly GCF_048544385.1. Classification (NCBI taxonomy): domain Eukaryota; kingdom Metazoa; phylum Arthropoda; class Arachnida; order Uropygi; family Thelyphonidae; genus Mastigoproctus; species Mastigoproctus giganteus. Next base: position 37,394,044 of record NC_143582.1, on the reverse strand, counting down.
TGTAAATAGGATACACTTTGCATTCTTGGTGTCTTACGGCGTAGAAAACTTGTACCCACTGGCTTGCAAATTACAGTGTATCATTTTTTTTTTTTTTTTTTTTAATACATATAGTTAAATTCATTTAATTTACTTAAATTCAAGCTGAGATAACATGCAAATTCAGCTCAGGGTCCTACTATAGGAACGGGTTTGCGATCCCGGGCATACCCGAGCCACAACTTATATCTTGTAATGCCTTTAAGCTGTCCTACACTCTTTATTTTTATTTCTCCGAAATTATTAGGGCAATCCGAGGACGTAGGAGAAACTATTTCTTATCTATACCACTATTTTTCGCCTTTGTGGAGTTCAGGTTCTATTTTTCCTACTCCTTTAGTTTTTCTTCTTACTATCTGCATGTTTCTCTTTGCGTTAATTTAATTTAATTATTTATTTTTACCGTATCCATCACATAGGGGGCACCACATATTATTTTGACGACTATTACATTATGTCCTAGATACGGTCAAATGTAGTATGTATTATATATTTAATCTTGTTTTAATCCTTAAATTACGTTCTCTGTCGGGTCAACGATGATTAATATATGCTTACATTTATATTTTACTTATATTTCTTACCTTTGATTCTAATATTTCAAAATTTTTCTTAATTAATTATCTTCATTCGATTTATTTATATTCGATTTATGTTCGGCCTATACTGGTTTATATTTGGTTTAGATTTAAATTACTTAGCATATATTGATCATCACAGAAACAGAGAACTTCTTGTCGTTTTTTGCCTTCATTCTGGGTGGTTGGCCCCAGTTGAAGTCATCTAGATTGTCGGTAAAAAGCGATAATAATAATAATAATTTTTTTTTTTTTTTTTGCGTTTTCTTAAGTCCTTGATGGTATTCTTATTATTGGATTGATTTACTTTTTCTAATGATATTCTATATATATATACACACACAAACTTAGTTGGCTGTGCATTAGGAACATCTTGCGGGGGGCCACCTTTTTGCCCATAATACAGCCCATACATGTCTTAGCATAGACTCCACAGGGTGTTGTAGGGTGTCCTGTAGTAGTGCTACCCATGCTTTGCACACTGTGTCCAGTAATGCCTGTGCATTGTCAGGTGAATGGTCTTAGCATCAAATTGCCTTTTCTAGTAGGTCCCAAACATGCCCAGTTGGGTTGAGATTGGTTGAGTTGTGCTGCCATGAGAGTATAGAGAATTCATTTTCATGTTCCTGAAACTAGTTAGCAACCTGCCGGGCATTGTGGTGTGGTGCATTGTCTTGTTGATGGATGCCAAAGTTATCCGGATACATTATCACCATGAAGGGGTGCACTTGGTCAGCATTGATAGACAGGCAGGCATTCCCAGTGAGCTGTCAATTAATGGTGATCAGAGGGTCCAGGGCATTCCATGAAAACAGCCCCTAAACCATAACACCACTGCCTCCAGCGTGCCAATCACCAACAATACAGCCGACCATGCTAGCCAGGTGGGTAAAGTGCCTGCCTGGCAATCCAAGGGTGGGTTCGAATCCCGCCTCGGGCTTGGATCAGTGTAAAATTCAAAAACTTTGGGAGGTGCATTATGGCCACAGAAGCCGATGTGCCAACAACTAACAAAAAAAAAAAAAAAACAATACATCCTGGTGCTACGGCCTCATGTTGCTTTCCCCAAATGCCAGTACACCCATCAGCGCAATACAGTTGGATATAGGATTCATCAGACTAGGCAATGGATTTCCATGTTAATGGTCCAGTGTTGATGCCAACAATCCCATGCAAGGTAAGCATGGGTACCTATGACAGCTGTCAACTGCTATAGCCTATACAAGCTAATGTCCAGTGCACAGTCCATATCTACTGTTCTGGGTGGTTTGACATGAGACACGATGCTTACTACAGACTTTGTATATAAACATTTTAGCTCTTACATTATTATAACTTCAGTTCCTGATTACTGTAAAACTGGAATTTTCTTACAACACTACCTATAAAATTGCAATTACTCAACACTATCATAGAGCCAATTTTCATTTATTTAACACTGCTGTTTTCCTTGATATCAATTATAAGAAATATATATATTTTTCTCTTTTTACTATTGTGATAATTATATAAAGATCTGAATATGTTCATATTTAAACTAATAATCATTCTCTCTTGACAGTCATTTCTGGGAGATCATAAAATTTAAAAATTTATTTAAAATATAAATTTATTTTAAATTTATATAAGTAAGCCTAAATGCAACTGGGCATAATATTTTTTAGAGTTATAATTATCTATATAATATTGGTGTAAAAACACCATAGACAAATCTTAAAGGGAAAAAACTACGATAGTAGTGTAAAGGGCATCATTTCAACCGTATTGTGCTCATCCTTAGCGAGTTACCATGTATTGCCATGTGAGGGATGAGCACAATATGAGATACAGTTGAAATGATGCCCTTTACACTACTATCGTAGTTTTTTCCTTTAAGAGTTGTCTATGGTGTTTTTACACCGATATGATGTAGATAATTATAACTCTTAAAAATATTTTACCCAGTTGCATTTAGTCTTACTTATATATTATCATGTACACCTTTTGGCATCTCTCATATTGTGGTCACCACCAAATACGGAGGATGTGGAAAGGTCAGGGAATGACCACCGCATATCCCGGAGCAATATGGCCTTAGTTGCTAATGCTCCTAAAAACCAAATAACAAACAACTCATATTGTGGGATTATCACACAACTGTTTGTCGTGTTTGTAATACCAGGGCGCCTGCCCACCCACTGATGAAAGGCCAACAAGCCTTGAAATGGTGCCGTCTGGGTGGTGGTGCCCACTGAGAATAAGTAACAATAGCCGGCGAAGGTAAAGAAAGCCCACACGAGAAGCACGCAAAAGTTCGATAAATTTGCCAGCAAAAGTACTTCACCATAACAACATTTGTATTGTTGCTCACTCAGTAAACATACAGTGGGTGTTATCGCTCAGGAGTAGAAATTGAATCCCATGGGAGGTTGAAATCCTCTCGGAGTGGAGGGGGTAACCTGACCTTTTTTCTTTAGAATCACTGGTGGACTAGTGAATAAATTGTTTATTAAGAAAAAAAAAGGCAAAGTAAAGAAAGCCCACATGAAAAGCACGGCAAACTTTGAAAAAGTTTACCGGTGAAACTACGTTACAAACATTTTTACGATGCCAGAACTTCCGATATAACTCTGTTCGTGATTCAGTTAGTTAATTCAATTATTGATTCTAAATAAAAAAGGTCAGGTTACCCTCCTCCACTTCGGGAGGGGTTTCAAGCTCCCGTGGGATTCAGCTGCTACTCCAGACTGATAACACCCACTGTATGTTTACCGAGCGAGCAACAATACAAATGCTGTTACAGCAAAGCACTTTTACTGGTAAATTTCATCGAACTTTTGCATGCTTCTCATGTGGGCTTTCTTTACCTTAGCCCAATAGCCTTCTCTATTAGTGAAGCATTACTTATTCGAGGCAGTGCAATACATGGTAACTCGTTGTGAAGGATGAGCACAATGAGATACAGTTGAAATGACACCCTTTACACTACTATTGTAGTTTTTTCCTTTAAGAGTTGTCTATAGTGTTTTTACATTTATATTATATATTTAAATTTATAAAAAATTAAAATTTATTTTTATAAATGTCCTCTTTATTAACATGTAACAGACTATATAATAACAGACAATCACTATAATGTCCACACATTATAGTATGGACATTAAAGTCATTATCTGTTATTATATAGTCTGTTATAAACCTTATAAACAAATGAATTTGTATAATAATATAGCATATTTAAGTTGTTAGATTGATTAAACTACAGAACAAAGTTTTAAAGTGATATGGTATCACTTTTATTGTCTTCAGTAGAATCAGACTCTCATGTAATGTTCATGGTGTGATTATATCTATCTCTTTGGAAGTTTCACTGGTTTAATAATTATAAACTGATCAATTAAAAATGGCTATAATTTCCATAATATATGGTTTGATTAAACAGTTTGAATGATCTTATAATTCTTGAACACATAGCCGACCGGGCTAGCCAGATGGGTAAAGTGCCTGCCTGGCAACCCAAAGATTGCGGGTTCGAATCCCGCCTCGGGCTTGGATAAAAGTACTGCAAAAACCTTGGGAGGTGCATTATGGTCACAGAAGCCGATGCGCCAATAACTACCAAAAAAATAAAAATAAAATTGAACACATAGCAGTTGCTAAAAGATTGTGAGTGGACTAACAGTAACATCTTTTGAATATGCTCATATCAAGTTTTAACTTGTTACGTGCTGGTCTAGTGGAAAGCTGCATTGAGTGAACAGTCATTTTTCTCATTTGTCATGTGTACTGAAAATGAAAATTTGAACATTTATTGTAAACTTGGAGAGTCATACACAGAAACACGAGATGCATGTTACAGTTTATATCGATGATACTATGATGGGGGAGAACAGTTTTAAAGTGTTTTCACAGGTTTTGTGGAACCACTTTATAATAAGAGACTACTAGTTCTTTCATCTTCAAGTGAAAATTTCACTTGAAGACGAAGAAAGAAGTAGTGGTCTGTTAACATTCCAAAATGATTGGAACATCAATGAATTTTGCATTATCATTTGATCAGATCAGTGACTGACCATTTGAGAAATTGCTGAGGGGACATCTCTTTCATTTGGTTTGGGTATGAAGCAAGTGAGTCCAAGCTTTTTTCCATGCATTCTCACTTGAGATCAAAGATAGCATTGAGTCCTCATTTCATCTTACATTTTTAACAAAAATTATGACAGGTGATGAGTCTTGGGTGTGTGGATGTGACCCAGAGACCAAGATTGAAAGCTTTCAGTGGAAAACAAATGTTGTCACCAAGGCAAAAAAAGCTGCCACTCAGAATCACGTGTGAAGGTCATACTGATTGCATTTTTTGACAAGGGGATGATGTTGGCAGAATTTGTTCTGCAGGGTGTTACTGTTAATGCAGCCTACTACCAAGAAGTTTTAAAACAGTGAAGAGATGCAGTCTGCTGTATATGATCCAAAACATGGCAAAATGGTAGACTCCTTCACCACAAACAATATGCCTTATCTCATATCACTCGCCATCTGACAATTTTTGACTAACAGAAAAATTCTTCTTGTGCTTCACCCACCTTATTCATCTTATTTGGTACCATGCAACTTTTAACTATTCCCAAAATTAAAAAAGGACATAGGAAAAGTGATTTGAGGTAAATTCAAGAATCTGATCAAAGATGATGGACCACCATCATCTTTGATCAGATTTTTATATATACAAATACAAATAAAAACAAAATAAGACTTACAAAAAAATGCTTTGGCCAGTGGCAAGCACAATGGAACAAGCATTTAGTTGTAGAAGGACATTATATTGAAGAATATTGACACTCTAAACATATATTGAATAAAATAAATTTTTCTGCAATATGCAGTAAACTTTTTGTTCAAACCATGTATTTAATTCAAATCTTTCTGTAAAGGTCTTTACTGCAAAAAATGCCACTACTTAGAGTAGTTGCAATGGAGGTCATAGATATGAAACTAAATAAATGTCTCTGAAAATATACAATATATTTGCATCCAAGAGAACACATCTGCTTAAAAATTAAGTTCTTCAGTAAAGAAAGGTAATTTAAAGTTTAATCTCAATAAATTTAGGCCAAAGGCCTCTGGCTATGGAACTTTAAAACATTATTATGCAGGTGGAGTTTAGCCTCAGTTTATATGTAGCATTGAGCAAACTGAGTGCATCAGTCTTGCTACTAAGTGCATCAGTCTCATATTTTGGAAGATGGATTGCCTTATGCACTTAATAATTGTACTTTGTTCAGGTGTAATAAATTATGTTATATATGAATACAGCACTTGTTGACTGGCCCTTGCAGATATACATATTGCATGTATACATATTTACTTATGAGAAGCCACTGACTTGTTCACTGTGTCAGGTTTACCTCATTATACAGGTCAGATTCTCCTCACTTGCTGCCGACTACTTGCTTTATCGAGCAACATGTAATTCACCTGTTTTTCAGAATACTCAACTTACAACCATACAAACTCTAATAGATATCTTTGGAGGTAGTACAAATCCTGATCAGTTCTTTACCTTTTGGCCCTGTAAATTGGAGTCTGAGATGTGCTAAGGTCTCTTTTTTTTTTTTTTTTTTTTTTTCCTTTAGAAGGAATTCAAAACAGTGGGTAAAATAATAAACATATAGTTGCAATAAAACAGGTATAAAAGATGCAACACAGTCAGAGATACTCTTTTACCAAAAAACCCCAAGCAGGAATAACAACACCAAAATAATTGATTTTTACAATCAAATAATAGCCTATCATTAGCAAATAGGAATTAGAGGAACTTTGGAGGAGCAAATTGGAGGACAATTTGAATAATGTAACATTTATAACTTTTGGATATATGATGTTTTCTTTCAGATATTTCTTCAGTTACATTCCTTGAACCAGGAAATAATGTGAAATCTAACCGTAATTTTGTTTGATATTTGGAGTGGAAGTATTTATACTCTCAATAGCTATAAGATTATTGCATTTTAAAAAAGCTTGATTTTTTTTCTAGGATACTCTTGATCATTTTCTTTTGAGCATCAGATCTAAGCTTCATAATGATAAAATTAGAAATAAGAGGTTAACCATACATTTTATGGATTGTGGATCCCAAAACGCTATACCTGATGTTTCTTCTGATAGTCTTCCAGTTTTATATGGTTATTCATCTTCTACTAAAATATCTTTTGATATGGATGTTTACTTTACTCATCTAAAGACTAAAAGACTTGGAATGGTTTTGTTTTATACTGAAGTTGTGCCAACAACCATGAATATCTTAGAAAGGTAAAATTCATAATCTATAATAATTTATAATTAATAATTATGGATTGATAATAATTATTTAATTGTTAAATTAAATATTAATTAATAATTATGGAATATGCAATGTGTTACAAAATTCATATTCAGAATTATTTGCTGTAGGATGCCAAAGTTACTTTGAACTGAATCTTGCTTCAGTTTTGCTTGAAGTAAGATCCTCCACGTTGCACATATTTTATCCAATACTTATGAACACCTGGAAAACTTCCTTCAGAATATTGTGTAGCTATCTTGTTACAGATATCTTGATATTCTTATTCCCTTTTAAGTGGTTAACATTCAAGGCATTGTTCATTTGGGAAAAATGTGACAAAATTAGTGAATATGTCACATTTATTCATTTTTAGAAATTTTATACATCTTAGTGTTTTCCAGGTTAAATCCCATACACACTAAAAAATAACTGACTAAAAATATAACTTAAAATTTTATTTAAAATTTACCACTTATAAAGTTTAAATAAACACAATAAACTTATTAACCACATAACATCAATCCTAATTACCATCAAACCTAAGTATGCAGTGATCACTGCCCTTTGTTCAATGCATATGATTGCTAAAAAACACCAACTAACCAACCCACAGGATACTGCTGACTCAGTACAGAGTCAGCAGTAGTCACTTTCTGGTGTATGTTAGATTCAAACACTACATTTGCCATACTTAAACTATTATTAGGTAACATGGAAGTTGTCCAACGCATGTTTTTTTTTTTTTTTTCTTTTTCTTGACAGCTGACTTATTAGACTATGACCATAGATGAAGTCACTGAGCACACTGCCAAACAAATTCTAGTAGCAGCTTCTGAAACAGTACCTCAATCATATACAGTTAAACACAAACATGCTGAACATGTGGGATGAAGTCTGTACCAATGCCAAAAAGAAAAAATAAAAAAATAAATGAAGCCTGGAATCCATTCCATAAGTTTCCTCACTACTTGCAGCCTTTCATTATATATACTTTCATATTATATGCTTAAAGCAAAAGCATGAAAAATTAAAAGAAAAGACTCTTGAATACAGTTCGATTCTTCCATATCATTAGTCTAAGCGGGGATAAAATTTAACAGCTAAATGTTAGCTATTTCTCAACTTCTGCCCAAAACAGTCTTAACTATTATAAAAAAGAAATATCACCTCCTGAGGAAATGCCCAGTATTTTTTCAGAGACTTTCCCTTGTGTGCATCTGTATATGACAATTGTTTTTTGATAAAATCTTAAGAAAGAAGTCTTATAATCGTCCCTTCAGTCTAATTGAACTTCAGCAAGCTGGAGATGGCACCTCCGTAGCCAGGTGGGAAAGAGCAACAGTGCATAGCACACACTTCTTGATTAATAATAGGTAATTGTTATTAATTAAAAATTAATAATAATTACCTATTTCCATTATTGTTTTGATAATTACCTACGTTTATTTTTATAATCAAATTCAGGAAGTTGTGTTTTATTCTTTCTGAAAACACATTCAAATAGCTGTTTTCCCAGATAACAGATAAGAGCAGGCAGTGACTTGCGAGCTGAACATGACTCAGTACACTAAACTGCAGGTCTACTGACTCGCTTTGTTTCGGTCTCAGTCTGCCTTAAGTTATTGTGCGGTCAGATTGTATACAGTCTGTTTCTGTGATTTCTGAATTGTGACTTTATTTATTAAATAATTTTGTAATCCTTACAATTTAAAATGGCATCAAATGATAGAGGAGTTAAAAGAAAGCATGTGAACTTAAATGTGGCACAGAAATTAGAGCTAATTGAGAAATTAGAACAAGGCGTCTCAGTAGCACGTGTTTTGTGATTACGGCAGAAAAAAACAAATGTTTCTGATATCTGTAAATCAAAGGCCAAATTGCAACATAATTTTATATTGTACAGTACTTTATATTGTATTAAAGCTTTTTTTTTTTTACATTAAGAACAATAAAAAAATGCTCCCTCCCCCAGGTTACATTCGATTTAACAGACTTTCGGCATTAATGGACACCCCTTCTTCCCTATTAGTCCATTAAATTGAAGGTTTACTGTATAATCATTTACAGAATAAAAACCATTCTGTCAGTTTTTACTGAAACCCTCAGAATACTGGCATCCCAGAGTCTTTCCATGTGCCATATGTAGACCCTTTTAATGCATATTAATGAGTTTGTAGGGTTCAGTATTGGCAGTTGCAAGGAAACACATCAAATTACTTATGCAAATCAAACTTGAGCCCCATCTATTGACTTCTAGCTTTAAGCAAAATAGACAAGAAGAGGTAGTATTGGTAATAGGATACCTCACGACTAATGTGTTTATGCTCATGGGAATGACCCTCTTCTCTTTCTTAGTTTCCAAAGTTTATGCAGGCTGCATATATTTTGTAAGCTAACTGAAGTAAGCATGTTTTGGCAAACCTTGCAGGAAGTACATAGGGGATGGGAAATTATTTCATAGCAGATGTGTGCCTGGGGAGAGCTCTTGAAGCAATACTTTATCCAATAACTTGAGTAAGTAAGTAACCTATTTTGATCTACAGAGCAGATAAAAATGGATCTGAAGTTGTCTCGATTAACTGAGCTTGAACACTTAGGGACTTAAACAAGCCTATAATTCTTTCAGCAGAGGGCACCAATGTTTTTATCTTAAATCTCTGATTTTATAAGTCAACTGAGATTTGTAATATAAAGAAGCCTCTAATTTTAAGAAAGCAGTTCGGGGTGCCACCTGTGGCAGAATATTTAGAGAGAATATTTATTAGTTAGCTCTGCCTTGAATGAGAGATTGGCAGATTAGACAACAGGCAAGAAATTGGCAAGTAACCAACACCCTAATTGTCAAGTGGATGGGAAGATGCTTCCAACCTGGTGATATGGTTGGCCCATGATTCAAAGTGAAGGCCTTTGGATGATGATGTGAGTTTGTTGGAGTAGATCCTCTGTCTATACCTTTACCTATCATAGACAGTTATAAAGGGCTTGGCGCCTCCGTAGCCAGGTGAGCAGGAGTAGCAGTGTGTAGCACACGCTTCTTGATTAGACTGGGGTTCGAGCCCGTGACCACCAAACACAGAGGATGCGGAAAGGTCAGGGAATGACCACCGCATATCCCTGGAGCAATATTGCCTTAGTTGCTAATGCTCCTAACAACCAAATAACAACAACATAAAGGGCTTAAAACTTAGTTAGGTTTATTTGCACATGTAATTAGATTGCCTAGGTTATCAAGTTTTCTAAATTGCTAAAAATATATGTCTGGTGTTGAATTTTTCTCAAGTACTGGAGATGAATTGTACATTAGAAAAAAGGAGAAATTTGTTAACACTGAACTTGAACATCTGTATAATGTGATATTCTTTAAAAAAATAAAACTGATAATTTGAGTAAGAGCATTTCTTGTGTTTTAACAAATTTAAAAATAAAGTAGTACCATGATCAATGGTAATTAAAATGTGCAAGGTCCTGGAAAATATCAGTAGAAAACCCATTCAGCAGAAACTGAATGTGTAACAGGGAGTGAAGTGAAGCAGTGAAAAAGGGATAATTTACAAGTATTAATATAATTTCTATTTTTTGAACAGAATTGAGGATTTTTAAGGAATTTTCACAGATATCATCCCAAATGTGAGAACAGTATGATTAGTATATGATTGAATTCTCCTTTGTCTTCAGTATTATTTTGTAAAGAAACGTAAAAAGAATAACTTTAGGAGCAAAGAAGATAGCATTTTTCTATAGACTGTGATATAAATTAGAAAATCTTCTATGGATCAAACATGACAGAATCCTTTGGTGGCCATTAATTAGGTGTGAAGTTGAAAAGTATGTAAAAGTTAACTGTTAGTGAAGTTCTTCATTGTTCTAGAAAGGGTTGGAACAGTGCTGTAACAAGAGAAGTGCAACCAATGTTAGGCCCAGAATGCAATCCCTCTTGGGCTGGGGCAAAGTGATATTCATTCTTCATAAGGTGCAAAATTAACTAGTAGCACTGGGTCAGATTTAAAACAGTATGGTGATAATTGTCAAAGATCCATCCCTCTTTTTTAGAAAAAGCCTTAATATGAATGAATTTTCATATTATAGTAAAATAAGACAGCATAAAATTTACACAAAACTAGGAAGTAACTCTTGAGCACAAGTTTTAAAAATAAGTACAGAAACTGAAAACAAAAGATTTTGAATATAAGGATTCTTCTGACCACAAGAACCATTCCGTAGGTTGTATGTGATGTGGGAGGTGATTTTCATTGGGAAGTTAGAGGATAAAGTAGGATGTTTATCCTTAAATAACATGGTGCCTTCCAACCTGATATGGTTGGCCCATGATTCAAAGTGAAAGCCTTTGGATGTTGATGTGAGTTTGTTGGAGTAGATCCTCTGTCTATACCTTTACCTATCCTAGACAGTTATAAAGGGCTTGGTGCCTCCGTAGCCAGGTGAGCAGGAGCAGCAGTGCGTTGCACACACTTCTTGATTAGACCGGGGTTCGAGCCCGTGACCACCAAATACGGAGGATGCGGAAAGGTCAGGGAATGACCACCACATATCCTGGGAGCAATATGGCCTTAGTTGCTAATGCTCCTAAAAACTAAATAACAACAACAACTTAAATAACATTGCAAACCACCTGCAACAGAAGTACATGTATTATGAGCTGAGGACACGAGATACATTTTTATTTCTGGATTTTGTCTTTTTTTTAAAAAAAAAAAAGAGAACCTCATCACGAAATTAAATTAAAATTGATATTTTAATATTAATAATAAATTAAATCATCATAAATTAAACTTTGGTGTTGTATTTGATCACAAGTGGAAGCATCCGTGATATAAATAATAAAGTGCAAAAATATTGCATATTAGATAACTAATAATTCATAATAAATGTTTATTTCAGCTGTTGCTAAAATTTAATGGTAACTTGATAATTTTTTAGCTTTCAAGATTATCCTGGTGTTGTAGCAGTTGCCAGTCAACAAACACAAGGCCAAGGTAATAACACCTTTTTTGAGATATTCTAAGTTTATAAACAGAGATAATTATGATGGCATTAGCTTAATCCAACAATGCCAAACATGTGGCATGTGTGCCGCAAGGAATAATCTAGGCAAGTATATTGGCACACAGCAACTCATAAATATATTTTATAAATAAAATTTTTTTTTTTTTTTTTTTTTTTGTATAGTATATAATGCCATCTTGAGTTTCTTCAAAAACTTTGTAACTTCAAAGTTTCTCAATTAGAACCCCTTAAAAATCATAAAAAATCTTTACAAATTTTGGTCAATTTTTTTTTTTTTTTTTCTGTAACATTGAAACAAAAAAATAACGATTTCTGAAAAATTGTTATTTTTTTGTTTCAGCTTGACAAAAAAGGTTTGCCACCACTGGCTCTGAGAACAAAAGTTTAAAACTGTATATTTACTTATTCTCAATATTTTAAAGTAAATTTTATCTTTATTATGGGTGTATAGGTATGAATAGCTTGATTTTCAATTAAATAATACTGATATTTTTATCACTTTTAGAATTGACTTTTTTTTAGTAATAAAAGTCTTGTAGTTAATAATTGTTATTCCTCAGATTAAAACAGTACAATTGAAGTGCAGTTAGCAGTAATACATTATTGTAGATATTGATATAATTAGGCCTCTTCTGTTTTGGGCTGTGTTTTCTCATATCTCTTATTATTCTTTTGTGTCTGAAAACTGTTTGCATTCCTCTACGCTCTATCACAGTCCCATTTTGAGTCTTGTTTTTATCCCAGAATTAAAACTGCAGTACGAGGAATGACATGCATTTGAAATAAATATCAATATACTTCCACACTGCACCACTGCTTTTTATTTAATGTGGATAGTGCAATATTGGAGCAATTCCTGGTGAAGTGCCTCCACAATAAGAGATCGGTGCACTTAGTAGCAAAGTTTAAGTCTTCTTAGCAAAATGTTTGACATTGTTCCACATGTCAGTTGCTGTACAAGCTAGAGTGTATTGGGATCATAAGTTGTATGCTGGTGATTATGTACAAAATCTTGAGGTGGATTGTGTGATTGTTGTAGGAATAAAGTTTTATAAATGGCCATTCTTCAGAGTAGCCCAGGGTTATAAGCAGTTCTTTTTTTGTAAAAAAAATAGGTGCCAGTACTCATTCTTTGCTATCAGGAAAAATTGAAAATTAAAAGGATATAAAAAGTACTCTAAACATTTTTTTCCTGATATTTGTTACTTTAGTAGTAATGTTTTTGGAATAAGAATAACAAATTTAGTATATTAACAGTTTATTAAGCATAAATTTATTATTTAAGTATATAAAAAAATAAGTAAATAGATTAGTCAACTACTGAGCACCGGTCACTCAAGATGAAGGGTCCATAGTCACGAATGGTCGTTAGTGTAGTATCTCAAATAGAGAGCTTTATGGTAACTGAAAAACATTTCTAGTACCCCGGCTTGGCATAAAACTGAGGAACTAACAAAAAATTGTCTATTTGAGTCTTTCCAGTTGTTGTGAATGACAAGGGTGGGAGAAGCGACTCGGACTTCTTCCTGGAGACGCGATTAAAGTCTTGGGGGAGAAGCAACTGGCAGGTGAGGGCGGTCCAAGACTCCGCGCAGGCACCTCCTCACCGGAACAAATCCTGCTTTGAAAATTGTTAAAAAATACTTCTCATCGCAAAATTTATAAATGACCTTTATAGAATTATTAACTAACTATTTAGCAACCTTTTTTTCACCAAAAAGGAGAGAGTTACTTATATTACAAAGAAGGGCGTCATCGAAGTGCAATAAAAAATTGGTTCTTAATTTTAATACAAAAATTAATTGATAGATTTCAATTGGAATAGTTTTCCCTTGATAAGCATCGAATAACGCATAGCTAATGTGATTTTTAAATTTTTAGCTCCATTAGCGATGGACGAAAATTACTCACATTTTCCTGTCTGGCGCCGCAAATTTTAATTTTAAAAATATTTTAAAATTATATTTTTAACCTACTCATTGAGCTCTTTCCAACAGTATATAATAAGCTATAGATTGGTGAAAATATTTTTGTCCCTCACCCCTTTCTCAGACAAATTTTTGTCAACAATGATCAATATGGTGTTATGTTGGCTCACATGATGTACAAACCCATGCAAAATATCAAGACAATAGGTTGAGTGGTTCCAGAGGTACAATGCTGTGACAGACAGACAACTGAGTGACGTTGTAAGGGTCCTTTGTTAGACTACGGACCCTAAAAATAATAAGTAAAAATAAATAACATAAATAAAAGTAATTTCATAATAAAGTTTTTGTAGAATATTCCAAATGCTTGTTAAGTTCTCATCCAACATACTATGCCAACTTCTTTTCTTACTGTTTGTGTCTGTTGCTGAATGACGTTTCAGAAGCAGCCACGAATCAACATATTTTGCTGGATCGAAGCAGGTCAGCAGTGGGCCTACAATTTTAAAAAAACAGTAGTGAAAAAACTTTTTGTCATCAACAAAGCTCTGGTTGGTCTGGTAATCAGATTCATTTGTGAAAATCCTCGTTCATGTTCACTCAGTGAAATTGGTATCATACTCAGAGCGTCCATCAAATGCTTCAATTTTTCCGAAACTGTCTTTTCAATTAGGTATTGCTGAAATCCACAAAAAAAATCTCTTTCATTTAACTGTAACCTAATTGACAATTTTCTAACTTCATTTTCACCAAATACCAACATTTCATGTTTAGGTTTAATACCTTTGTTGTACTCGTTTTCCTTCTCTCATCATCAGTATTGTCACTAGTACTTAAATTTAAATTTTTTTTTAACTGTCCAAAATGTCAGATCATTCGGATATTCAGATACAGTGACCATGTAAACAGAGATAGGGAAAATTTATGGAAAAATGTGGATAACACACTTCCGCAAGACAACAGATGATTATTTGTCAGGGTAAAAGTAAATCACTCTCTCCAAATTCTGGAACGGGGCGCTTATAGTTGATTCACAGCAGTGTCCAACCTACAGCCTGCCTGGAAAGTGAACTAAAACAGCATTTTAAATTTTGTTAATTATCAAAAAAATTTTCTCATTAAATGTTTTATTCAGTAAATGTAATTGTGTATTGTACTTAATAAAATTTTCGAATATTTTCAATTTTACTTTTACATGCAACAAGATATGGAACATGTAACACGCTAAAGAAATCTAACTTTGAATTTTTTTTGGATATGGTCCCTGTATGGGAAGTTTGGACACCACTGCAATAGAAGGTGGACCAGAGCCCATTGGGAATACTCCCTTGATCTGCTCACTGCTGATCACAGTGACTTCTCCATATGTGTGACAGGTGGTCGGATAAGTTTTACCAGGTACCACTAAGTTGTAGAATGGTAATCCCTTTAGCTCTCTTAATTCGCGCAGCAGCACTAATTGCCTGAAGGCCAGAAATGCAAACAATATGTACCGAATTAATTCTCTCCTAATCCGTTCGCTATATGAAAATTTTCTTCATTCAACGGAGAAAGTATTTGAAATGTAACTTCCAAGGAGAATTCAAAATAATTCGCTATAAAAGGACTTTGTTAAACAGAGGTCCGACTGAGTAATTTAGAATTATAAAAATGATTATTTTTATAATCATTTAAATAATTTTAAGCTTATTTGAATAGTAGGTAAACATGTGAAAAAAATGTACGGAATATTACAAATTTCGGAGTGCACTGCATCCAAATGTCACACGTCACTGTTAATAAAGGTGCCGGTATGCCATACCATTGCGTACCATCCCAAAAAAAGTGCTGGTTATAAATGATATTGATGAGGAAATAAGGGGTACTTATTGAAATTTGCAAATGATATAAAGGTCAGGAATAGTTTAACAATGCAATTCAGGTTGAGTTTCTTCAGAAAGATATGGACCAACTTCATGGATGGCTGGAAAAATGGTAGTTTTGTCTTAGTGTAGCAAAAGTAAGGTTCTATATATGGCAAATAATAACCTGAGGGTAATTTATACACCAGGCTGGGTAGAACTGAAGAGTATTAATGAGGAAAGTGACTTGGTTAAGTTCACACTAACATTCATGTGTGATTATATCATAACATAATACAATCGTAGTATGAATGCTGTACTTGTACACAGGTTTAAATCCTGTCAAGGTGGACCTACTTTTTTTATGGACCTGTTTGATTAGTTGAGTTAGTTGATCTCCCGGCTTTTTTTTAGGCAAGGGCTGCATGGATCCTTTCCTGTAAATAAGTTTTTCATCCAGTTAACAGACCATAGAATATGTGCAATTTACAGAAGTAATAGAATGGTGCCACATGACCTTAGTTGTTTCACACAAAAAAACTAAACAAGCAAGCTTTTATTATTGGTAAAATTTAATATTTGTTTTTCTTTTCAAACTGAGTGACCCCATGATGGGTCTCACCATTACCAGTCTTTCGTGACTTATTGTAATAGTTGAAAGAAATTACTTACTAATTAACAATAAGCGGTCAATTATCTAATAAACTTTGTTTCCATTGTGTTTAAAAAAGTCAAGTTTTCTTTTGTATGTTTTGAGTGTGCCTTGTGAGTAATAGGCTTACCAAAGCTGAGTGGGTAGTTACAAGTACAGAATTGTGCACGTGCCATATCTTCAAATCTGCACGATGCCCCAATACACAGGGATATTCTTGCAGTTTCTATCTGGTAAATTTCTTTGTTCTTATGGCCATTCCTGAATATAAACAAAAAGTTTACTTTTATTTAATATAAAATAACTTCTTTTCGTAAATATTTTAAAAACAACATTTTGGAATTCAAAATTACATCACCGAGGGTGTCAAGACTAATACTCAAGATTTCTAAGAGGTACAAGCTAAAGGTTATAATGATTTATGCACCAACATCGAGCCATGATGATGAAGAGGTTGAAGAAATGTACACCGAAATTGAGTCTTCTAGATGAGCAGAAAACCCACTACACTATTATTATGGGGAACTTCAATGCTAAGGTTGGGAAAAGACAAAACAGCGCAGAAAGGGGAACTATAGGAAATTTTGGAATTGGTGAAAGAAATGAAAGAGTTGAAAGACTTGTGGAATTTGCAGAATCTCAAGGACTGTCAGTAATGAACACTTTTTTCAAGAAAAGGGTGAACAGAAAGTGGACATGGAAGAGTCCAAATGGATTAACAACTAATGAAATCGACTTCATCCTCACTAACAGAAGATATATTGTGAATGATGTTACCGTCCTGAATAAGGTAAATGTTGTAAGTGATCACAGAATGGTAAGATGTACACTTAGGTAGATATAGATGTAGGAAAGGAAAAAACTGACTCGAGTAAATAATACAAGGGTCTTTGAGATAACAGAAGAAGAGAAAAGGCAGTATGTACTGGAACTTAAGAACAAGTTTGAGCTTCTGCAGACTGCTCAGGACCAAGATATCGATGAGGAATATTACAACTTTCTGGAAGTGATAAAGCCCAAGAAACCTATAGGGAAAAAGAAATCCAAAGAAGAAAAAATTAGTCAAGAAACACTTGTCATGATGAATCGAAGACGACGAATGAAGAGCAAGAAAAACACTGACAGGGAGAAAATTGAGTATACTGAGTTATGCAAAGCGATTAGAAAGAGACTCAGAGAGGACATAAGAAGATTTAACACAAGAAAAGTAGAACAAGCATTAAAAACAAAAGATTTAAATCAGCAGCCATGAGCAGTAATACAGAAAGACAAATGATACTGAAACTAAAGAATAGCGATGGTGTACTTATAAACAGCAGAGAAGGCATAATTCAAATAGCAGAAGACTACTATAGGGAATTATACAAGGAGCGAGGGAATGATGCCAGCAGTGGGGAAGAGGGATTGCAAAGTAACAACACATACCCGATATTCTTCCTGATGAGGTAGAACATACATTGAAGAAAATGAAGAATCCGAAAGCCCCCTGGGAAGATGAAGTTACTGTAGAGTTGTTAAAATTGGGAGGAAGAGACATAACACAAAAACTGGCAAGGCTCTTCACAAAGTGCATTAGAAAAGGTGTGACGCCTAAGCAGTGGAATAATGCAATCATAGTTTTGCTGCATAAGAAAGGAGATAAATCAGAATTTGGAAATTATAGACAAATTAGCTTGTTATCCCACATCTACAAGTTGTTCACAAGGGTCATTACTAACAGATTAGAAAGAATACTTGATGAGAATCAACCGAAAGAGCAAGCTGGCTTTAGGACAGGATTCTCAACTATGGATCACCTTCACGTAATATCACAGCTAATGGAGAAAGCAAATCAATATAAAACATTATTATGCCTGGCATTTGTGGATTATGAAAAGGCATTTGACTCCATACAGCATAAGCCAATGTTTTGGGCACTGGAAAGACAAGGCATAGATACCCCGCATATGATTTTGAAGAAAATATATGAGAGTGCTACCTCCTTTATTAGACTAGACAAAGACAGTAGGAAATTTAAAATAGAGAAAGGAGTTCGACAAGGAGACACAATATCTCCGAAGCTGTTTACTGCTGCCCTTGAGGAAGCTTTCAGAAGATTAGACTGGTCGCAGAAAGGAGTCAATGTGAATGGAGAGTACCTAAACCATTTACGATTTGCAGATGACATTATGGTCATAAGTCATTATCCCAAAGAATTAGAGGAAAATCTTAATCAGTTATGCACAGTTAGTAAGGATTTTGGACTAAAGAAAAATATGGCTAAAACAAAAGTAATGATGAACAAGTATGCCACAGAAAGAGAAATAATGATTGAAGGAGCAGTAATTGAAAAGGTGGAGTCATATACTTATCTAGGACAAGTTATTAGCTGTAATAATGATGAATGGCTGGAAGTCAAGAGAAGAATAAATTTTGGATGGATAGCATTCAGGAAATATAGTCACATACTGAAGAGCAATATCCCAGTTTGTCTGAAACGTAAAATAATGAACCAATGTATACTCCCCACCATGACTTATGGAAGTGAAACTTGGACACTCACCAAAAGAATGGAAGAGAAGCTGAGAACTACACTGCGAAGAATGGGACAAATTATATTGGGAATCAGACTGTTAGATAAGAAGAGAAACACATGGATTATGCAGCAAACTCAAGTAAAGGACATTCTTATCAAAACTAAAGAACTAAAATGGTCTTGGGCAGAACACATAGCTCGAAGACATGATGACAGATGGACTAAGAAAATAACAGAATGGTACCCAAGAGGAGCTAGAAGAAAACCTGGAAGACAAAGGCAGAGATGGATAGATGAAATTCATGAGTTTGTGGGTAGTAAATGGATGGCCAATGCTCAAAACAGAAGGAACTGGAAAGTTGCTGGAGAGGCCTTCATCCTGAAGTGGATTGAAAATGGCTGATGATGATGAACTTCTTTTTTTCTTTTTATTGTGTTCCTTTGGGAAAAAAATCTAAGTCAAAAATGTGTTGTATTGGAGGCAATATTGCTTTGTTTGGTCATGTAATAAAATAATAAAAATGTCAAATCAGTTTTGTCACCACATTATTTTTGCACTATAATGTTTCAAAGTAAATCCAATTGCTGAACAGTGTTGAGGTTGTTGCTCAAAGTGACCACTGACCGAAGACATTTCTTGGGCATTATCAGTGGTGCACCTTCAACAAGATCAAGATACTCCATTATATGCTGGTGTTTGGATCATTGTACACACAGTGTAGTATCATTACTGTTACCCACTGCATTTATAGCGTCAGCAGATGACAAAGGTCAACAACAATAATAAAAACATTTCTTTCTGACATAGTAACCTGCACTGAGAAATTTTTACAGGTTTTTGTACATCAGTTGAGTGACTTATTAATGCCATCACACTGCCTCTGTAATATAACTATTGTAATATAATACTGTCCAGGGTTCAGCTGCATATAAGCATACTTCTCAGATGTGTATACCTCATGAGTTGCAGGCCTACTCTGTGTAATCTGTTACTGTACACAGCAAAGTGGAACTAATTATCGTGACATGGAGAGAAGAGACAAATAGCATTTGTGACTCATTCCATCTGTATAGGTCGATAACACATGTATGGCCATAGCACAAAAACAGCAGTTGATAACCCATTTTGATTAGTTATTTTTAACTGAGACTTGTTCCTTGAGGCATTTCTGAAAGTAATGAAATTAAGATATTTTTTTTTAAATAGAAACACCTGTCATATTTAAAAGTGTTTTCTGAATGCAATAATGTGGATAGTCTTGGATTAAGGTTCTAGGAATCTTTCAGATTTGCATGTATGCAAATAGACAGATATCCTTGATTTCATTTGTTAATTACAGTATTTTGTAATAATAATATAAAGTTTTTGCTTACCATTTTTCTTAAAATTTTAATTCACTTTCTTTTTTTAGGGAGAGGTGGCAATCAATGGTTAAGTCCAGCAGGATGTGCCATGTTTACTGTTCATCTTTCCTTTAGCTTAAGATCAAAATTAGGACAGGCCCCACCATTTGTGCAACACTTAATGTCATTGGCTGTAATTGAAGCTGTCCACAAAGTTCCCGGTTGTGAGGCAAGATTTTTTGAAATTTAGTTTGAGTTATTTATTGAATTGCAGAAACAGTATTCAGAATTAATGTGTATCTCTAAATAGGCCTACGAGGCTGGGAAACTCATATTAAATAATTAAATTTCACACCAACCAGTACTTGAAAATATTTTAATACTGTAATTAAAAACACTGTATTTACAATAAAATAATTAAAACTAGTTTAAAATATTTAAAATATATAAATAAAAACAGTTAAAATATGACTGAAAACAGATATTAAAGAATGTTAAAAATTTTAAATATACCGTAACAAATGTAACTTTCGGAGACGGCAGTCTCCTTTCTCAACAGCATACATTTTGCTGTATGTCACATCTTTAAATAGCAGGTCCACGGCATTCGTCACATGGTTCCCCAGGAATGTGATTGGTATTTCCCATTTGTGCACCAGAACCGCAAATGGCTCGGGAGTGCGCTACCCAAAACCGTTCATCGTGTCCCAAGACAACCGTTTCAAAGAGAGTGTGTAAGCGTGCACCCTTATCTCTATTAATGGTATTACTGGCTGCCCCAATGCGTAAGCTCTCGAGCCATTTATGGTTCCAGAACCCCTGTGCATGATCTGTGATGACAGCATCCTCCGGGGAGATCTGATGTTGCTTCTCCCAGAAAGGCTCTGCCACAGCAGACTTCGCGTAATTTGCAGTCTTTATTGCATTCATGCGTTCCCCAGCCGGTCCTTAAGTCGCCGCCCATCTCTCCCACATAACATACCTCACAATCCGGGCAAATTTCATAAACTACCCCTCTGCTGGCTTCCTTCGGTATGGGGTCTTTAACTCTTGATATCACTGTGTGCAACCTCTATCCCGGTAGTTGCACACAGCGTATTTGACACCCCCGAACTATTCACACAATGCATTCCGTTAGGCCTGGATAGTAAGGAATGTATGCAGTCGGGTAGACCTTACTCCCCTAATGGATCTATCTAAGACACTCTGGGGGTAACCACATTTCTTATTAAGGTCTGCCGTGACTGATAATCTCATTACCTTTATCCTCTGAAGTGGTACAGTGGGACCCCACCCTATCAATTAAAGCCTTGACTACACTGTTTTTGTGTTAGCTGGTCTGTGCCGAGTTGTAATGGGTATACTGACCCCGGCACATAGGCTTCCTATAAACATTAGTCTTAAGCCTAAATCCTTCTCTGACCACCAACACATCAAGAAATGGTAGGGTTCCCTCTGTCTCCACTTTTGAGGTGAATTGGATAAATGGGGAGAAGCTATCAAGCACATTGAGTATTTGATCTTCTCTCCCCTTCTGAATAATGGTGAATGTGTCAACAACATATCTTTTCCATTTATGTGTGGGAAATTCCAAATCCTTAAAAATCCACGATTCCAATTCTTTCATGGCCAAATTGGCCACGATGGTGTTAATAGGGGAACCCATGGCTGTGCTGTCTTGAAAGACCATGGTGGTACTAGACAAACAAAATTCCATACCTTCACAAATATCATTACCACTTAAAAGCGACCTAGTACTTAAAGGTAATGCCGTTCTAACACATTGAACTCCAAACTTAATCGGAATACAGGTAAACAAAGATATAACATCAAAGGAGATAATATTTGTGAAGGTGTGGAATTTTGTTTGTCTAGTACCACCATGGTCTTTCAAGACGTCGTGTATGGGCAGGTCCATGGCACAGCCATGGGTTCCCCTATTAGCAGCACCATTGTGGCCAATTTGGCCCTGGAAGAATTGGAATCGAGGATTTTTAAGGATTTGGAATTTCCCACACATAAATGGAAAAGATATGTTGATGACACATTCACCATTATTCAGAAGGGGAGAGAAGATCAAATACTCAATGTGCTTAATAGCTTCTCCCCGTTTATCCAATTCACCTCAGAGGTGGAGACAGAGGGCACCCTACTATTTCTTAACATGTTGGTGGTCAGAGAAGGATTTAGGCTTAAGACCAATGTTTATAGGAAGCCTATATGCCGGGTCAGTATACCCGTTACAACTCGGCACAGACCAGCCAACACAAAAACAGTGTAGTCAAGGCTTTAATTGATAGGGTGGGATCCCACTGTACCACCTCAGAGGATAAAGATAATGAGATTATCAGTCACAGCAGACCTTAAGAAATGTGGTAACCCCCCAGAGTGTCTTAGACAGATTCATTAGGGGAGTGAGGTCTACCCGTAGTGAATCGTCTACCCCTCTGGGCACTGCATACATTCCTTACTATCCGAGCATGGTAGTTTATGAAATTTAATGCCCGGATTGTGAGGTATGTTATGTGGGAGAGATGGGGGTGGCGACTTAAGGACCAGCTGGGGGAACACATGAATGCAATAAAGACTGCAAATTACGGGAAGTCTGCTGTGGCAGAGCATTTCTGGGAGAAGTAACATCAGATCTCCCCGAAGGATGCTGTCAACACAGATCATGCACAGGAGTTCTGGAACCGTAAATGGCTCGAGAGCTTACGCATTGGGGCAGCCAGTAATACCATTAATAGAGATAAGGGTGTACGCTTACACACTCTCTTTGAAACGGTTGTCTTGGGACATGATGAATGGTTTTGGGTAGCGCACTCCCGAGCCATTTCCGGTTCTGGTGCGCAAATGGGAAATACCAATAACATTCCTGGGGAACCATGTGACGAATGCTGTGGACCTGCTATTTAAAGATGTGACATACAGCAAAATGTATGCTGTTGAGAAAGGAGACTGCCGTCTCCGAAAGCTAGAGTTGTTACGGTATATTTTAAAATTTTTAATATTCTTTAATATCCGTTTTCAGTCATATTTTAACTGTTTTTATTTATATATTTTAAATATTTTAAACTAGTTTTAATTATTTTATTGTAAATACAGTGTTTTTAGTTACAGTATTAAAATATTTTCAAGTACCAGAATTAATGTGCTCGGTGTACATAACATGATTAGTCACAATGAAGTAATGTGAAATATGAATAATACTAAGTAAACCAAATGAATTTTATTATGTAATAAGGTAGGCAATTTATGCAGTACACTACATTTCGATTGCATTCATTTTTTTTTTTTTATTGAATTTTTTTCATTTTCACAGAAAGTAAAAAGGTTATTTTACTTTTTACTTTCTGTGAAAAGTAAAAGCGAGGTTGGTGCGAGGTTAGCCTGTGCAGACATTGCTCCTTAAAGCTCTTCAAACAGAGAAGTTTTTCCTGATTTATTTTCTGCTTTATTAGTTTAAATTGTCATATTAACTTATTTTCTAGAGTAGCTTTATATTCCTAGTTACGATACTTAGTTTAAAGTTTAACTTAGACAGAGATTTCGTAGATATTACTTAGTATCGGTAACGGTATCAAATCCACGTGTCACAAATTGAACGAGAGGTCTTTTAACCAAATTTAGTCGATTTATTAACCAATTGTTATATCAAATTATCTTCTATAAGTAGATTATAGACCTAGTCAGGATCCTTAGTTTATTCTAAATTGAGATAGCGAGATTTCGAAGCTAATCAATACTTACGAGTCCGTAGAAATACCGTTCGTGAATTCCCGCCATTTTTACACGATAGCATAAGCTTAGTGTAGTATACTGCATAATATAATATTGTCAATTAATCAGTAAATCTATTAATCTTGATAAACTTTATTGTCAATTAAATTGTATTTTTAACTCTATAAATATATATAACGACTTAATCGTAACAAATAATTAATACATAACTATAGTGGTACACGTGATACGGAAGTTGTATAAAGGGAACACTAGATACCGAAAAAAAAAAAAAAAAAATATATATATATATATATATATATATAACATAACTGTTTTGGGATATAACTTAAGGATTTAATTTTTGTTTTAAATTTTATTGAATTAAATTGGAATCATGACTCTGACCAGAGCAGCAAAGCAAAAGGCTCAAGCTAATGGGAGTGCTGTGGTTCAGGGGAGAACTGAGGGGGGCAGTTGCCCTCTGAATCACAGTCTATTAAAATGCACTGTTTGCTTGATGTTTGCGGAGTAGTCGGGTACGGGACATGATACTGCCAAGGGGGATGTCTTTGTGTGTGCACGATGTAAGGAGTGCAAGGAAATCAGGCGACAACTCAGCGTTGTTATGGGCCTTTATGAGACCTTGAAGGACAGGGTGGATGCCCTCGAAGGAAATAAATTGAGGTGCCCACATCAACGCCAGAGCTTGCACTTGGTCATCAGGCAACACAGGGGCAGCCCCCTAGGCAGAATGCGCTGGTCCCACAGGAACTAGTAGTTGTTGGTGACTCTATTGTCAGGGAAACGGGGAACATGCTTTGTAAAAAGGATAGGTGGAATAGGACCAGGGTATGTCTGCCAGGGGCAAAGGTTGATGACGTTGTAGAGCGGATATCATCTTTTAAGGGCACAAAAGGTGATATAGTTGTACACATTGGCACTAATGATATTAAGAGTAGGAGACCGGCGGAATTACTTAGCAAGTACAGGTCACTGTTGAAAAAAAGCCATGAATTAGGGTTGAACTTGAAAGTGTCTGCAATTCTGCCCAGACACGATAGGAGGGAGTATATGATGAGAGCCTTGTCGATCAATTCGGCCCTGGAGGGATTGTGCAAGGCTCAAGGGGTAGAATTTTTTTCAGCCTGGACTGTACTTGTTAACAGGAGAGATTGCTTCTACAGGGATGGGATACACTTAAATAGAAAGGGTGCAAGAATTTTTGCTGATGCTGTCGAGGCAGTGTTAGGTGGGTCGGAAAACTGCTAGTTGGGGGGGGATACAAGGACTAATAGATTAACAGTAGCCACTGGCAGAGGTGGAAGTGATTCTTGCACTGCTTCTATTCAAATGAGCAGAAGTCTGAAAAACAAGATGCAGGATATTTCAGAGACTGCTGGTAGTCATTGCGTTACAAGTAAACACATGGGTTGTGTTAGGGTAGCTAAGAATAGAAACAGGTGCATGTATACCTGCGTGTACACCAATGCTAGGAGTTTGGTAAATAAATTTGATGAATTTGAGGTATTGCTCAAAACATCAAAGGCAGATATTGTTGGGATATCAGAGACGTGGTGTCACACAGATATAAGTAATGTGGAACTGGAATTTGGGGAATACAATGTATATAGAAAGGATAGACAGGACAGGAGGGGAGGAGGGGTTATGCTATTAATTAAGAAACACATAAAGTCAAAGGAAGTGAAGCCAGTTGACATCGATGGACAGGGCAGTGTCGAGTCAGTTTGGTGTGACATAAGCATAGGGAAATCAAAATTGAGAGTAGGAGTGTGCTATAGGCCTAATGACTCTGATGAGTATAATAATATATTGTACAGGGAAATAGAGTGGGCCAGTAAATCAGAGAGTCTTATAATGGGGGATTTTAATTTCCCAGATATTGACTGGAATTTGTGGGTTGGTCACTCGCACACTAGCAAGGCTTTTGTGGATTTATTGGATGATTGTTTTCTACATCAGCATGTTCGTGAGGCAACAAGAGGGAGCAATACTCTTGATCTAATTATCAGTAGTGATTCTTCATGCATTAAGAACCTGCAGATAAATGAACCACTAGGTGGCAGTGATCACAGTGTGTTGAAGTGGGATTTACTCAAGGAGGTAACTACCATCAGAGGTAAAGGGAAGGGTTTTTGTTTTCGTAAAGGCGACTATGATGGTCTGAGACAGTATTTAAATTCTATACAGTGGGACCAACTGCTGATGTTACCAACAGCAAACTCAAAATGGGAAGCATTCAAGGAACTAATCTTGGTGTCTACCAGGCTTTACATACCAACTAAGAAATATTGTTCAAGGTTTAGGCCTAAATGGTTGTCAGATGGACTAATGAGACATGTGGCAGAGAAGAAAAATGCATGGGATACATACAAATTAATGGGTGACATGGAAGCCTATGATAGATATAAGTTGGTCTGTAACCAAGTCACAAAGGAGATTAGGCAGGCAAAGGCAGACTACGAAAAATCCTTGGCAAAGAAAAACAGAAAGGAGTTCTTTACATACTTGAACTCGAGAAGGAAAGGGATGAATCAGATTGGTCCACTGGATATTGATGGTTCAACAGTTGAGGATCCTGCTCAGGTGGCTAACAATCTAAACGAGTATTTTGCATCTACATTCACGCATGAGGAGTTATTCAGGAAGGAGAATGATGTAGGTAAAGTAAACATTGGCAGTGAGCTGGATGATTTTGTAATAACTGAGAGGAAAGTGGAGGAGAGATTGTTGAGGATAAACATTAAAAAGGCACCTGGGGTGGATGGGATCTATCCAGTTATATTAAAGGAGGCAGCAAAGGAAGTATGCAAACCCCTAGCCATAATTATGAGAGCTTCTTTGGACTCAGGGGAGGTACCCATAGACTGGAGATGTGCAAATGTAACCCCAATTCACAAAGGAGGATCAAAGGCTGACACAAGTAATTATAGACCTGTTAGTTTAACTTCTGTTCCAGGTAAATTAATGGAGGCACTGGTTAAAGAAGCACTGCAGGATCATCTAGATAAGAATTCAGTTATAGCTCAGACGCAGCATGGTTTTGTTAAGGGCAGGTCTTGCCTGACCAATTTGATTGGATACTATGATGTAGTCACAAAAGAACTGGATGCAGGGAATAACTTTGATATTATATATTTGGATCTTAGAAAGGCTTTTGATACTGTTGCACATGGAAGACTGCTGCACAAATTGGAGCAGTGTGGCATTGGAGGCAAATTGCTGCTATGGATAAGGGGATGGTTGAGTGGCAGAAGACAGAGAGTGGTAATCAATGGACACTGCTCAACGTGGACTAATGTTATTAGTGGAGTTCCTCAAGGTTCAGTGTTGGGTCCATTGTTGTTTTCGGTGTTTATGAATGATATTGATGATGGGATATCAAGTTTAATGTCTAAGTTTGCAGATGATACAAAGGTTGGCAGGGTCGTTAAGGACACTACTGACGCTATGCTGCTGCAACAGGATCTGGAAAGGTTGAACAGATGGGCTGAGAGGTGGCAAATGAAGTTTAACATTGACAAATGTAAAGTACTACATATGGGTAACAGTAACCCCAGAGCAATGTATCAACTCTGCGGTACTACACTAACAGTGGTGGAGAATGAAAAGGACCTGGGGGTAATTGTGCAGGCAGATATGAAGTTCTCTGAGCAGTGCAGACGAGCTGCAAGAGTAGCTCATAGTGTCTTGTCAATGATATACAGGAATTTTTCTAGCAGGGATAAGGAGGTGATTATTCCCTTGTATAAGGCAATGGTTAGGCCACATCTTGAGTACTGTATACAGGTCTGGAGGCCTCATTTCAAGAAGGATGTAGAGCTGCTGGAACGGGTACAGAGAAGGGCAACAAGATTAGGAAATGGAACAAAGGGTTGCTCTTACGAAGAAAGGCTTAAGTTTTGCAAATTACAGAGTCTGGAGACTAGGCACCGGCGAGGTGATCTGATAGAGGTGTATAAGGCTTTGAATGGTTTGAGCATGCTCAATGCCAATGGGATTCTTCATCTTTCTCAGAATAATCACCTCAGAGGACATAAATTCAAATTGAGGAAGGACGGATGTCGGATAGATGTGCGGAAATTTGCCTTTGGCCAGCATGTGGTTGGTTGGTGGAACTGACTTCCATCACTTGTTGTTGAAGTTGATAGCCTAAACAAATTTAAAGCTCAACTGGACAGGTATTTCGAACGAACGGAGGGTTGAAATGGGAGAGGGTTTTTTTTTTTTTTTTTTTTGGCTGATGCTGAAAGCAAGCTTATTAGCTTGCTTTCTTGCATCATATGCCTCTACTAATGCTAATGCTAATGCTATAAATTCATTTTATTATTAATATATAATTAATAATCATAGAATAACTTACATATAAATTATTTTGTTATTAATCTCTGTCTCAGGAAGGTGGCCTACTATTAACTGTAAGGTAATAAGACCTTTATGTATTCACACAACTTTTCTAAATTAATAAATTTATATCTGTTTAATCCAAAATTTTTACAAACTGGAAAGTGAGATAGAAACACATTTCTTTAAAAAAATTGTCTTATTTTGATTCACTGCTTTGCTACAATATCGTAAAAAGTAAACAGTTTTTTTTTATTGGAACTTCAAGAATCCTGAGGTATATGATATATGCTGTTAAACGTTTTGTATGTTTTTTAATTTATTTATTTATTTAAGAACTTTTCATATATATACGACCAACATTCAAAAAGTTTATAATCTAAACTATTTATAGTAAATATG
This sequence comes from Mastigoproctus giganteus, assembly GCF_048544385.1. Lineage (NCBI taxonomy): Eukaryota > Metazoa > Arthropoda > Arachnida > Uropygi > Thelyphonidae > Mastigoproctus > Mastigoproctus giganteus. Next base: position 37,365,334 of record NC_143582.1, on the reverse strand, counting down.
ATTATGTAGTATTTTTTTAGCAGGTAGTACATCTTCTTGTATGTGACTGTACCAAATCTCAGTTTAATAGACCCAGACCTTTTTTTTGCAAGTAATTTTGTAAACTAAGTAGAAAATTTTCAAAATGGAGAAAAAAGAACTATGGGTGGTGATAAAATACCTGTCTTTGAAAGGATTGTCCCCACAGGAGGTTCGTGCCGATATAGTGCAGGTATTGGGGGAATGAGAAATTGATAAGGCTCGTTGCATATTCCACAGTTGTGAAGTGGCATAGAGAATTTCATTGTAGCAGGGAATAGTAAGATGATGCGGATCGTTCAGGACAACTCTCCACGTCCACCACTGAGGAAAACCTCAATCGCATGCATGATCTAGTGATGCAAGACAGACAAATGGCCATTAGGTGTATATCTGAGTGTATAGGCATTTCATTTGGCAGCGTTGATTCAGTCCTGATGAAATCTTTGAAGATGAAAAAGGTCAGTTCTTGATTGGTCCCCACAAATGTTGACAGATGAGCAAAAGGCTGCAAATGAATGTGCATCACCAAAAGATGCTTCATGAGAATCTATGAAATTTCTGGTCCAGGATTGTTACAGTTGGTGAAACATGGGTTTGTCACTTTTACCCAGAGACTAAAAAACAAAGTCTAATGTGGAAGTATTCATGTTCTCTACCTTCCACACAAAATGGAGGTTTTCTGTTGCTCCGTCAGTTGCCAAGGTAATGGCATCAGTTTTTTGGGATGCATAAGGCATCATGATTGGCTGCCTGGAAAAGGGCACCACTGTCAATGGTGCATACTATGGTAACTTCATAAGGCAACATCGTGAATCCATCAAGGAAAACCAGCATGGAAAACTGTGAAGAGGTGTCTTGTTCCTTAGTGACAGTGCACCCAGTCACACCTTCCAGATTGCAATGACAACCATATGAGATTTCAGTTGCTTCTGCATTCATTCTGTTCTCCAGATCTTATCTCTAGTTACTTTTATTTGTTCCCCAAGCTGAAGGATAACATCTGTGGGAAGAGATATGCCTCTGACTCTGTGGTGGTTGCAGCTGTGGCTGTGTGGTTGGAGGAACAAGATAATGATTTTGTTTCCAATGGGATCTAAACACTAGAGCATTGGTGGGAGAAGCACATTGTAGTGGCTGAGGGACTGTGTTAAAAAATAATAAGAGAATCATAATGGTATAGCTTTCTGGTATGTATTAGAATATGAACTTTTTGAACCACCCTTGTAAGTGTTAGCTTTCTGTAAGAACAGAACTTTTTGTATGGAAGGCCCTTTTTAAGCATTAATATTTATTTCTTCTTTTTAGACTGTCTCTGTAATACTAATTTTTTTTTCAGGAGCTGGAGCTGAAGCTGAAGTGGCCTAATGATATTTATTACAGTAATTCAGTTAAGCTTGGAGGAAATATTGTTAATTCCACAGTGATTGGAGATACAGTTCATTGCTGCATTGGTAATTTTTTTCCCCTCTTAAATTGTGATTTTTTTTTTTTTAATTAGTCACTTACAATGTGTGTGTGTGTAAGTAAGTGACTTAATTAGTCTCCCAAAAATTAGAAAACTGTTCTAGTAATGGGTTGTTCTGCCTCTTTTAACTGCTGCTATGCATCATGGTAAACATACCTGTGTGTAAATTGATGAAAGTTTATACAGGTAGTTCTGGATTTTACAAGTTAATTCGTTCCTAGCGCTCGTAAAGCAGGAATTTATTTTCCATAGACATAAGGTTAAAAATAGGGATTAAGTTCTCAACAATTATTATTATTATTATTATTATTATTATTATTAGCAGCTATATGGTGCAAGGAAGACTGAGGCTTATGCTGCACCAGCCAAAAAAAAAAAAAGTTCCCGAGTTACCTTGAGAGAGAGAGAGAAAGATGGTGTGAGAGAGACAAGTAGAAAGGAATCACCAAGAAAGAGAAGAATGATGATATCCAGCTCAGGACCCTAGGTGTGCCAAGCCCATACTCACCAGATGTGAGCTTGTTAGTTATGTTATTGTTTGTTTGTTATTTGGTTTTTAGGAGCATTAGCAACTAAGGCCATATTGCTCCGGGATATGCGGTGGTCATTCCCTGACCTTTCCGCATCCTCCGTATTTAGTGGTGACGGGCTCGAACCCCGGTCCAATCAAGAAGCGTGTGTGACGCACTGCTGCCCCTTCCCACCTGGCTACGGAGGTGCCTCCAGATGTGAGCCCCTGGGGTTCAAGGTGCCTCCATAGCCAAGTGGGCAAGAGCAGCAGTACGTAGCACACGCTTCTTGATTAGACCGGGGTTCGAGCCCGTGACCACCAAATACGGAGGATGCGGAAAGGTTAGAGAATGACTACCGCACATCCCCAGAGCAATATGGCCTTAGTTGCTAATGCTCCTAAAAACCAAACAACAACTGGGGTTCGATGAAATTAGTTAGCTAATTAGTTTATGTTTAAACAATGATTGAGTTATCGAAAGAAATGAAAACATAACCTGTAAAATCAAGCAAATTATAATAGAGAAATTATTTACAACTTACAAATGTTAAAGAATGTTTATTCTTCATCATCGACTAAATGCACACTCGTTGATCACTCATTATTGGCTCAACACTCGTTGGTTTGTTGCACAAGGAGTCATCTTCTTCAGAAATGTTTCAAGAGGCATTGGAGGCAAATTGCTGCTATGGATAAAGGGGTGGTTGAGGGGGAGGAGACAGAGAGTGGTAATCAGTGGATACTGTTCATCGTGGACTAATGTTATTAGTGGAGTCCCTCAGGGTCCAGTGTTGGGTCCATTATTGTTTTCTGTATTTATAAATAATATTGATGATGTTATATCAAGCTTAATGTCCAAGTTTGCAGACGATACAAAGGATGGCAGGGTTGTTAAGGACACTAATGACGCTATGCTGCTGCAACAGGATCTTGGAAAGGTTGAGCAGATGGACTGAGAGGTGGCAAATGAAGTTTAACATTGAAAAATGTAAAGTACTACATATGGGAAACAGCAACCCCAGAGCAACGTATCAACTCTGTGGTACTACACTGACAGTGGTAGAGAATGAAAGGACCTGGGGGTAATTGTGCAGGCAGATATGAAGTTCTCTGAGTAGTGCAGATGGGCTGCAAGAGTAGCTCATGGTGTCTTGTCAATGATATACAGGAATTTTTGTAGCAGGGATAAGGAGGTGATTATTCCTTTGTGTAAGGCAATGGTCAGGCCACACCTTGAGTACTGTATACAGGTCTGGAGGCCTCATTTCAAGAAGGATGTAGAGCTGCTGGAACGAGTACAGAGAAGGGCAACAAGATTAGTGAATGGAACAAAGGGTTGCTCTTATGAAGAAACGCTTAAGTTTTGCAAATTACAGTGTCTGGAGACTAGGCACCAGCGAGGTGATCTGATAGAGGTGTATAAAGCCTTGAATGGTTTGAGCATGCTCAGTGCCAATGGAATTCTTCCTCTTGCTCAGAATAATCACCTGAGAGGGCATAAATTCAGATTGAGGAAAGACAGATGTAGGATAGATGTGCGGAAATTTGCCTTTAGCCAGCGGGTAGTTGGTTGGTGGAAGAGACTTCTATCCCTTGTTGTGGAATAAATTTGAGGCTCAGCTGGACAGGTGTTTCGAACAAATGGAGGGGCGAAGCGGAAGTGGTTTTTTTTTTTTGGCTGATGCTGCATAAGCTTGCTTTCTTGCATCATATGCCTCTACTAATGCTAATGCATTTGTTTCCAAGATAATCTTTTCTTTTAATTATAAATTTCACGATTGCATGCATAAGCATTTTTTAACGGCACCCATAAATTGCAACTAACACAATTCACGTGGAGTAACAAGTTTACGAAGCTTAAAAAAAAAAAAAAGGAATGAAGAGAAGATTCTGAAAATTTATTTATGTTTTTATACAATTGAAGATTTCAGTAAAGGGGAAACACGTTTCACCATAATAACATAAAAAACCACACAATTCCAGCTATCGGTGTTTTCACAAATGCAATAGCATCGAGTTTACTACCCTTTTGTAATTGCTTGCAGTAACTGAAAAGCCCAATAAACCAGAAAGTGCAAATTGTTTTTGTTTTATGGGCGTGACCTCCAGAAATGTTCTTTATAAAAATATCACAAAGCCATTTAAAATTGATTCTTATAACAGAAAATATGATAACGATGAAAGTGTAGTGCATTTTAATGATTTGAATTTGTAACTAATACAATTTACAATTTGAATTTGTAACTAGTACAATTTACAAACCACGCTCACGACCTTTTATGTGACCTTAAAAATGACATTTTAGAGAGATAAATAGCTAAGTTATATAGCGAAAATTTCAATTTCCGAGATCTTGAAACGAATTACCAAAAAACAATGTGTTATTGGGTTCACATTACGATATTTTAACGATACGATGGTGTCTCTGGAACTGATTAATATCATAAAGCAGGATACACTGTATTGTATAGCTATGCACGTGGTTGGGAATGTGGTATTTATGAATGTTTAACATTCATTTTTTGCAATTTTGTTGATACTTGATACTTGGGGGGGAAAACTCATAAACCTGGGAACTCGTAAAGCGAGAACTGCCTGTATTCTGGTTCATATTTAAAGAAAGGTGAAACACAAGAAGTTTAAAATAAAAATTTTTCAGTTCTGTAATTTAGCTATAGTTAAATCTGCTATCTAACTAATTCAACTGAATAGTACTACTGCATCTACTCGGTTTTTGTTTTCTATTTATTTTAATAGTATATATTCTTTTCAAGGATATGTATAAACCTGGACTAAGTTTCTGCGGTGAAGAGATAGAGTGCAACGAAGTGTGATTAAAAAAATACTTTAAGGTTTTGTTTTAATTCAGTTTTGGTCAAGAGTGCTATCTCTTGACAAGCAGTTTAAATTTTTTTTTCCTTTTTTTTTTTTTTTTTTTTTTTTAACTTCAGACTTTATTGCACTCTATAACACTGGTACTAATACTAAATTTTAATGTTAACAACTAATCTTAATTTGATTAAGATTAGTTAAATGAATTAATCTAATTTTATAGCTTTTCTTAAAAGTAAAAATGGCAGGATGATTTTACAAAAAGAATTTTTAAAAAATAGCTATTGTAGCTATGAATATGAAATCTTACAGTTGCATACTATGTATCTAGGATTTTTTCTGGAAAAAAATTTATTATATTTGTAAAGTTATATTTTTAACAAATTTTATTTAAAAATTCAAATGTAATTTTGAATAAGATATTTCATTCTCATAAAGTCAGTAATATTGTTGACCAATAAAAAAATTAAAATTGACCAGAATTACCTAATTCTGTCTGTGCTAGACCACTTCTGAAGTGTCAGCTAAAGTACACTTAAGTTTGAAAATTATTTTTGTAAAAAATAATTGCTGCCAGTGTGAATATAATATTTACTGATTAGAAGAAAAAAATTTTGAAAATTGTCTATTAGTTTCATTTCTGATAATTACAATACTAAATTTTTTAAAGTTTCAATATGAAAATGGCTTCATGCAAAATTCTTACTAATTCAAATAAAAAAAAAAAGAGATTATGAATAATATTTAGTGAATATATCTTAATTAATTAGGCAACAAAAAAATGGCATTCTCAATTGGAAAGTGCAGTATAAAATTTTAAAAGGATCCATTATGAAAGTGGCTGAATTTAATTTTTTGTTATGTGAAAGTGATTTTTTTAAATAACTAAAAAAGTTATAAAAGTTACAAAAAATATTCAAAAATGGACCTGCTATAGACGCTCAAATTTGGTGGTGGTAGTGCACCCACTCCTACTTATGGAAGGTTGCAGTGCATGCTTCCTAAATAATTAAATTTTTCCTTACAGGATGTGGTGTGAATGTCAGCAATACACTTCCAACTGCTTGTATAAATGATATGCTTCTTTTACACAAGCAGAGTACTGGATATTCAGTTTCTCCTTTCACTGTAGAAGAGATTATAGCAAGAACATTAACACAGCTTGAGCACCTTGTTGATCTATTCCAGAACCAAGGAACTGCTGCCATTCTTCCACTTTATTATTCTAACTGGCTTCACAGGTAAAACAGCCTTATTTATACTTAATTATTTCTGTGTGTGTGTGTGTGTGTGTGTGTGTGTGTGTGTGTGTGTGTGTGTGTGTGTGTGTGTGTGTGTGTGTGTGTGTGTGTGTGTGTGTGTGTGTGTGTGTGTGTAATCCAATTAATCTAAAAATTAAATAAAGAGATAAAAAGTAATAAAAATATATAGTAAAAATAAATAAGAAAAATTTGGTCACGTAATGCTGTTAGTCCACGTTTCCACCTTAGTGAGATTTTACATAATTCAGAAATGGGTGCCTACTAGGGGTGCCATTAAATTTCTTTTAATTGGCTTAATTTTCTAAATTATTTTAAGAACGATGCTTCAACACTACCCTCTTCTACTTTATTACCCCACCTCCTATTTTTCTGTTATTTTATTTGGTTAACTTCATTTTCACTCTACTGGTTTGACATGCTACTGGCAAATATCCTATTTTAGCTTATATATATATATATTTTTTTTTTTTTTTTTTTGTATTGACTTTTCTAAGTGTAGGTTGTTTCCAAAAGCAGTCCATGTCTGGCTATATAGCTAATGGGAGGCGAAGTTAGGAAAGTACTTAGGATAGCAGTAGACACGCCTGCCCTCGTATTGCACTAATAGCTCAGAGTGTTGAAGAATTTTAAGGGAAGGACAGTGAATAGAATATGATTGTAGAAAATACAATTGGTGCTCAGGAAATCTGGGGGTGCAAGTTCCCATTCGTATTAGTAACGCTCTAGATTGGGTAGGTATTTGCAATTTGGAAAAAATTGTCTTTGTCTCTCTCTCTCTGTATATCCGAAAATGTAATCTAGGGCCGTTACTAATACGGACGGGAACTTGCGCCCCTGGATTTCCTGAGCACCAACTGTATTTTCTACAATCATATTCTATTCACTGTCCTTCCCCTAAAATTCTTCAACACTCTGAACTATTAGTGCAATATGAGGGCAGGAGTGTCTATTGCTAGACTAAGTACTTTCCTAACTTCGCCTCCCATTAGCTATATAGCCAGACATTGACTGCTTTTTGGAAACAACTTACACTTAGAAAAGTCAATACAAAAATATTTACTTGCTAATTCTATCTTTGCAGCCTGCACAAGATAGGCAAGTATTTTTGAACAATTACAATTAGGATTAATATAAAATAATAGCTAATAAACCACTTGAATATATATATATAATATGTATGGTTAATTCTGCAGATTTTTGTTTTCAGTTAGGAGGGGAAAAAATGTCCAAATTGGTTTGTTTCTTTTCTCTGCAGAGAATGCCTTGATTATTCTTCGTTTGATAAAGGGAATTGATTGGATATACTGTGTGTGTGTGTATATATATATATATATATTATTTATTTATTTTATTTTTTTTATATTTTCTCTGCCTTCTTCAGATGTGAAATAGTTCAGACTTCTACTAATCATACTCTCAGTGAAAATATTTTTGAAACCATGCACATTATATAGCAATATGCTGCAATAATAATTTTTTTTTTTTCATAGCTTATCACATACGAGGTGTGGCAATAAAGTTTCCGTACTGGTACAATAGAAAGAACACAAAATGAAGGAGCTCAATAATGGGTTTGTTTTTATTAAAAGTAGTTACCACCTTGAATGCACTTATTACATCATTATAAAAGTTTCTAAAAAGAGTCAGTGAAGGTATCCAAAAAGATGATGTTCAGTTCAGCAGTTATGTTTTTTCTTCAATAACTTTGGTTTTCACTTTAGGAAAGAGAGAAAAGGTCCACTGGTTTTAGATTGGGAGAGTAGGGTGGACGGTCGATCTGTAAAATGCCATGTTTTGTCAGAAATGTCTTCACAGCAAGTGCAGAATGGGCAGGGCATTGCAACAAGAACCAGCTGCCTTTCTCTTGAAATTGTAGCCTCACCTGTGAAATGCACTTCAATATTCTTTGAAGTACATATATGTAGAACACAGCATTGACTTTCTCCCCTTCAGGTACAAATTCCTTTTGTATCACACCTTGTTTATCAAAAAACATGATCAGCATTGTCTTGATCCTGGACTTCTATAAACTTTTTGGGCCTTGGTGGATCTGGATCATACTGAAACACCCAACACTCATCTCCAATTGACAATACAGTCAGGAAATTAGGATTGTCTTGATGAAGTCTTTGCAGTGTGAACTCTTCTTTGCTTCTGCTCATCCGTGAAGCTGTGAAACACAGATTTTGTACAGATCTTTTCCCTACATCTGCATTGCGTGCAGAATTTGATGAATCATCTCCTTATTCATATCCAACTCATCAGTCATCATTCTGAGGGTCAAGCAAAGATCTCCTCCCACAATTTCCTGAACTTTTGCAACTCTGTTCTCATTTCAAAAGGATGATGGACACTCACTTCTTGGATCATCATGAATATTCTCACATCCATCTTTGAACTGCTTTTACCATTCAAACACACTGGTACAACTTAACATTTTCCATCACCATAAACAATTAAGGGAATTTAGCACATCACATGCAACTGTCAAAAATTGGGTGGCTGAATTTAAATATGGCAAACCAGTGTCAAAGATGAACGATGCAGTGGACATCCATCAATAGCAACCACACCAGAAAACATCAGTAAAGTTCACAACATTGTGGTGGATGATTGGAAACTAAGAGAATATTGTTATAAATATAGTAGAGGCTTTTCCATTACATTTATTTACACACACAATTTTATGTACATTCTCATGATATAAACAATTTGTATACAAGATTATATACAGTTTTATAGACATTATCATAAATATATATATATATATATATCCATTCTATATAATGGTAATCAAGGTACTATGTGTGTGTTCTTATATTGGGGTGGCTCCTAGGCGTTAGCCCATCTCCACCTTTGTACTCTGTTATGGTGCAGAAACTCTGCATAATGGGCCTGAAAAGCATCAGTGTATGTGTGCAATATTAATGTGTGTTGTTTTGTTTGTGTCAGGCTATTATGTCACCAGGGTGCAGCCAACGTATGGGCAGCTGCTGCCTGGTGCCCATCCCTAGCATCGGGCCTGGGTCAACAGTCATCCTGTACTGGTGTAATTACCACCCAAAATCTCGCACCCGCCAGAGGTAGTGCAATGCTGGCGAGTACCTGCAATCCCGCTCCCAGGTTGCCCTTGCCTGAGAGCCAGCAAAAAAAAAAAAAAAACTAGTAGTTATATACATTTATGGTCTGAGTATCTTGATCAAACACTCCTGTTCTTAGGACATATGTAATTTTGGTCCCGAGTCACCAGGACCAACCACTTCAAGGCTAGGAGGATGTTCTAGCAAAACAATTGTAACAATTATATTAACATATATACATGATTTCCTAGTCTTAGTCTTTTTCACCACAGTTCAATTATTCTCAGTACATTTTCTTATTTTCAAATGAAGTCACAAGTTGAACTGTCCAGTTTGATTTCATTCAAGAAAGAAGTCAGTCCCAGTAGTCTTCTCCGTTCTGTGCCAGAATGTCTTAAAACTCTTCTTCAAGTGGTTCTCTTCTAGTTGCTGAAGACTGCTAATTATTCTCTTTTTCCCGAGAATCCTAACTTCTGTATAATTTGGAATTCCAATGACAGTCCATAGGTAAGAAAATGGAGTATTTTCACTTACAAAAGTTCTCATTGTAAAAAACATGTTTCATTAAGTTCCTGTAGTTTTCAAGTGTATGTATGCAGTATATGTTCACAGATCTAGAGGTCACTTAAGACCAAACAAGGTATAACTGCATAAGTTTCAGAAGAAGTTATGGTTGTAAACTATGTTTCCCTCTAGTTCCTTAGTTTTTAATTTCAGGTATCATGTCCCAGAACCAATCAACATTCTTTTCAGAATTCTCTTAACACCTGAGGGTCCCTGTATATCCTTCCATTAGAGTTCTATCGAAGCATCCGATCTGCGACTTCCAACCAGCCGAGAACCTAAACAAATAATCTTAGTATATGTTTCTTTAATAATTCATCTGTACATCCTACATCTAATTTCCTCGAGGGTGAAGGGATCTTATTTCTAGTCTTCTTTTAAAAACAGTCACTGAAAATGTCTGTAAAGCATTAAAATTCCTATAGCTTTTGACCAAGGGACTTATGTTATCTTCTGTCAGATCCGATACACTGCTAAACAACTCTAAATGTGCCTGAAGATACTGTGGGCAGTCAAATAAAACATGAGACCAAGTTTCCACACCCCCACAAGTGCAGTAAGGGTCTGGCTCAAGTCCACGTTCATGTAACTTGGCTCTGAGGGAGCCATGTCCCGTTAATAAGTACATTGTATTCATCGAAGGAGCAAACCAAGGATTTATTTCCTTGGCAGCATTAAAGTCCACTTTGGTTATAAATTGCCTCGTAACTATTCCATGTTCGCTGGCATTCCACCGATCCTGCCACACAGATGTCAGATGTTCCCACAATCTTTTCTTCTTGACCTTGTTCACTGGATCAGATGTTATTTCCATTAGTTCCGAAGCCAAACCTTTCCTAAGCTGACCTGTCATCCCCTTGAATACGATATACAGATCCAGGAGAATGGTTCCTGCTAAGACTTGTAATGCGTTGTTTGATACTGTTCTAGGGGAATTTAAAACAGATAATAACATGGATCTTTGAAGAGAAATAAGTTTAATTTTCATTTTAACCGTTATGACTGTGCTACCAAATGGTTGCCGCATATGAGACTATTGGCAGAAATATTGTTTTATAATATAAAAACAAGATTCTTTTACTAAGTCCCCATTCTTTCCTTGATATTCTTATTATTGAGGCAGTAAAATTCCTTATTTTATCTCTAAGTTTACATACATGTGGCACAAAACTTAATTTATCATGGATTAGGATGACTAAATATTTGTTTTGAGATACATATGAGATTTGAGAGTTGTCTATTAAGATCTTAGGAGGTCGATTATAGTTAAAATGAGCTTTGAAGGTCATAAATTTGGTCTTTGTTGGCGATATTTTTAGTTTGTTAAGTTCCATACAAATAGATCATTTAATATAATTTGCATTTTTTCCTCGAGTATCCTCCTTGAACGGCCCTCAACAGTAATTACTAAGTCATCAGCGTAAGCGATTTTCATAGCCTCCTCGTGATATTTTGTCATCCACTGATCTAAGACTACATTCCAGAGGAGTGGCCCCAGTACCGACCCCTGTCTTGGAAGTAGGACCTGATGATTTTATAAGTATAGTTGTCACATCTTCCCAAGTGCAGTGACACAAGGGCACTAATATCAAATTTATATACTGTAATAATATCAAAATTAGATACTGTAATAATATCAAAACATATTATTACAGTATCTAATAAAATATTTTGTAGATACTGTTTATCTTTGGCTGCATACCATTGATGCCCAGAGATGTCATCAAAATAAAAAAAACTTGAACATTATGAAACATTTAAATATGCCTAATGACAAGTTCAAACTAGTCAATATACGGCAGTATGATGGATTTAGTTCTTTCATTGCATTTCATTTGTATTTTGTATTTTTCAGTCAGTAATGTAATTTACAAAAGGTAATGAAATATTAGATGTTTTATGATTAAATTTTATCTAAATATCTAATGCAACTTTTTTTTCATTTCCATTCTTACAGTGACTGCAAAGTAATGTTGGAAAGCAGAAATGAAATGGTAACAATCCAAGGTCTGGATGATTATGGTTTCCTTTTGGTTAAAACAGAATCAGGCGAAAGCATTTCCTTACATCCTGATGGCAACAGCTTTGATATGATGAAGAATCTTATTATAGCTAAAACTCAGTAATGGTCTGAGTAGTTTGGTAATTTGTACAAATCTAAACTCTCGGATCTTGTAGATAGGCTGTACATCTTAGCTTTTTTGTTTATCAGAAAAATTTATTTTAGTATAATTTAAGTTTTTGTATGTTTATAAACTTTTATAGATTAATTTATTGTCCTGGTGATGAAATATGCAGTTATTTGTTAGTTCATTTTATGTAGCCTACTTCATTGCATGATAATAAATATGTTCTTTGTTTTTACAAACATGTTTTAGTTTTTTGCAGTATAATTTTACATTAGTTTGTGTACTACACATGTCAATTTACTTATCTATAGATTTAAGCATTTCCCCTTAGATCTTCAAGTTCAAAGTTTGACTTATTAATGACCATATAATTTTTCATATTTCCCAAAATCAAAGAAATAAATTTCTTAAAACAAATAAAATTTATTTACAAGCAATAGTTTAGAAATCAGCTATATACTGCAACAGAAAGCATAAATTAGCAAAGCAGCAACAAGCACAAAGTGTCACAAGCTCCATATAAATTAGCTTGCAAGGGAAAACATGTATGCATTGAGAGAAAGGCTTAAAATTACTGTATCTCTTTCTTCTCTTTTTTTAAAGCAAATGAACAATTTTTTGGCTCTTGTAGTAAGTCCAGATATAAAGCAAAAAAAAAAATCATCTGAAAGTCATCAAGGAAAGATGTTTTGGCATAAACACATCGATTTTGATTTTAACTGAAGTTAGCTTCAAATCCAAATACATTTTTCAAAGACTTGTTTTCTTCTCTTTATCTTTAAAGATCTATTTCATTACACTTCCTTTTGAGAAAAGAAAAATGGCTTGCCTCTGCTGTTCTAAAGCAGAAACAAAAATTTATATGATCATTTTATCTTTATTAGAGAATTTTTTGATATATGTAACTTGCTAATATCTTCTTTCAACATCTGAACTATACCTTTAAGTGTTTATACTCATTCATCTCCAGCTTTCTGAGAGTCAAACGTTGGCAGCTGTGTACATTTTTCGGTATAAATTTCATTGTCTGTTTCTTTTTAATTATTTAATTATGTGACAATTATACATTCATCTATAAGTAAAGTATTTATACACTTCAATTAACTAGTTATTGCCAGCATTTCTCCTTAAATACTTACAGACTTGATAATTTTGGAAGGCAAGCTGTATCAGTGGAACTGATATTCAAGTGACACTCAAGTCAAGTGGACCTAATTTCAGCAAAGTCCAGTCAGTCTGTGATAACCAAATCCTCTGCTTGCACCTTCATGATGCAAGCAGAGGATTTGGCTACTAACAGGTGGGCCTGTTAGTAACCCTGGGTATAATCCCCATGTACAAGTCCTGAAATGCAGCACCTAGAGTACCAGAGGTGACCACTCTGATGTAGACCAACCTAAGCAGGGGTTGAGGTGTGTGGTGCCCACACCACATGAAAGAATGTATTACAATAGACGATGATTCTCATCAATTGGTGCTATACCACCACTTTGCTTATTGGAGGCTTGAAGTGGTAGAACCCATGTTTAAGGCTTCAGAGCAAAGCTCTGGCAATCATCCCATTTCTTCCATCATCAATCATACTGCATGATGGAAGAGATGGGAGATTATGATGTCCATCATAATCTCCCATCTCTTTTGAGGTGTCTCTTGCCATGGACATCATGGCAAGATCCAATCTTCCTTATATTTTGAGGATACAGCTCTAAAATGTTATTCACATGCTAATCGCTAGATAGTCCACCAGACCAAACCTATTATTAATTCTCTCTAGGAGAATTAAACAAATTCCGGATCAGCTAGTATATAATCTTGCTGCCTCTACTCTGCCAGATAGTAATTGGAGGGAGTACAAGTAGTGTGTGTATGCAGGGGGGGGGGGCATTGTCAAGTCCACATTATGTCAAAGAGCCAGGCATATTCTTGTCATCTGTATGCCATATCCAAAAATTTCATTACTTCATACATATCCTCTCCAAATTTTTACTATTGAATACATCATGAATTGTCAAACTAATTGAGCAAACTTATCTGTGAAAAGATCTAAACCTCCTAAACACTTGTTCATTCCACAAATATATGTGGTCTCAGTTCTAATCCACTTACAGTTTGCCAAACCTCGTGTACTTTTTCTGACAGATTCCCAGTTATTGGTTGATTCAACCACTGCTTATCTCAGTTGTCCCAATTATTCACTGTATTGTATTGAGGAGATTCCTTTCGCTTCAAAGGTGGTACTTGTGCATATGTTGATTCTGATATTCAAAATGCAAATGCAAAGTACTCCATATGGGTAGCAGCAACCCCAGAATAACATACCAACTATGTGGAACTACACTCAGGCTAGTGGAGAATGAAAAAGACCTGGGGATAATTGTGCAGCAGGTATGAAGTTTTCTGAGCAGTGCAGACAGGTTGCAAGAGTAGCTAATGGGGTCTTGTCAATATAGGAATTTTGCTAGCAGGGTTAAGGAGGTGATTATCCCCTTGTATAAGGCAATGGTCAGGCCAGACCTTGAGTACTGCATACAGGTTTGGAGGCCTCGTTTTAGGAAAGATGTAGAACTGCTGGAATGAGTACAGAGAAGGGCAACGAGATTGGTGAGTGGAACAAAGGATTACTGTTACCAAGAAAAGCTTAAGTTCTGCAAATTGCAGTGTTTGGATACTAGGCAGCTGTGAAGTGATCTGATTGAGGTGTATAAGGCCTTGAATAGATTGAGCAAGCTCAGTGCTGACAGGATTCTTACTCTTGCTCAAATTCTGCATCTGAAGGGGCATAAATTCAAATTAAGGAAAGACAGTTTAGAATAGGTGTGCAGAATTTGCCATTAGCCAGCGAGTGGTTGATTGCTGGAACAAACCTCCATCTGTTGTGGAAGTTGACAGCTTAAATAAATTCAAGGCTGAACTAGACAAACTTCTGGAGTGGATAGATGGGTGAAACAGGAAGGGGTGGGGTTTTTTTTGGCTGATATTATATAAGCTTGCTTCCTTTCATCACATACCTTTACTAATGTTAATGATTATTTCTTATTTATACTCCGGCACAACCACCAGGCCAGTGGAGTTTACAATAAATCATCAACACAAACATTAATCGTATTTAGCAGTCACTGGCTTCAACCTGGTCCACTCAAAGAGTGTGTACTACTGCACTCTCGCTCATGACCTGGCTATGTCAATGTCAGTGCTAATGCTAATCTCACAAACAACCCTTCTTAGAGTACATGGTCCATATGAGTGGTCCTCTAGGCAACTCAGATCACAACTTGGTGATGGTCTCTTCTCTAATGGAGCCTTCCTCTTGTGGCCATTCTCAGTCTCATGTTTGGCATTACAAGAATGCAAAATGGGATGACATGTGAGATTTCTTTTCCTTGGTCAGATTACTGTTTCAAATCTTCTGATGTCATCATTTGCTCAGGTCGTATTACTGAAATTATTCTTGTACAGATGAAATCCTTTATTCCACATGCCACCTTAAAATCTCATCCTTTATTTAAACTTTGGTGTTCCAATAAATATGCTAAGGCTGTTCAAGAGAAGAATTTTGCATATTGTAATTGGCTTGTACCCAAATCTCCAGGTTCATTTTCTGCTTACACCAAAGCTCGCAACAATTGTAAAGCAGTTAGTCCAAATTAGAGATCAAATTGGCTAATAGTAGAAAACTTTGCTTCTTGTCCAAATGGTAGTCGAACATTCTGGTCTCTTGCCAAAGCTATTGGCTGCAACCTTTTTGTCCATTTCTGTTCCCACCTCTACCAAAACCAGATGGTTCTATTGCCACTTCAGCCAAAGATAAAGCTGGTCTGCTAGAATCCTATTTTTCTTCCAACTCGAGTATTGATGATCTTGGTAAACCACTTCCCACTATTCCCAGTACACCCCATTCAATGCCTCCTGTAGTCTTCAATTAAAAGGATAACAGAAGGATTTTTAACAATCTTGATGTTAAGAAAGCTCCAGATCCTGATGGTATTTCTCCACTTGTTCTTAAAACCTGTGCTCCTGAACTTACTGGCTATAGTTGCTGATGTACATAATAAATCCCTAAACCAATAACAACAACCTGAACTTACTTCTATTCTGTGTTGCCTTTTTTCACTTTCTTATTCCAAAGGTGTTTTCTCTTTGCTTGGAAATTTTCATATATTCAGCCAGTTCCTAAAAAGGGTGACAACTCCCTCCCATCCAGTTATTGTCCTATTGTACTTACTTCTACTCTTTCCAAAGTAATGGAGAAATCAATTAACCGCCAACTCTTAAACGTCTAGAAACCTTCCATTTCATCAACAATTGCCAGTATGGATTCGGTCAGTGTCAGTCCACTGGTGATATTCTGGCTTATGTTATCCATCTATGGACAAGTGGAAAAGTTTGGTGAAACTCACGCAGCTGCCCTTAACATTTAAAAGGCTTTTGATCGTGTTTGGCATAAAAGCCTTCTAAATAAGCTTCCATCTTATGGTTTGCCACCTTTTTTTTGCAATTGGGTATCCAGTTTTCTCTCACTAATCTACCATCACTGTGGGTGATGGTAGATGGCTCTCTGTCTTCTAACTTCTCCACTAATGCTGGTGTTCCCCAAGGTTCAGTTCTTTCTCCTAGTCTTTTCCTTTGACCAGAAATCCTATCCAAAATTATGCTGATGGTTGCACATTATTGCATTATACCTTTCAGTCTGAGAAACCTTGTCCTGCAGAAACAGATTCAACTTCTGGAATGTCCACTATCAATTCCTTAATTGCTGATCTCTAGGTAATTCTCCAGTGAGGCAATGATAACTTAGTTGATTTCAATCCTTCTAAAACTCATATATCTTGCAAAAAAAAGGATTCTTCTGATCCTGTGCTTATCTTCAATGACACTTTGATTTCTGGGAAAGATCATATATATCTCTATTAGGTATTATCCTGACTTGTAATCTCTCTTGGCATTAGCACATTAAAAAAAAAAACTGCTTCCTCTGCATCTAAAAAACTGGGTTTTCTCTTTCGCTGTTGGCGTTACTTTTTGTCCAAACAGCTGTTCACCCTGTACAAATTACAAATCCACCCTACCATGGGATATTGTTCTCACATCTGGGACGGTGTCCCCAAAACCTCTCTCAGACTTCTAGATTCCATTCAAAAGAGGGCAATTAGATTAATTAATGACCCATCTTGAACAGAGTCTCTCCACTCTCTGTCTCATAGGCATTCTGTTTCTGCTGCATGCCTTTTCTATAGATACTTCCGTGGGCACTGTCCTTTACTGTTCACACTGAAAGTCATAGAACCAACTTTTTTTCTTCCTTGTTTATTTATTCAAATTCCATTTTCCAGAACAACCTTCCTTCATACGTATTTCCTGAAAATTACAATCTACAGAAGTTCAAGTCTAATGTCAACAAGTATCTTCTTTCATCTTTTCAACCTTCAGCCCATTCGTGGTATTAAGTACTATGGGTTCTAACTTGAGTGGACTGGGGTTCAAGCCCGTGACTACTATATACGATAAATATTTGTATTGAGGATTTATTGTAAACTCTACTGACTTGGTTGTTGTGCCGGAGTATAAACAGAAAATTTAATTTAATATGTTTCGTGTTTGGGGCTTACATTAAAAAATATATATATATACGTTAATAAAAAAATATTTTTAAAATCTACAAATAATTACTGAAAAGTGTGTATAATAATTGTACTATGCATACACTAACACAGCGGTTCCCAACCTTTTTTGACTGGAGAACCCCTTTCAATGTAATATTTTTTATCGCGAACCCCTTTCAACATAAAATTTTTAATGCGAACCACTAAGCCTATATTCTCTGAAATTGTATAATATTTCTGAATTTTTATTATAATATATTTCCAGTACTACATTTTTATAAGCGACATTGCATCATAATAATAATAATTATTAAATATTATTTATACTTTGTAAAGCAGTTATTAATCAATCCAAACTAGATTTTGAACAAGCTAAGAATAGAAAACTTGCTTGTCCAAATGGCAGCCAAGCATTCTGGTCTCTTGCCATTGGCAAAAAACCTATTGGCCACAATTTTTGCCAATCTCTGTTCCCTATCTCTGTCAAAACCAGATGGTTCGGTTGCCACATCAGCCAAAGATAAAGCTGACCTGCTAGCATCCTACTTTTCTTCCAACTAATGTGTTGATCTTGGTAAATTGCATCAAACCATTCACAGTACACTCCATTCAATGCCTCCTGTGGTCTTCTGTCAAAAGGATATCAGAAGGATTTTGATGAATCTTGATGCTAAGAAAGCTTCAGGTTCTGATGGTATTTCTCCACTTGTTCTCAAAACCTGTGCCCCTGAACTTACTCCTGTTTTGTGTCGTCTTGTTTCACTTTCTTATTCCAAAGGTGTTTTTCCCTTCTGCTTGGAAATTTGCTCATATCCAGCCAGTTCCTAAAAAGGGTGACAAATCTCTTCCATCCAATTATTGTCCCATTGCGATTACTTATACTCTTTTCAAAGTAATGGAGAAATCAATTAACTGCCAAAACTATCTATAAACTATCTGGAAATCTTTCATCTGATCAACGATCGTCAGTATGTATTCCATCAGTGTCATTCCACTCGTGATATTTTGGCTTATGTTACCCATCTATGGACAAATTCAATGGAAAACTTTGGTGAAACTCAAGCCATTGCTCTTGACATTTCAAAGGCTTTTGATCATGTTTGGCATAAATGTCTTCTAAGTAAGCTTCCATCCTATGGTTTTCCAACTGTTCTTTGTAATTGGGTATCCAGTTTTCTCTCTGACCGCTCACTGTGGGTGATGGTAGACGGCTCTCTGTGTTCTAAATTCTCCACTAATGCTGGTGTTAGTGGAGAATTTAGAACACAGGTTCAGTTCTTTCTCCCACTCTTTTCCTCTTGTATATTAATGACGTTCTTCCATTGACTGGAAATCCTGTCCATAGTATTGCTGATGATATCACATTTCATTCCACCTTCCAGTTTCAGAAACCTTGCCCTGCTCAAACAACTTCAACTTCTCGAGTATCCACTGGCAAGTTCTTAAATGCTGATCTGCAGGTAATTTTTCAGTGGGGCAAAGATAAATTAATTTCAATCCTTCTAAAACTCTGTCCTGTCTTATATCTCGCAAAAAGGATTCTTCTGCTCCTATGCTTATCTTCTGACACTTCAATTTTTAGGAAAGATCTTGGGTATTACCCCAATTTCTAATCCCTCTTGGTATAAAGCACATTACAAATATTGCTTCCTCTGCATCTAAAAAACTGGGTTTTTCTCTTTCACTCTCAGTGTTACTTTTCTTCCAAACAGTTGTTGACACTGTAGAAATCACAAATCTGCCCCACCACTGAATATTCTTCCCACATCTGGGGCAGTGCCGCCAAAACCTCTCTCAGGCTTCTAGATTCCATTCAAAAGAGGGCATTTAGGTTAATTTATGTCTCATCTCTTACAGAGTCTTTCCACTCTCATAGGCTTTCTGTTTCTGTTGCATGCCTTTTCTATAGATACTTCCATAGGCACTGTTCTTCTGAATTGGCTTCAATAATTCCACTCTCTCTTTCAAAGCAGTCTGAACATGTGCTGCAACCAGTCAACATCCTTTTACTGTCCAAGTTCAAACTCACAGAGCCAACTTTTCTTCTTCCTCATTTATTCATTCAACTTCTATTTTCTGGAAAAACCTTCCTTCATACGTATTTCCTGAAAATAATAATCTACAGAAGTTCAAGTCTAATATCAACAGGTGTCTTCTTTCATCTTTTTAATCTTCAATCCATGCACAGTACTAAGTATTATAGGTTCTAAAAAAAAAAAAAAAAAAAGTACCCACACGTAACAATGATCCTTGTGAATGAAAAAAAATTTAGTATGTAAAACATTTATTTAACATGATAGACTGTAAAATAGTAAACTAATTATAAGGAATTGCGGGAGATGTGGTTTCTTTATTTGTCAGTTATTTATTTTTTATTGTTTATTATTAGTTATCTTTTGTGGTTTACAATAATATACCTATGTAAATCTAAGCAGACATCATTACAGAATTTTTAGTGTGAACACCCTGGAACACTTTTGTGAGCCCCCAGGGGTTCGCAAACCACTGGTTGGGAACCGCTGCACTAACAGATACATTAAATAAAATAAAACTGATATTTCAGCGGTCTCTACATAAATAATAAATTTATCCATATGTATGGATATTATTATCTTTTGCTAATTTTTTTTACTATAATTTTATTTTAATAGCATAAATTAAGATCTAAAATCCTGTTAAATTACATGTATAGTTCACAAAGTCAAATGTAATTAAAACTAATTTAATCCCTTTCATATACATTATTAATGCATGAATTGATACAAACCTGTTTTTTCATACGTTTGATGTAACATTTATAACAATATTAGTCTTCCAAAATTTTCTTTTCTCTTGAGAAAAGAAAATTCCTATGGCTAGATATGAATATTGACTGCAGTACCACAAAGAAATAAGGACTATCAAGAGGTCATTGCAGCCCAGATTAACACATGCAGTGAATTGTGCTCTCTTTGTAATAATGTGGTGTTTCATTAAATCAAACAAAAACATTTCTTTGAAGACACTTTGAGAGACTGCACACTCACCAGAGAAAAACACTTTATCATGTTGCAGGAGCAGCTGAAAAACTTCATGCAACTTTGCACGTGCTTTATTTCTTTATTGTATGTCATCATTGCTTAGCTTGTTTACAAATGAAGGCTGAAAGGATTTCAATTTGAGATTGGTCTTCATATTAGCATTAAGTTTTTGGGGTTCCAAGTTTGGATGGTAATTTCTGCAGTGACATTTTGGGTGAATTGGAGCACTGATGCCTTTACTACTGCACATAGTTCCCGCCAGGTTGACAATCATCTAGTCCACTTGATAGTCCTTATTTCTTCGATGGTACTGCAGTCAACATTCATATCTAGCCATGTTATGGAATTGGTTTGTGCCATCTCTACCCATCATCCGAATTTGTTTGAATCTCCAGTGGAACTAGTTTTCCCCTTTTTATACCAGCGAACGGACTGTTTTATCAACAATAAATCTATTATTAAACGTAGTAAAAGAGATGCCTGATGGTCATACTTATCCAAATAGTAAAAGTAAAACTTTGTGATGTTAAATATGAATGAAATAGGGCATTTCATTGCACAGTGCAAGTATATGGGCCGACAAAAATCACTCGCCAAAAATAGGAAGGGGATGATGTTTATCATGCTATTGCCAATCAATAACCCAAAAATTACAAGTTGTTCAAAATACGCCACAACATCGATTACTCGAAATTCAGACTCAACAGAGCCATGGTAATGGGCTTGGAGAGGAGGAACCTAATTGTTTTCTTAAATAATGCAAGAGACCAGCGATGTTGGCTAATCACTACTTTTACAAAAGAGGAACACATAGGACAAACCATGCCATGCATGTGGATAGCTGTAGCACAGAGCATGATACTCCGTCATTATGTTCAAATGTGAGCAGACAAAACTTTATCCAAAGTAGACTGGATTTCTTCCTCATTCATTTTGAATAGTTTAATAGCACTTTACACTCATACTGCAGTGCAGCCTGCAGCTGGATTTTAAGGTCTGCATACAGTTTACATTGTTGAATATAAAGGTTATTTATTTTCCAATAAATAAATTAAATTAAAAATATTACCATTGCTCTTGCCTAGTTCAGCAACTGTATGAAGGCGTCTCCCTAGCCAGATGGGAAGGAGCAGTAGTGCATAGCACACGCTTCTTGATTAGACCGGGGTTCGAGCCCGTGACCACCAAATACGGAGGATGCGGAAAGGTCAGGGAATGACCACCGCATATCCCCGGAGCAATATGGCCTTAGTTGCTAATGCTCCTAAAAACCAAATAACAAACAAGCAACTGTATGAAAATATATATATTTTTTTAATCCAGTAGTAAATTCTTTATATACTCATTTTGCTATTGCTCTTGCTTTATTTAAAAAAAAAAAAAAATTAACAAAAGAACAAGAATAATTGCATATATATATAGCAGCTCCCCTAGGTTGCACACTTTTGTGTTTCCTGTTTGTTAAAGAAGAATAAGCACACTTCAGTAAGAATTTGCCATTTTACCCACGAGAATTTGTTTAATACAAATGGTATTGTTTAGAGTTGCCTACCTGGGTTATACCTACGTTTTTGCAGTGGAATTGTGAAAAACTGTAGCTGAGTGACTTGATGTAAAACATCTTTATAGGCACTCAACCTAATTTTTTACACACAGTAAACTCGCAGCATGTATGTCACAAAATTGGGTGATGGGAGTAACTATGTCATTGCCTCCCACCACCCATTTGGCTCTGACAGCACATACCAGTCTCCACCTGGTGCTCCTTCAGTGTGGTGTGACTAGTGATGTCACCGCATTTTGTGACAACTAGAGTTCTACTGGACTCATCTGAAAAATTCAAAGTGCAATAATTTTCTTTCATCATTCTGGGTAATAAAATCATAAAATTTTGAAATTGTGAAAAAAAATTAAAATAAAGCATCGTTTTAGACTGCCATGGCAAAAATTGGCACTGAAAGGAAAGCTTATAAGGCTCACTTAAATGCCTCTAAACTAAAGAAGATTGCTGTGGAATGTCGAAAACATGAAAAAAATTATGAAAAATTTTGCTTCGGCTAAACTAAATCAGTTATCTACAAGTTGAGATCAGCCATTAATAAGTTGAGACCAACCATCTGCGAGCTCTTCTAGTTCAAATCTACATCTGATGAAACATATTTTCCCTTGATTAAAACATTTAAATCTTTCTGAAGACTCCACTTCTGCTTTGCCTTATTTAAATTACAACAAACATCATTCCACACACAGAGTTTGAAGGAAGATTTTGGAATAGCAAGTTTGGTGCAATTTGTTCGATTTGTGATAGTCTGTGGTACAAAAAAAAAAAAATTTTTTTTATTTCTTTACTTCAAAAAATTTAAATCCTACAGAGATCATTCTTGTAAAAAATATGCCCAGCATGCACATATTTTTTTTATTAGTTACTTGTTTGTTCAACTTTTGCCTCATTTCTTTGAAATTATAATTGCTTCGGGGGGGGGGGGGGACTCAATCATAAGTAAGGTTATTTCACTACACAAATAATAGTGTAATGCTATTAAAAATATTGAAGATTTTTAAGGTAAAACTTAAAAAATAACATGCATACGTTCAAGTTTTACAGTGAAATGATTTTTATGTAATTAAGTTCAATATAGTACATTATTAAAAGTTAACATGAGCTTGTATAATTTTTATTAGCATTTATATATTATTTTCATATTGGCAAATTTTGAAAGGACATCCATACCAGAGACACCAGGTTCTAAATTTAAGCCAAGCAAATTTTTGTAAATAATCAAACATGGATGAATTTGATCGCCTTTATTTGCAATTCACACTAGATAGCTTAAAATGAAATCGAAGATATCGATATATTTAAATACAGGAAATTCATGGATTGTAACTAGGATGTGTGTGATAGATTTTTCTTTCTTCCTGTCGTAATTGTCGACTTCAACTACTGTGACTATTTTCAATTTGCACTGAGGCAATTAAGGCCACAAGACAATATAACACTTGTCATTTGCACATCAGGAAAGAACGGGAGTATAAAAACGGATCATTAATAAATATCCTGAAAAGGTTTGTTTATGCATGGATTCTACTTACATCAGTTCTACTGCCCAGGTAGTATGAATGCATTGTTTAATTATATTTCATATTGTGATCGCCTTCATAATGAGTTTCCGAGGTATTGCACTCCTCTGAATAAGTAACTTCACCAGTGGAGAAGACTAATGTTACTTATTCTCGGCAGAAACCACCACCCAGATGGCGTCGTCGTTTCAAAGCTTGTTGGCTTACTCATTAGTGGGTGGGCAAGTACCCTGTTGCAATAGTGAACCCAGTTATAATTACAGGATACCTGCCCGCTCACCAATGAGTTAATGGATTTTAATTGACTTTATGGATTACAGTGCATTGTGTCAGAATTGTGCAAGTCCAGAAAACATGACATGGATTTCCGCCATCCTCCCTAGCCCTCACATTTACCTGATATCACTCCTATTAAGAATATGTGGTATATGCTGGAGATCTATTCGGCAATGAAGTCTTCAACTTTGTTGCAGTTACGCAATGTTTTGCTGGAAGAATGGTTACAATTAGAACAGCAAGCACTAAAACATGCCATTGTGGGTAGCACAGTTGGTATACACGCCTTCCTCCCCACACCGGGTGAAAAAGACCTGATTTTGAATCCCATCCGTAACACAAGGAATTTTTATGGGTCTTTTTCACAAACTTGGCCAAGTTGGTCAGTCTCAGTAAGGGTCACGTGGTTTTTCCTCTCAGAAACTCGGGTTTTTTGTTCAACAAACAGAAATCAACCACAGAACCCACACAACATGGAGTATTATGGCCTTAGTCACTGATGCTCCTAAAAATCCTACTAAAACATCTTATAGAATCTATGCTATGCTGTGCCGCGCACTTGCTGCTATTCGAGACATAGGTGGCCCGATTCGATACTGAATAAAGATTCATATATTTTTGGCCAGTGTGTGTACTAATACTAATGTTGAAACTATGTCAGTGACATATCGCTAAGGCCATTTTTACCCAGCTGATATTGTATGAACACTTGGCAATAAACGAGGAGGGCAGCAGCTGGAGTACTTCATTTTTATTATTACTGTTTCTTCATTAAAAAGATAAAAATTTCTATGGATGGTCAAATATTTTAAGTTTTAATTCAATTGCAACATTATTTTCTTTCAGTATACAAACACTGCTAGAAAATAAAAGTTGCATTTATAATTTAAAACATTTTAAGTTGACTAGTGAGTATGAGTAAGGCAAGTTGGGGGGGAGATATCTCCAAAACTGACCTTGCATATCTCTTGTTCTTACCTTTTCCACGAATGACAGTCGAATATACATATGTCCTCTCCTTCCCTCGTGTTTGTTTGTTATTTGGTTTTTAGGAGCATCAACAACTAAGGCCACATTGCTCCGGGGATATGCAGTGGTCATTCCCTGACCTTTCCGCATCCTCCGTATTTGGTGGGCTCGAACTCTGGTCTAATCAAGAAGCATGTGCTACGCACTGCTGCTCCTGCCCACCTGGCTACAGAGGTGCCACTCCTTCCCTCCCGGCTTGCAACTCAATTACCACATTAGATAGGAAAATACAGCAAAAAATTCCCTCTGTGCAGATCACATGGCACCTTCACACAGGAGCATATTGGGGGGGGGGGGGGGTATGGCAGAGGGGGTATATGCCCCACTTAACCAAAAATTTGAAATTAAAGAAAAAAGACGCAGGAGGTATTCTAAAAAAAAACTCAAAACCTTGATTGCCCCTCTCTCCCCCTTACGATGACACCTGGATACGTCACTGCCTTCACAAATAATTACTTTGGTATTGCACCACTTCAAATATATAGTTCTTCCTTATTATTATGAAAGGTACAGTTGTTTTAATACAGGATATGCTTCCCTTCATAAATAGTTGTCTTAGTATTATTTATGTCAATTAATCACCCTCCAAATGAGATAGAGCAGTACTGTTTATCTGAACCAGCTCCATCTTTCCTACGAGCAGTCTATTGCACTATTTCAAACAGCACTTTCCTGTTAAGATAAAACATTCTGCCCGAAGTAGTGAAATATAGAAAGGTATGAAGTTCAACATGCAGTGTAAACAAAGTACATGATATTCTTGTGTTTTATCGGAATTTTGCAGGTAGAAAGAGAGAGAGGTCACTGTCCCTCTCTATAAGATGGTGGTACGACCACACTTGGAATAATGTATGTAGGTCTTGTAGTGATTGACCGGGTGTGTCAATCACCTAGAAGTTGTCTGGGTGGTTGACGCAAGTTCTGTGCTTTGTCATCTCCATTTTAACAATGCATTAACCTATAAACAGTAAAAGCAATTGGTAAATTTGAACAGAAGGTGAATTCTTGCTGCATAGTTTATCATACACTATATATTGAACAGTTGAATGGTGTAATAAAATTAATAAAAATACTGACTTGTCTGGAAAAGTGCATCAAAATCAAAATATACTAAACTGCAAGAACAGTAATGATGTACTTGCTTAACTTTTAGCCCAATAAACAAAACAACCAAAAGTTAATAAGTTTAAAAATTGTATTTCAAACAGTAATGATATATTTGTACAGAATCCAGTTATCTATCTATATCTTAAAACTGAGACATGATAGGAAATTTTTATGATTGATTTTAAATTCTATACATAAAACTTGACCAGAAACAACCATTGATTTGCTGAAGGTAAATATCATGTTGGGTAGTGGATCATTAGTGCTAAATTGTTAAGAAATTCCAGATTGAAAAGTTGGTTTAATAATCCAGAATATTTAACTTTCTGATTCAAAATGTTTGCACAAAGAGAGATAATTCCTCCAACCCGCAATTGCTGTCCACAAGCTACAAGCTGCCCATCGTGGCCCAAACACACAACCGATCTTTATAGTTTCCACATCAAGTTCTTTAGCAATAACCCTTAATTTGCACTGGTTTTTTGGAGATTGGTGATATAATGCATACAATATATTATTTTTATTTTTTTTTAAATATTGCCTGTATGTGATTATATTTTGGAACATTTTCTTTACAGTGAAAGCCTCAACCCTCTTTCCAAATCTGCCAACATTTCATCTTCGGAAAGTTTACTTAACATCTTAGTTCCTAATCCCCCCCCCTCTCGGTGTCGCTACTGTCACTAGTTCTTTGAATACTGTGCAAAATATCAGAATCACTCAGAAATTCAACTACTGTGACCATGTGTAAACATAGACAGGAGAAATTTACTGAAACGCATGGATCACTCACTTCTCCGAAAAACATACTTCTTGTCGTAATAAAGGGGAACGGGAACCACAACACGGGTTG
This sequence comes from Mastigoproctus giganteus, assembly GCF_048544385.1. NCBI lineage: Eukaryota > Metazoa > Arthropoda > Arachnida > Uropygi > Thelyphonidae > Mastigoproctus > Mastigoproctus giganteus. The sequence continues at coordinate 37,338,504 of NC_143582.1, read as the reverse complement.
ACCAGAGGCTAATATCCATGTCGGGAATCTTCTTAATCCTCTCACTGGATATGGAAAACCACCCCGACATTGTGGAAGGGTAATCCCTGTCACCCTTAATTTGCGCTTTCTAATTACCTAAAGGCCAGAGGTGAGAACAATGCGTACAAAGTTGTCTCTCATAATTCGTTCGTTCTACGGACACTATTTTAAATGTAATTACCAAGGGGAATTCAAAAAAATTCGCTATAAAGAAGTTCGTTGAATAGAGGTCCAACTGTAATTAACTCAAAAATGAAGCAATTTTAAAATACATAGCTGGTCGATTGTGCCATTAAAATGCTGGGGGTGGGGCCCCACCGTAGTTCCAGCTATGGAAACTCAATAATTGAATTCAGGATTTCATTTGTGAAATAAATGATCATTTCAACAATGGGCCCTCGCGACCCATATAGCTCACTACCGCTTACGAGGCAAAACTTCTTAGAAGGGAAAATGACCTAAGGGTATGAAATATTTCATACCCTTAGTTCAGTCCTTAGGACTGAACTTCATTCGGCACTATACTTACATCCATAGGAAAGCATACGCGCCACTCTGGGCAACCAGGCAGGAGCTCACCGGTATTAGAAACTCCAATTTAATGATTCAGTATATTAATAGATGTGTTATCCCTATTCCTCTATACGTGTCACAAATCTGGTCTTCAGCTACGGAAAGCACTATCAAGACTTTTCTAGGAATAGAATATTGGCTCTTGAGATGGCTGAACAGAATTTCAGCTAATCCTTTTACCATCTCAAGAGATATACTATACTCCAATTTAGAAGTCACTCCCTGGAGACAAATGATCACTACAAAGAATATAATGACACTTGCTCAGATCTTATCAGGACGCCTGGATTCTCCGAAAGCCCAAGAGTGAATAATAACACTCAGAGAAAAACAAAGACGAGTTGCAGGTAAGGAACAGCAACTCAAGCTCCCACTTACGCAGTTGGATAGTCTGGGAAGATTCTTTCCAGCAAACACTCTAAAGCTGTTTAATACCCTAAAAATTCGGTATTTTTAGGGTATCAAAAATGCCCTAAAAATACCGAAAAACTCTGCACAAGCAAAACACACAGAAAAGAAGTTCTCAAAAACTGCTACCTGCAGATACAGATGTAAGAAAAAAATAATTAGCACTAAGAACCTCCATACAGTAGCTGACAGGAATCCCGACCTCATCTGGAAACACTCTACTCCCACAGAAGAAACAGACTGCTGAAAACAGTAAAAATGAACTTTTACGCTTTTTTATTTTGTATTATATTGTATTCTGCATACTGTTCTGCAGTGAATATCCATGCTAATGTAAATATGTTGATGTTATGCTTTAAACGCAGCAGCATAAAATTTTACTTGTTTATTTATTAAGTCTTAAGCAAATTACAAGTTATTAATGTATCATATAATTCTGATAATAAGTACTACATGTATTGTATAATTTAGTAACGAGTGTTACAATGTAAAATTGTATGTAATATTATTCTCTGTTGCATAACAGAATATGTATCTATACTCCCTAGTCAATGGCTGTAACCGGGCGTCTCCTAGGAGAAATAAAGATAATAATAATAAAAATATTAATTACACAAATAAAAATGAAAAGATACACATACATAACTTAAAGGTCGTTTTTAAGTACTATTTCAGAATTTATAAATATTTTACTCTGCCTGTGGGAAACATTTATAAACTGAGGATTTCTAATTGCTTAACATTCTGTTCATTAAACTCATTACCAAGTTGGAAGATGAGCTGCTTTGGAGTTTCAACATACCTTAAAAGTTCACAATTACGATAAGACAGAGCAACAAAACCACTAATTCAGAACTTAACGACAAATGCTTCACGTGGTCAACGTATCCAATTATAATTATGAATGTCGATTAAAACAATTGCAATATGTCACTTCCATTATATCAAAATGTTTACACAAAAAAAAGTTTTAGCACTGAAAGCTCTGACTACAGAAAATTCACTAATGGAACAAGTTAGTGCGTAGCATCATTTCAGTTCGTAGTAAATTACAGACCAAAGTACATGAAATAGCATCGTTTCTGTATTTCTCATTGTGAATGCCTTCACAACGAGTTGCCCTGATATTGAACTACCTCGACAGTGGATTCTCGGCGGATGCCACCACACAGGCGCCGAGAATAAGTAACAACCCCAGGAGCTCACATCTGGTGAGTATGGGCTTAGTACACCCAGGGTCCTTAGCTGGATATCATCAGTCTTCTCTTCCCCTTCTACTTCCAATTCTCTCTCTCTCTCTCTCTCAGGGTAATTCTGAAATTTTTTTTGGCTTGTGCAGCATAAGCCTCAGGCTTCCTTGCACCAGTCTTCTCCACTGGCGAAGCGTTGCTTATTTCAGGTAATGCAATATCAGGGCAACTCGTTGTGCAAGCACTCACAACATGAGAAGTAACAAAAAACAATGCCATTTCGCCTACTTAGGTATTTACTACGAACTAAAATGATGCTTGGCACTAACTTGTTCGATTACTAAAATGTTTATATTTTTAATTCCCAGTTTCAACTCTGTATATTGTAATGTATTATTTTCCCGCGTAAGGAGTTTCCCGGGTAAAAAGTTTTCCCGCATAAAAAGTTCGTGATAAAGAATACACAGTGTATTATTATAATGACGTTTTCCCACTTAATAAGTTTTTAAATATAGAAATTCTTTATTTTTATATTAAGAAATTAAACCTAGTACAGGGAAAAACTACATATGCGGGAATTTCTTATCGGGGGTCTACTATATGTATTTATTATTCCTGTGAAGAACAGCTTAGAAAATGTGGTCTTCGGAACTTAGCAACTGTCCACCTTTGGGGGGGGTGGGGGACGGATTGATGATAAGAGTATAAAAACGTTTTCCCACTTCGAAGTACAATACCTCGTATGAAGTTCGCAGTTGGCCTTGTGAACAAGGCCACACTAATTCTCGTGGAGTTTTCATACAATGAATTATTAAATTATATAATTTTCTGGAAAACTGCTGATTATTCCATCAACGGTATTTAGGTGCGTTAAAAAGAAATGCTTCGGAGATAACGCAGCTAGTTCTATACAGATAGAGAAATTCTTTAAATCTCCAAATTTGATCTCAGCGAGTCACATTCAAAAAAAAAAAGAAACGCAGTTCCGTTTTAAACACGCGCTAAGCATTTGAGTGTTTTAGTATTTAATTATTTCTAACCTTGCACACTGGCCTTGATGACTTACATAAAGGTAAACCGGATAAACAAAGACTTAAAGAGCAGTATTTTCCTCATAGATTAGTAACTGTTTTGTTTTTTTTAATTCGGTTCCACTTTTCCATACCAATGAATCTTTTCATTTGTAACACCCACCGGGAGAGGGAGGAGTGGATATTCCATATAAAGAAATCATTAGATGCTTCAACTTGAAAACATTATATGGTAAATCAAAAGTGGCTTCGGAACTTAAAAAGCCTATAACTTCCCGTACTTTAACATACCAAGACTACACATGTAATACCAAGTTTATCAAAACTACATAACTGTAATACCCAGCTTTGAATGAAAGCTGATCTTTCAAGTTTTCATTGGTAACTACAGCGATTGAGATGGACAAGAACGCCATTTCTGGTGGTTATGTTACTTTATTTGTTCAAAGCGTTTCGGTTTATGCCCAAAAAAGGCGGTTAAAGTTTTTCATTGTGGTCATCGATTCTACAGCCTTTATTAATTAAGAGTTATGTATTTGTAGGCTTGTAACAAATGTTTATTTTTTGAACATCGTACCTTTACTGACGATATATTAAATAATGCTTATAATGGGGTTTATTATTATCCATAATCATAAAATTTTATTGTATTAGAAAGTAGTTATTACTATTTTCTAAAAGTTAATGCCATAGCCGAGTGGTCAAGCGTGGAGGGTGCACAAGTACACGCGTTTTGAGTGATCGTGGTTTAATCCCGCACATGACTGCTATGTGCAATGCTGTTTCCTGTATTCTCTCTCTCTCTCAAAATTGTGGACTCCTCTGACCGTGTGATCGTCCCGAAGTATAAACAGAAAATGTATCTATTTATTTTTTCAGTACTAACCTTTATAAGTTTCTTTAATTGCGGTTGTAAGTGCAGGACATTTTTATTCCGTCAAATGCAACATTTTATTTACTATTTTTTTATTTATTTTTTGAAATGGAACTAAAATTGCAATTAATTCATAGAGCAACAACACACTCGCTCGAGTATTTCACAGGTCTGCAAAAAATGAGTTCGTGCGCTGTGTCTGCTTCTACTGCCACTGTCCCTATATAAGAGTAGAGCCTGGTACTACAGCATTTAGCAGAGCGTTGTTTCGCGCGATATTAATTCAAAAACGAAGCATTGTAATGAGTGACTAACTAACACTAGAAGAGTCATCCTGAGGTACCACATATGGCAGTTTCGGCACACTTCAGTCTTAATAGGTAGCCAAACGTTTTTTTTTTTTTTATTATTATTATTATTATCTGCAGGCATTTGAAAAAGCATTGGCATCTGCGCAGAGAGCAAGGGGTATCCGCAAGGTTCAGTATTCAGACCAGTAATGTGGAACTTAGTTAAAAAAGAATTTCAATACACACAGGTACAGTAGTAACCAAATGCTAACGATTTGGTTCTGCTCATTGAGGTTAATTCGCGTTCAAATTGAAGCTTCGTTGTGTTACATCTTGGGAGAATTGACCAACTGGTACAGGCTGCATAACTTCTGTTTTGAAGACAAAAACGAAAACTATGGTATTCAAGAGTCGTATATCAGCTCGTAGACCCCCAGTAGTGAGATGCAATAGGTAAGTCTATAATCATTCAAACCTTGGTTTGAGCAGGCTCAATGCTCATAGGATTCTTCCTCTTGCTCAGATTATGAACATGAGAGGGCATAAACTCAAATTGAGGAATGACAGGTGTAGAATAAATGTGCGGAAATTTGCCTGTAGCCAGCTGGTAGTTGATTACCGGAACAAACTTCCATCTGTTGTGGAAGTTAATAGCTTAAATAATTTCAAGGAAGACTTTTGGAGCGAATTGATGGGTGAAATGGGAAGTTTTTTTTTTGGTTGATGCTTGCTTTCTTGCATCATATGCCTCTACTAATGCTAACGCTAATAATAATGCAATCTGTATGACAATTAAGATACTTCATTGGGCATCATTCTAGAGAGATTTTGCAGTTTCAATTCCCACATACTGGTATTTTATTTAGCAGAAAAGATAAGGAAATTTGTAAGTATAATTACAAGAATTACTAGAGTCAGCTGGGAAGTGAAAGGTAAAGCACTCAATCTACTTTACGAATGCGTATTTATCCCAACAGCTATACATGGGGCATCACTCTAGTTTAAGCGAGTGAATCTGAAAAGCTTTGAAAGAACGCTAGAGTCATTTCAGAGTAACGTTGCTGAGGATGTGTATATCATGTAGAACTTTTTTTTTTTTTTTTAATTTATTGTGGGTTTTTTTTTTTTTTTTTGTAGTTGTTGGCGCATCGGCTTCTGTGGCCATAATGCACCTCCCAAGGTTTTTGCAGTACTTTGATCCAAGCCCGAGGCGGGATCTGAACCCGCGACCTTTGGGTTGCCAGGCAGGCACTTTACCCACCCGGCTAGCCCGGTCGGCATTTATTGTGTTAGCAGCCCAGCCAAACTATGGCAACTCCGCTGTGTGTGATACCAAGATACCATACAGATAAAGGCCGATCAGTGTAACTATTATATTAGGGTCACCGGAAAGTTATTTCAACTAACCATGTGTTTTGTGTCTGTAAATTGCGTTTGTTCTCTGGCCGATTTTCCTGCTTTTGCTAGACGAAAAGCCGACTTTCCGGGAGGAAAAAACTTGCTATCTACGCCTGAGACAGCCGCGGAGTGAAAAAGTCCATAAAAGTTCCTCGCATCATTAACGGGATTCGAACTCGGGTCTTTTCCGGCTGGTTTGGGGAGGATGCTGACAATACTACTGTGCTACAAGCGCAGACGGCCAGTTGTATACGCAATCAAGTACAACTATTAATTTAATTCATCAGCACGGCAGATTAATTAAATTCATCTGCCGTACTGTGTGTCTTATGTCTGTTAATTGCGTGTGTTCTGTCGATTTGTCTGTTTTGCTGGACGTAAAAAAAACCATTTTCTGGGGGGGGGACCTTCCTATCTACGCCTGAGACCGACTAACTCAGCCACGGAATTAAAAAAAGCCCATTAAAGTTCTTGGCGTCATCGACGGGATTCGAACTCAGGCCTTTTCCATCCGGTATAGGCAGGACGGTGACGATACCACTGTACTAACCACGCAGACCAACGGCCAGCTGTAGTAGTGTCTGTGTTGAGTGACTGGCCACTTAGCCCAGATAGTGACAGCAATTTACCACCTGGTTACCATTCGTGGCACTTGGAGCCGAGCCACGGATCTACTGACCTAGCGAAACTAACAGATGGCATAGATCTAACTCTCGTCCTATACAGGAACACAGGATTTAACTATAACTGTATCTCCGTCATGAAGTTCGGACAAAGTCCAAAGTCCACTTCAGAGTCAGTCAAAATCAGTAATAAGTCAGTTGGTGAAATTCCAAATTAAATCCGTATAGACCAAATAGACGTTATCCGTTTCCATGCAAATAGTACAGTGATTCCTGTAGCAATTACACAGATGACCGTCCACAGAAATGTAACCTCCAGCGAGAAACTCAAGGAACCCTCAAGTCACGAACAAGAAGAACATATGCGGCACAAGGAGCCATATGGATAGTGGTTTCAGCTGAGCAATGAGGTCTACACAGTAGCAACGTTTTCAGCATCTTGTTCAATCCATGCCTAGACGAATTCCGGCTGTTTTGAACTCTAAAGGAGGCTCAACGCTACTAGATAGGTGTACCTAATAAAGTGGCAGCACAGTGTATGTATACAATACGGTGATTACTGGCACAGTTGAGCTGTTCCAGGTGCCGCCGCTACATAGAACACTTACATACGTTCATACACGTCTTTTTTATTGAGTGCTTTAGTGTTTTCTACCTTTTCATAGTTTGTAGGTGAAGCTTTATAATTGAAAACAGTTTTTTTTTTTTACATAGAATCTGATGGTTGTAAATAGAAAGTGTTTGTATCTATGTACATTTGTATATATGTAAATAAAAAATGTAAATGTATTGTTTCTAATACACTTCTAGTGGATGTATGGAAGGACAAAGAGAGTGACAATGTTCAGAGGAAACTCGATGAAGAATTTACATTCTTTCTCATAACCTTGTATCCTTGGGAAACAGCTTCGTGGGAGTGTCTGAGAAAGTGAGAGAGCATACAATAAATACAGTACAGATGATTGGTTACACCTATCCATTTTGTTCCGGTTGATTTTATCTTGACCCTGACATTAGACTATTCCTGATTTTTCTCTCATTAAAGAGGGGGATGGAGGGGTGGATGGGTAGAACGATCACAGCGAACTAAATAAGAAACATTTTTCGCTTATTAGCACCTGTCGAGATAACGTTAATTAATTATATTAGAAGAAAAGAAATAACGAAGCTTTCTTGAAGCTATTATACGGTCTCAGCATGATCCGATCAACCGTCACTAGTCTTCATGGTCATTCAAAGGCTCGTTATAGAAAACGCTCCTTTAATTGCCAATTTTTTCCCTCCTTGCGAGCTTGTATGATCAGAGAGAAAACCATCAATGATTTAGAGCAATTTCATTTAAATAAAGAAGTTATTAACAATTTCTTTAAAATGCTGGCAGTAAATTCGTTTACAAATACTATTACAAATTGAAAATGATTAAAGAATTTATTGCCAATAATTTCTTTATATTTATCATTTTACATTTGTATCAGTATTTGTAAACGAATTTACTGCCAGCATTTGAAAGAAACTGTTAATAACTTCTTTATTTAAATGAAATTGCTCTAAATCATTGATGGTTGATCTCTCTGATCATCACAACTCGCAAGGATGGAAAAAAAATGGATGGCATATTTTAGATTTTTCCTCAGCACTAGACATCTAAATCCTTTAGAAATATTCAAATAACATTAAATTCGGTACATTAATTCACGAAGAATATTTTAAAGTGTAACTAGACTCCTTTGACTAATGCAATCAAAATTTCTGAGAATATCCAGGCTTTGTTAGACCGCAAGCCACTTGAATAAATGTTAGTCCCGAACACCATTATCCGTTCTGGCTAACAAGCTTTTGTTTCACTTACAGGAAATTATTCCGCCACCAGTAGAAGCCAGTTGCAAAATGATCGTTACACCCAGCCAAATATTTTCATTAACTAATGCATTTCCTGTTTACAGTTTATTTCCGGTTTTTGGTAAGGTAGCATGGTAGTAGATGACTAACTACAACAGTATTAGAAAATGTCATAATTTTGATAGCGAATGAGCTCACGGCCTATCGCACAATAAGTAGCCGTGAATAGGAAAAAACAGTCCCTCGATCTGGGTTCTTCCGTTGACGAATGCCTTCTAATAGCTGTTGAGTAAATGAAAAATTTAATATTTAAATTACTGTGAGATTCTTGTGGTAATATTTTTTCTCTGGCAATATCAGGAAGCTGTGTTTGACATATTTTATGCTGAACACTAAAAACTGCTCTTTTCAAAATGATTTTATGAATAACATCTCTTTTATGCGCGTTCGCAAATGTGTAAGGCACCTGCCCTCTTTAACCATGCCCATGAAACAACTTGCCACCAGCGGACAGAATTTCATGGAATTCTATATTTGGCTCTTTTAGAAAGATTTGTCGAGCCATCGTAAATGTTATTAAAATAGGCCAAATAGAGCCAGCAATTTTATTTATTTTTCCCCCCATGGGTTTTCACATAGGTTTCCATATACTGTATTCTGTAGATTAAAAGCTAGTAGTGGACTAAGGAAAAATCGGGCCCTAGGCAAGATTCTCATTTCGGGGCCCACCTAGGGTTGCCACCTTTCAGCAATTGTAATGGAGGACACAGTTGAATGGGTTAAAAAATGTCTTCTATTACTAAATATAAAAATGCAGGTCTTGTATTATGTTGAAAGCTAAAAAGAGTCCTCTGCCTATAAAAATTTATACTATAAAAATGTATAATAAAACCGTTTTACGGCCCCAAAAAATTACGGGCCCTAGGCAGTTACCTAGTCTGCCTAGGCCAAAGTCCGCCCCTGTTAAAAGCGCTAGGCAAATCTATAGCAGTGGGCTGATTGGTGGAATGAATGGACAAAGGCAGATGTATAGAAAACAAAATTTTCGGTTTAAACACTGGGCATACAGAAGTTTTTGCTTTTTTGAAGAGCTGATTTTTTTTTTTTTTTCCTTTCTTGTTATCAATTTATTGAATATATCAGTAATGAAATGCATTTCTCTTTTATTAAACGCATTAAAAAGTTGAGTAAAAATTAAGTTCAGCAAAGCAAAAATAATTCCTTTTATATATTATTAGTTAATTAATTGATAAAAAGTTAATTCGTTATTTACTTTTCAGTTCTATTAATCTCCGAAAATGTAAAAATTCAATTAATTTAAGAAAAATAAATCAAACGCTCCTGAAATGTAACGCAACTAAGAAATGCGTCTGCAAAATGGTTCCACATGATGCTTTTCAAAACAAGATCCGTCAAAATTTGCACATTTTATTCCTGTTTAATTAATATTGATGACAAAACTTGTTTTCATCATTTCGCTCCACAGATCACACTACCCAAGAAATTTTACATCGCTGCCTCGATGAGTAAATCTATGTTGTGCATTTTCTGGGATACTAAAGATGTCTTTGTTGATTATCTGTTGCGAGGGGCTGTCATCACAGGCAACCTTACGCACACACCTAAGAAAACTGCTCAGATCATCAAGGACATCTGTTAAGTACTGTGCTGTTTCACCTTACGCACACACCTAAGAAAACTGCTCAGATCATCAAGGACATCTGTTAAGTACTGTGCTGTTTCACCAAAACAATGTGGCCATCTGCAAGCCTTCAATTACAACAGCTGTATTAAGGATGCAAAATCCCAACAACCACCCTATTTCCTCATTGTAACTTCAACACTATCCTAAACAGTTTAGATAATGAAACTCATCTAAGGAGCTGTAAATAAACACGCCTATGAATTAACCGAATAGTAAAGGGCCCCTTCCCCTCGCCCTGGCTAACCACAGTAACCATCAACAAGACCTTATCTGAAGTACAGCAGTACCTCACAAATTTTGACCTGCAAGTGAACCCTGAGAAATCTGCCATCATGGTATTCTCGCTTAAACCCATACCAATCATAATTCAGCCTGCGATTGACGGAGTCCTGATCCCCTGCGTTGAAAAGCAAAGAGATCTGGGTGTGATCTTCTACAGAAAACCACGATTCCATCATCATATAGAAGAACTTTGTGCTAAATTCAAGAAGAAACGGTGGATTGCCAAGCAGCACTTGCTACACATTCAGAACATAAACCTGATGAAAATGTATATCAGGATGATAATTTTCGGAGGTGTACTGTATGGAGTAGAGTTGTGGGGCTCAGCTGCAGACACCACAATTAAACCATTGAAAGCCGCTGAATACTGGCTCCTGAAGTGGACAACCTGAAAGTGTCATCTCCCGCCACAGCAGCGCACAACACCGATGGCCAAAGCGCTGAATTTAACCAGGTTTTCAGCATTAATGCACGAGAGAAGACTCATCTTCACCGTAAAAATGATTGCCGGGAGAGTCTCAGCACCCAACGTTTGGGACACCGTGTGCTGGCGGATTCTTCAACCAGCTCTCTGCTCCACTCCCAAGCTTCTTGCTCTTCCTTCGAGGTTAAATTTAAAGATCGGTTCCTCCCTTATCAGAAGCTCCATCTAGTTCAATCCCTGGATGCTGACTTGTTTAAAATCATAGATGATAAAAAGTATAGACGGCTCATCCTAGATCTGCACGTGGTCTCCACAACTACCAACCGATCTCAGATCGTTCTGGCTGGGCTAGAAACTGGCAGAAAACCGGACTCGAGGAAAATATCTTTTGTTATCACAGTTTGAATTTTTTTTTTTTTTTTTTTGTATTAGTTTTCCTTCCAAGTCAATATTATCTTCTATAAGAACTTTTTTATATATATATATATATATACTTATATATATAGATTATATATATATATATATATATATATAATCTGCCTATAATTTAATCTTTATAATCCCGGCCAGGTTATCTCTGCAGCTTGTTAACCCCTGGCATGATGCTGTGAAGGGTATTGTAGGATCGTGGTACCTGCGTGTACCGATGAACTGTACAATAAAGATCTTATTTATTTATTTATTTATTTATAATATCCCCTCTTCGGATATTATAAATAATTAAAATTTATTAACATATTTTCGAAATTTTTAAATAAAAAGAATTTATATATTCATTAATTAATTTATATATTTTAATTATATTTCATGTTACTCTTTCCCTGGGCCTAATCTAGGCAGAAAAAAATTTCCTTTTGGAAGCGAAACTTAATACTGTAGAAATTCATCATTAGGCCCTTCTTGGCCTAGTTATATCTGCGTTATTTGGTTAATAACAGTGTTTCCCCAACAGGTGGTTCGCGAGAAAAATTTGATACTGGCATCTTATTCACGTTCCTGTTTCTATAGTTCTTACTATATTAGTTTTCTTCTAAATGAAAAAAAAAAAAAAGAAAGAAAGAAAGAAAATCAATAGTTATCTCATTAATTATGGGTTGAACACTTTTTCGAGACCTCTTTATCCCAAACCTCTCCAAACGAGTGATTACAGGCGAAACCACTATACCATCGCAGAGAACAAAACTCTAATGAATTATATATTAGTACAGGAATTCCTCGTTGTTCATCGTACTTACGTTCCTTGAATCGCGACAAACAATGGGGCCAATCATCCTCAGTAGGTATTGACTTGCATGTGACATGTACTACACGAAAGATATCGTCCAAAGGAAGAAAGGAAAGAAGAAAAAAAATATATATATTACTTATGTGCGTAAAAAAAGCACAGATGTTCTTTAATATCACATTTATCGCTTTTAATGAAGTATAACAATATACTTCATTTTTTGCCATTTCTCCATATAATTCGTGTTCTCGACTCACCAACTGTTTTATTCCTTAGTATAAACTACATATAATGGAAGTTATAAATAAACAAAAACGTCACCAATTTATTTTTCCAAAGACAGTTTCTCCATTGAAATATCAGAACTCAGATTTTATTGTAAATGTAAACACTATGTATTAGACAAACTGTTTTCAAGAAACTCGATACGCTCAAAAAGCTTTTATTTAAAAGAATTATAAAAAGAAGTTTGTTGCAAATGCTATTAACTACTCAAGAGATCGCGAAGAGTAAAGTATCGGAAACCCTGAACTATAACAATAGAACTGTTATAACTATTTCAAATGAAATTAAATAGATGTCCAAAAAACTTTTATAAAATAAAAGTTTCATATTGAAACTATTATTTCTTACAATTTTTATAAAACAATTTGAATAATAAAATAACAATTTAATTTCTTAAAGATTGATACAGCTATTAAAACTTTTAGTTATTAAGTATAAAGGTCTTCATATACCTTTTATTTTTTTATATAAAATAACACTTTTATGATAACACTAAAGTGAATGCCATTGTGTTTTTCCGTGGAGGTACAGTATTAACTATCCAGTTACATATCTGATTTGTACTCGTAGTTGTGAGTAGCCTTTTGTTGCATGAGGGTTATATACGCTGGTTGCAAAATAAACAATCAATGTTTATAGCATGCGAAATTATACTACAGCACTATAGTTGTGACCTTCAACAGCCTACAAAATGCTAGGGATCTTATAAATACATAGAAAAGAACGCTGTAGACGAGCGGTCATACACGAGGGTACAGTACAACTGCTAAATATGGCGATGTTCTTGTATTTTGTCTATATTTTAGCTTCCTGTGACCTTATGTAGCCATCCTGGAATATAAATTGAAAATTTCTTTACTTTTAATGATAACATGAAATATTATTTATATGCTTATTATGAAATAAAATAAATTTTCTGTTTATACTCCGGGACGACCACACGGTCAGAGAGGTTCACAAGACACAAAATACAAGAACCAGCATCGTATTTAGTAGTCACGTTCTTGAACAACGATCACTCAGAGCACGTGTACCATGCACCCTCGCAGCAAAGCAAATTTTACATATGTCCTATTTGGTTGCTGGCAGGCCACACCTAGGTTTTACCCGGTGCCTATGTTCAAAATATGTTTTGGTATCCCTTTCCTTTTCGTGAATTTTGTAACTTACCATTCCAAAACATTCGAAACTTTGTTGGATTTTAGGTGCATTAACCATATTATGCTAATTTGTATTATGTCCTGTTATAGCGTTAATTCCGCCCCTCCCTTTGTGAGGCGCCTCCGTAGCCAGGTGGGCAGGAGCAGCAGTGCGTAGCACACGCTTCTTGATTAGACCGGGGTTCGAGCCCGTGCCCACCAAATAAAGAGGATGCGAAAAGGTCAAGGAATGACCACCGCATATCCCCGGAGCAATATGGCCTTAGTTGCTAATGCTCCTAAAAACCAAATAAATAACAAAACCCTCCCTTTGTTTTCTAATTACGTTTAAGTAATGACTGCAATTACAATATCCTTGCCACCCTAGATATCTTTCAAAATTTCAATTTACTAATAACCTAGAGTTTCACATAAAGAGTAAAAACAGATTAAATATCATTAAGAAAACAGTGTGTGTTTTTGTAAAGAAGATGGCGAAATTAGTCGCTATAACTGTGCAATAGAGATGTGTTTAAAAGCCTACAGTTGGTATCCAGCAACAGCTATTTCGGCTGGGCACTCACAGGTTCAAAGGGATAGATTTCTATAAACACTGGAAGGATTCACTCAGCCCGGAATGTAAATTTAGGGCTAAGAGCCGTGATACTCGTGTGAATAGACATTTAAGATACCTCTTAGCCTATGTAAACTCTGCATAGATGTAAGCAACAGCTTTACCTTTACCTAAAAAGGAGATATGGAAGAGCGGATACATGTGTTGCAGGGATATTCGTTACATGGCGTGATGAGAGGATGGCTAGTTATCCCTTTGATTAAGTTTCCAACACGTGCTGACCAAGTGTCTTAAGACTTGGATCTCCCCAATGAGAGCGGAGTGTTGAATAAACAGTTTGGGAGAACTTGGGATATGAAAGGGATCCTCGGGAGTCAGTTGGTGTGTGTGAGAGAGAAGAGTTGGCCAGTCAGTTTGTTGGCGTGGGAGTTGAAGAGCGAGTCGTTAGTAGAGTTGGGCAGTCGTTATTGTGGAAGAAGAAGAACCAGTGAGCCAAACCTAAGGAAGAAGTCGATTTCGGTGAAGACAACGCCCAGGTTCGTCTAAAAGTGACTGAGGAATCAAGAATCGTTTGCTGATTGAGCCAGTGCGACATCTTAAGCTGGTAAGTCGAAATTATACAAGTATGAAATCGTTTGTAAGCATGATGACGAAATGGTTTCTTTCTAGTTCATATAACCTTTATTTTAAATGTAAAACACATAAGTTGTCTATTGATTGCTTGAATATTTTTGGAAAATATGAAATGTCATATTATGCCTATATTAATGGAAAGAGTGAAGTGTGTAAGTTCTTTCTTGTAATAAATCGTGTTATGTTTTGTGTTATAAATGTTTCTCTTTTCTCTGCCAAAACCTCTCATTTAACCAGAGAACAATAGAGTTAGTGTTAAAATATGATTAAAAGTTTATTCGGCGTCGAGTTAATTTTTTACATAATTGCTCGATGTTAATCACAACGCTGAAGTCCAAACTGCGGGATGGAGAGGGGAAGTAAACTTGTCCCTCTTTGTTCTGTGGGTATACGAGACTTTGTCCTATAAAACCACTAGACGACAACAGAAGAGTAGAAGTTGATACCAGACAATACCAATAGGCGAATATGTTAAGTTAAAAAAGATAGCCAAAAAACGTCCTAACTACACTAAGAAGAAAAAGTATTAGTTACGCCTAGTCTGGCTATAGTTTTGCAGCCACGCCCTAAAGAGCCCCCGAACGGTAGAAGAGTATGTGCCGGCTAACAGTCCGTACAAGTGTGTATTCACTAGCAGCTCTGAAATCGACTAATTACGGTTCGACTGAACAGGACTTTAGAAATTCCTCCAATCACAGATGGGAATCAAACCGAGACAGATGCGTTCCTAGGGTATGTAGCGCCCGGGTGCCAATCGCAATTTGGTGCTCCCCTTTAAAATTTTCTTCATATGTGTATATAAGTTTCGGGTTGTCAGGCGCCCCTTGAACGTTGACGCCCGGGTGCAGTGCACACTTTACACCCTTGGGACGGCCCGCACCTGAACCCAGACCTCTCCAAACAAGTTACAGAACCACTAGACTGTCAAGGAGGGCAACCTCTGGTGAATTAGATAAACACTTCAATAAGTGAATACCTATCACATAAAAATTGTACTGTACTTTAATATAACGATATTAACGAATATCGTTAATATCGAATTTTTATAACGAATATTTATTTATCGTATAAATACAAATAAAAGTAAATCAGATTTATAACGGCGACACGATTTTAAATAATTTATAGAAAGCTCATTTTACTGGCTTCGACTAACAAAAATTATCTAATAATTCTGTGCAGATCAAGGTTATCGATTTCATTTTCTGTAGATAGTATTGCAAAATTGATAACTTATTCCTAGAACATGTAGAGCGAAAATAATATTTTTTTAATTAATTTTAATTTAGAAAAAACTTTCTGCAGTGGTAATAATCAAAGAAGTTAAAAGAAATTGCGACATTTGGAAAAGTATAAGAAGTTCATTATTTGACGTCACATTAAATGATGTCACTGAACGTTGAGTTAACGTCTAATTGAAGGACTAGCTCTGCATTTTTTTTTCACCTTAATTGCCAATTTTTAAAGCCGGACAGCTTTCTTTTAATTGATCCAGTTGGCATTTGTTAAGGTATCTTTTATTAATATTATGTAATTGTAATAATAAGAAAATGATTAATTAAAAGGCTTTTATAATTTACAGATTAGAAAATACTCTTGTAATCAATATGGTCATCGCAATAAAGAAGACATAACGAGAACAGTCTAATTTCATTAAGTATATTTAAATAAAAATAGGATAACAGCTACTCTAAAAGTCTGCTTGGTATTTCAGCAATTTGGCTTTCTTTTAACAGCCAAAACTTGTGCTGAAGAAGGGTTTTTATTATTATTATTTATTTTTATTTTTTTAGTTTCGCTTGTAACCATCCTCTGAATTTTTGTACCACTATGTATCGCCTATCGCCTTCTACACAGTACTTTATTTAAGGCAATAAAGGACTTTATAAATTTTTAACCTTTGAAGTTCATTATTTGATAATCGAACGCTCCAAAAATGTAACGCAATGTATGAGTTACCTAACTTGTTTGATATTAATTCAATCAATTTTTTTTTTCGTTTCCATTTCGATTTTCATTTTAAACTTATGAAACAGCCAGTAGTATGTAGAGTTGGTTTTGGACCATTGCCCATTTTGCATGTCTGTCTCTTAGGAATTTCAGTTGCGAACACAAAATGGAGCCCCAATGTCTAAGACCAAATTCATCTTAAAGAAAATGAAAACCCTTCATCTTCTTTCTCCTGTACAAAAAGTTATTTTCACTGTCTGCTAGCAATTTTCTGATTTGAATAGTAGAGAGGTTTTCGTAATGACCAAGTGAAGAATATTGTTCTCCTGGTGGCATCCTTATGAAGTTCATATACAAAGCAACTCACTTTTATTCGATTTATCAATAAAAAAAGCACCAAAGATTTCTTTACTTATGCTAACGGTAGAAAGAAGGGATTTAATCACAATCGTCCACTTGATGTCGATAATTTAATTATTGGGGATCCTGGTCAGATTTCTGACAAATTGAATAGATATTTTGCATCTACATTCACACACGAGGAACTTTTTAGGGAAGGGAATAACCTTCCCGATGCTAGAATTTTATCAAACTCTAACAGGGAGCTAAATGATTTTGCAATCACAGAGAGGAGAAATTGTTGACGCTAAATAAAAAGAGCACCCGGGGTGGATGAAATTTATCCAATTACATGTATATTAGGGAAGGCAGCAAAGGTTGTAAAAATACCCTTAACCATAATTATGAGAGCATCTTTGGATTCAGGAAAGGTCCCCGCGGACTGGAGATGTGCGAATGTATTCCCAATTTAAAAAAGGGGATGATCAAAACGTGACGTGAGTAATTAGACCTGTTAGCTTAGCTTCTGTTCCAAGGTAAATAATTGGGTCACTGATTGAAGAAGTAATGCAGAACCATCTAGACAGGAATGCAATTATACTGCAGTCACGGCATAGAGTTATTAAGAGGTGAGCTTGTCTGACCAATCTGGTTGGATACTACGGTACAGTAACAAAGGAAATGGGTGCAAAAAATAATTTTTACATCATATATTAGATTTCAGAAAAACTTTTCATATAGTTGCACATAAAAGGCTTCTATACAAATTGGAGCAGTGCGGCATTAAGGGCAAGTTACCGCTATGGGTAAATGGATGGTTGAGTAGGAGAAGACAGAGAATGGTTATTAATGGACGCTTCTCTTTGTAGATTAATATTATTAGTGAGACCCTCAGGGCAGAGGCGCGCCGTCCCGAGGGTACAAAGGGTGCACTGCATCCGGGCGCCAACGCAAAGGGCGCCTGAACACCTGAAACTTACATACACATATGAAGAAAATTTTAAAGGGGGCGCCACAT
The DNA here is from genome assembly GCF_048544385.1 of Mastigoproctus giganteus. Lineage (NCBI taxonomy): Eukaryota > Metazoa > Arthropoda > Arachnida > Uropygi > Thelyphonidae > Mastigoproctus > Mastigoproctus giganteus. The sequence continues at coordinate 37,320,683 of NC_143582.1, read as the reverse complement.
ACCCTAGGAACGCCCCTGCCTCAGGGTTCAGTGCTGTGCACATTGTTGTTTTCTGTATTTATCAAAGATATTGATGAAGGTATATCAGGCTTAATGTCCAAGTTTGCAGATGATACAAGGGTTGGTAGGGTGTGTAATGACAATCAAGGTAAGTTACTACAAGATCTAGAAAAATTAGTCAGATAAGCTGAAAAATAGTAGTTGAAGTTTAACGTTGACAAATGCAAAGTACTGCCTATGGGTAGCAGTAATCCCAGATTAACATACCAGCTGTGTGGTGTTAGGTTAGTGGAAAATGAAAAGGACCTGTGGGTAATTGTGCAATCAGATATGATGTTCTCTGAGCAAGGCAGACAGACTGTCCGGACAGCTCGTGGGGTTTTGTCAATGATATACACAGGGGGGTTCCTAGGGAATGTGGCGCCCGGGTACAAATCGCAATTTTGCGCTCCCTTTAAAACTTTCTTCATATGAGTATGTGAGTTTCAGGTTTTCAGGTGCCCCTTGAACTTTGGCGCCCGGGTGAAGTCATCCCCCTTTGAACCCTCGGGACGGCCCGCCCCTGGATATACAGGAACTTTGCCAGCAGGAATAAGGGAGTGATTATCAGATTGTACAAGGCAACCGTTAAGTTCGTTATTAGGAGTTTTATGGCGCATCAGCATCTAAGGCTACAACGGTTAGGTCGCATCTTGAGTACTGCATAGAGGTCTGAGGGCCTCGTTTTAGGAAGGATGTAGAGTAACTGGAACGGGTGCAGAGAAGGGCAACGAGATTGCTGTGGGGAATAAAAGAGTCGTCTGTTCAAGAAAGGCCTCAGTTCTGCAAATTGGAGCGCCTGGAAACTATGCACCTGCGAGGTGATCTGATTGAGGTGTTTAAGGCTTTGAATAGATTGATCAGGTTTAGTCCTGATGGCATTCTTCCTCTTGCTCAGACTATACACATGAGGATATAAATTCAAATTGAAGAATGACCAATGCCCGGAAGTTTTCCTTCAACTAGCGGTTAGTTGATAGTTGGGACAAATTTCTATCTGTTGTTGTGGTAGCTTAAATAAATTCAAGGAAGAACTAGACAAACTAATGGAGGGGATTGACAGGTGATGTGGGAATTTTTTATTTTATTTTAGCTTGTGCTTTGCTTTCTTCCATCATTTGCCACTACTAATACTAATATCAATCACAAATTATATAATTCTATAAAATGAAATAATTAATTATTATAATGATTAATGCAAATTTGGACAGCTCCCTTTTTTCTTGTTTTCAGCAAATTAAATTGCATTTAATAACACCAAATAAATAAGCAATATTTTTAACGGGTAATATTTTGTGCTCATCCTCATCTAATAAATAAAGCGAAACAGTTGTAACAGAAGCATAAGTTAGTTTATAGAAAGGTAATAAATTATCCCAGTATGTCTATATTACAAAGTGAAATGCGGATGTATCGTAATTCACGAAGCGCATTATGACGATTTATTAGCAAATCTTGACCTAAGAATTCAGTAACAGAAAATTGGTACAGACAGAGGGTGGTTACTCGTAGTCTTTTAAGCACCCAGGGAGGTTAGTCAATAAAAACGTCTCAAAACACACGATGCATTGTTTTGTAGCGGAAGCCCGTCATTGTTATAGCCTCAAGCCATTGCGTGTCATTACCACATAGCTAGCAGAACTGGTACAGTCCCTTAAACAAACGCCCTGGGTAAGTTCCAAGGCTATATGGCAACAGTGTCAAGGGTGTCCTTATGGCGTACCTCAGTCAAAATGAAAACATAACTGCGAAGGTCATGAAACACCAGGTGCCAGCCTCGTGGACCTAAATGTCACAAACAGTACTTTCGCTTTCAGCCCCACCCACAGAGGACATTGAGTTACAGCCCTCTCTCTCTCTCTCTCTCTCTCTCTCTCTCTCTCTCTCTCTCTCCTTCCGGAGTACCACGTGCAGCCCATTGTTGCGTCATCATATCAGATATAAAAATGTTTTGCTAATAACTTCGAGTTTTATCTTCTTGAGAACAGTTGTGAATTAATAGCCAAATGGGACATCTAAAGGTAGGGCTAGACATTTAATTTCGAACATTTTATTTTGGTGTTACATAATGTTATAATGAAGTTAACACTTGTTGATCTTTCATCTTGTGAAAATTTGATGTTAGCATTGCTTATCTTGTCTAAACAGACTTAACTTAACGAGGGGACTGTGTTTTGAGGAGTGGTTTCGATATGAATATTGTCAAATTTTCGCTGTGATAGTTTGGGTAATTTAGAAAGGAATAAGTACTTTTTTTAAAAATTAATTGTACACCATAACAATCCCCCATCTCCTTTAATCCATACACAAAACTAAGTACTATAGGTGTTGATACCTTTAATTTTTGGGGTTTTCATAAAAAAAAAAAAAAAAAAAATGAGAGCAGAATCTTATTATCTTCTAGCTTAGCTTAAGTAGCGTTTCTCAACCATTTCAGAAAAGAACCACTTCTTAGAAAACATTTTTTGACAGTTTTATATAAACTTTAAGAAACTTCTCGAGCTATGCATAGTGCGTTTAACGTATCGAGCAGCTGTTTTACTCCTTAAATTTTGTGGACAGTTTGAAATTCCTTTATGTGGAAATGACGGAAAAGATTATTCTAAAAATCTAGGAGTATTCAGAGGATTAGAGAGGCCACCGTAGCCTAGTGATCAGGCGCACGGGTGCATAAGTACACGTGCCTTGAGTGACCGGGGTTCAAGCCCGTGATTGCTGAATATGGTGCTGTTTCTTGTATTCTGTCTATCGTGTTAACTCCTTTGACTGTTTGGTCGTCCCGGAGTATAAACAGAAAATTTATTATAAATATAAATTATTATTAATAAATTTCACATGTACATTAGATTCCAATTTAAAGAACCATTTAGAAAGTAATGCAGCGTTTAAAGGCATTTCAGAATGATATTCTTGACTGTTTGCTGCAAATATGCCGGGATGAAATAAAAAGAGAAATTAAAGAAGCTTCGTTCTTAGCTGTCATGGTTGATGACACAACAGATGTTTCAGAACATATACAAATGGTAATTGTTCCTGAGATATGAACTGAATGGAGATATTTTTTGAGCGTTTTCGGGGTTTTTTCACTCCGGAAAACCAAACGGCAGACGGAATATCGAAGTGCATTCTAGATCATTTAGACATAATCCTCGAAGGAAATACTCAAAAACTGGTTGCTCAGATATTTGATGGCGCAAAGTGTGATGAAAGGCAAGAAAGCGGGCGTTCAGGCTAAAATAAAGGAAGTGTACAAAAATGCGCATTTTATTCACTGCTATGCACACCAACTGAATATGATGATGAGAAATGCAGCAAGTTATACCCGAGATTCAAGAATATTATTTTCGAAAGTCATGTCGATACCAACATTTTTCTCGATATCACCACAGCGTCTCTCTCTGTTCTCAGAAAGCATATGGACAGCCGTGTTGCCCGACCTTTCCCTACAAGATGGAACTTCAATATACGCACCGTGAACAGCGTTTATGAAAATTTTGTATACTTAAAAAAGTGCATGGAGGAACTACAAGAGGCAGCAAACGCAGATAAGACGATTTTAGAAGCAACTGGAATTTTGCACATCTTGAGTAATTAAAAATTCGAGTTCTGATTAGAACTTTTCCATCAGATAATGCTTCACGTGGAAGTTATTCATAATCAAATGCAATCTAGAAATTGAGGCAGTTAAAAATACATGAATATATAAGAAACTTTAAGAACGCCATTCTAAAAATCAGGAATTCAATGTACTATGAAAATCCTTCAAAAACACTCATGATTGAAGCGAAGGAAGTATGCGACTATATAAGCGTTGACATAGGTGAGAGATATTCTTTTACAAAGCAATTAATTGCTGTTAAATTGTTTAACAAGGAGAACTTTGTTATTTTTTGTACGAAAATGCCCATGGAAGAGGTATGGGAGACTACTGAGGCATATCTCATGATTGAAAGAGAAAAACTTCTTACGGAATTACAAGTTTTTTATAGCAGACATGATCTACACAATTATTGCAAATTAACTGACTTTCTGAAATTTATCTCAGAAAATAATCTAGCTGAAGTTCTTGGTGAACTTACAAAACTCATAAAAAGTTCTTTTGACCATTCTGATGACTACTTCAAAGACCGAACGCTGTCATTCGACATTAAAAAGAATAAAAACATTTTTAAGGAGCACGATGAATCAGGAAAGACTAAATGCTCAAGCAATGCTTTCAATAGAGAAAAGCTTGGTCAACAGTGCACCAAACTTGAATGAAAAAGTTATTAATCTATTTTCAACAAAAAAAACCTAGAATGGATTTTGTTTTTAAATAAAAGTTCAAGTCTGTTCATGGTAAATGTCTAGTTAATGTTTTGTAGTATTTTTAACTTGCTTGTTATTATTACTGTGTATGTCTACATGTCTTATAACCAAGGCAATTTAATGTAACTTTAAGATGCAGCACCCCCAAACATCAGTCACGAGCCGCCACTGGTTAGAAAAGTACGTTACGTGGTGTTTTCTATTAAGATTATTACTGTATTTAATACTACTCTTACACTACGTGAAATTAATAATATACTTTATTAAGCTATTCGCCTAAACTACTATACATTAAGGTAACGTTTCAGGTATCTTACCGATACCTATCATCAGACCGTTCTGCTGACAGATTCCTCTTGCGGATGCTCCCAGAAACCTGATGTGATGAGTATACACATCAGCTTTCTGGGAGCATCGGCAAGAGGAGTCTGTCAAGCACGGTCTGATGACGGGTATCGATAAATAACTGAAACGTTACCTTAATGTATAGTAGTTTAGGCGAATATCTTAATAAACTATATTATTAATTCCATGTGGTATAAGAGTGCTATTAAATATAGTAATAATCTTAATAAGGTTGATTTTTATAAATAACTTACGTATGTTCACAATCAGTGTTGCAGTGACCTTTTTACTTTAGTAACTTCGTTTAAACTCGTTACATTTATCTCAACATCTATTATGCCTTTAGCATCAGTGACTTTCATATATATATATATTTTTAACCAGTGTTCAAGGGACCAGAAGCATCAAGGGGGGAGATGACCTAAGCCCGGACATTTGGAAGGGGGCCCGGAATTAGAGTCGGAGGTCCTTCTATAAAGAAAGGCAGCGGCCCCGTGAGACTGTTTGCTCAAGGGTCTGTGCTACCTCTCGATGCCCCATGATGTAGTTCACAGTCCATATAGACAAGGTCAGTCTATATGGACTGTGGACTACATAGAATTATGTTAGAAGCCAGAAATTAAAAACACTGTCTTGAAAATGAGGTTTAGCAACATCCTGACGAAGCTTTCATCACGTCACCGTTCCAATTACAGTGCACGCAGCTTATTGTAATCACGGATAATGTAATCACTTTTATGAATTCCCGATCTGTATACGAAACGTTAGAAAAAAAACCGTTTATTGTAATTGGACTTCGGTTTATGTTATCGCTTCTTGCCTTATACTGTTTACGTATGTGCAGTAGAAGTAATACGCAACATCCCGATTTGTTCATGAACTCCGACACATTATTATTATTATTATTATCTTTATTTCCTCCTAAGTGGTATAACATTGTGTAGCTGGTTAGTGATTTTCATTCGTACAGTCCGTATGGTTGTCGGTGTCATTACTCCATGAAAGAAAGTCCTGTATGTCTACCAACTGGCTGTTTTACACCAAAGCATTAACCCTTTCTAATTCTTGGTTTTAATATTTTCATTATTTGTTTTTAATGTTTTGGATGAATTTCCAGAAAAACATAATGACACTTTCATCTTTATTGATGACTTTCTCGAAGAAATAGTGGACAATAAAATTAAACTAGTTTATATTGCTTGATTTTTAGGTTTTATTTCTGTCCATTCCACCTTTTATGTACATGTTTCCGCTCTGCATCAATAAACAACGCTGAACAGCTGCATTATTGTTTCTTCGATTATTGTTATTACTTTAGCTGAGTCCCGAAATGATCACAATAATATAAAAAAAATTATCTGTTTATACTCCGGGACGACCAAACGGTCAGAGGAGTTCACAAGATAGACAGAATACAAGAAACAGCACCGTATTCACGGTTTAAGCCCGTGAATCAGCAGTCACGGGCTTAAACCCCGGTCACTCAAGGCAGGTGTACTTATGCACCCGCGCGCCTGACTACTAGGCTACGGCGGCCTGCTTACTTATATATAAGTCCTCAAGAATGAAGATTAGTAAAGTAACAGTGGTTTTAGGTGGCACAGCATGTCGCTGTAAAAGTGCTTCAAAGTTTTGAACCAGTGAAAAGTTTTCAATATGAAAAGGCATGGTTCGATTATTGTTGGAATGGGAGGACATTTTTTTTTATCCCCCTCATATTTTAGCCAAGTTAGTTGGGTGACAGAAGTATTCCCCCGACACTCTGGACAATCGGATTTTTCACCTCGCAAACAAACAAACGTCCGTAGAATACACGCAGCTCCCTTAGCAGTCATTATGGTATTTTTTAACATCTGGTCCTCAGACTATTGGCTGTGCGTAAACCTGAAAAAAAAAAAAAAAAAAGTAGAAAAAGTTATTTTTATAGTAAAAATGTGTCCATGGTTAGTACTGGGTAGGATCTATGCTAATAATACTTTTACGGACCATCTTTAATTGCAAGCTGGCCCGTGGCACTATAGAGAGGTCAAAAGTCACTTTTCCAGTTATCCAATCAGCGAAAAGCAATTGATTGTTGCAATACTTTAGTATCATAAGCTTGGTAAGAAAATGTGAATGAACCCACTTCGGTCCAATTACTTGGACCAGCAGCTATACTGTATTAGCGGCTATACTGGATGTAGACCAATCGGCACTACTCACGGACGGTGGTAATACTCTATTACCATAAGCTTCTTTTAATATCTTGCGAGTTTTTGTTGCAGTTCTCTTTAAAATCCTGAAGCCGCACGTTTAAAATCCTGAAGCCTGAACTACAGCTGCACGTTTTTATTCTGTTTATGCCCATTAACTAATTTCAGAGGCAATTTGAAAACAAGCAAATTCTTGCACGATAATGAATTCCCGACTCTTAGAATCCCTGAAACTTCTTTAATAATGTTGGTGCAGGTAAAAAAATAAGTTTACCTTTTTTGAGGCCCTGTATCATGTGTAAGTCCCAAAATGTGCCGGGTAGATCCATACGGAAAGACAACCGTGATTTGACCTTTGTTTTGCAGTATCCCACGCAGTCGGGGTCAGTATAAATGTACACATCGCTTGTTCAGATCCATGTGATATCATAAATTATGAATGGTGATATTCTTATGTTCTCTATCTACTATTTATCTCTGACCCTAAGTGGACTCGGAGTATAAGAGAAATTTTATTTATTAACCAACTTGAAGAACTTAAATTATTATGCATTATGAAATAGTTATAAATTAATGAGTTCGTTTTTCATTAATTATTTTTTTAATTTTAGATATGTGGATTACACATCTTTCTAACACTGTCTTCGGCTTTTGCTCTTGGAGATCTCGGGACATCCGGTGTGAGCGAAACTTTTCGCCAAGAAGATGTAAGTACAGCAATGTATTATAACAATAGTGTATTGATTATGTCGGACAGGATTTGTTTGTTTGTTGTTTGGTTTTTAGGAGCATTAGCAACTAAGGCCATATTGCTCCGGGATATGCGGTGGTCATTCCCTGACCTTTCCGCATCCTCCGTATTTGGTGGTCACGGGCTCGAACCCCGGTCTGATCAAGAAGCGTGTGCTACTCACTGCTGCTCCTGCCCATCTGACTACGGAGGCGCCATCGAATAGGAGAGGGCAACCTTTGTTCAGCCGAGGGCCGGATGAAAATTTTTATGAATTGTGTTCTGCTTTATTGGGGAATTACTAAAACATGTTAATAGAAATAATATTCCTGTTAAAACATGAATACTGCATGTGCTTAAATGTTGATTATGTGCTTTAATTATTACCATTTAATCACATAATTAACACAAATATCAGAAATCATTGTATGACATTAGTACTAGAAGACGAAATGCACAAGGCATAATTTCTTATGAGTTTAGGTAATTAACTATATAATATCGGTGTAGTTTACCCATAGATTTGAACTATGTATGTAGTGTAAAGGCATCATTTTAATTGTATCTCATATTGTGGGTGCCTTCACAACGAGATAGCTGGTATTGCACTACTTCAAATAAATAACGCTTCTCTAGTAGAGAAGACTGTTATTTATTTTCACTATTATTTATTTTCAGTAGATACCACCACAACCCAGACGATCGTTTGGAAGCTAGTGTGCTTCATCATCAGTGGGCGGCAGGCACCCTGGTAATGGAACTTCAAAGAAATAACGCTTCTCTACTAGAGAAGCGTTATTTATTTGAAGTAGTGCAATACCAGCTATCTCGTTGTGAAGGCACCCACAATATGAGATACAATTAAAACGATGCCTTTCACACTACATAGGTAGTTAAAATTTATAGGTAACCTAGCCGACCGGGCTAGCCAGGTGGGTAAAGTGCCTGCCTAGCAACCCAAAGGTCGTGGGTTCGAATCTTGCCTCGGGCTTGGATCAAAGTACTGCAAAAACCTTGAGAGGTGCATTATGGCCCCAGAAGCCGACGTGCCAACAGCTACCAAAAAAAAAGGGTAAACTATGGTGTATCTACACCGATATTATATAGTTAATGAAACTAGTACATAACGCAAGAGATAAAGAAATAAAATAACCCATTAAAGCGATTTTTGGACTTTGAAATAGAATGGCAAAATGCTTTGTCATAACTTTTCCTAAGTTATTTTTGAAGTTGTCTATCAGAATCCATTTTTTTTTTTTTTTTTTTTTTTCATGTATCGGATTTCATTTTGGAAGACAGCCAGCTGCTCACTAAAATGCCCTCATAAAGGAAATTTTAGAGATGGTTGGTCGGGAAGACATGGTACCACTTCCAAATAATAAATTGATTCGTTTTTTTATTTTTATTTATTCTATTTATTTTTTATATTTTTTGTAAGGTTCAGTGGTTTTCGATATCTTTTATTCAAAATAAAAGTTTAATATATACATTTTTTTTTTTTACGAGAATTTCAAGAGATTAGACATAATGGTAAGTGAAGTGCCGATTTTTATACTTTATTTCCCACTGAAGCACTCTAGAAACAATTGAAATTCTTAATTATTTTTCTTTTGCACAAACCTGTGGGTGTATAAATACAATAATATTATAAGTTATTTTGTAAATTTAACGTAATACATACGAGGTGTGACAATAAAGTTCCCGCACTGGCGCTGTGTAGCCATGTTCAATTAGTTTGAAAATAAATGGAAGTGGTATGCTGTAGTACAAACTTTCTCCAACGGTTGGTGGTACAGAGATTGTCCAGTAGGCTATCAGGTTTGCAAGTAACAACCAGTTTCGTTAGTAGCGTTAAGGTTCCGTCTCACGATTTTGCAATGGAGCAACGAACGAAAATCTGCAACAGAAACTTATGAAATGTTAAAAACTACTTATGGTAATGAAACATTAAGTCGTATCAGTGTGTTTATATGGTATAAACAGTTCAAAGGAGGATGTGAGGATGTTTGCGATGAAGTGAGCGTCCGTCAACCTCTCGAAATGAGGATGGGGTTCCAAAAGTTCATAAAACTGTAGCAAGAGATCGTCATTTGAGTCTCAGAATGGTGTCTGATGAGGTAGACATGAATAAAGAGACGGTTCGTCAAATTCTGCATGAAGATTTGGGGAAAAGGAAGATCTGTGCAAAATTGGAGCAACACAACCTCACGGATAAGCAGAAGCAAGAAGAGTGTCATCATGCGAAGTCTTCATCCAAACTTGTGAAGAAAATCTTAATTTACTCGACTGTATTGTCACAGGAGATGATTTTTGATGTTTCAGTACCCAGAGACTAAGCGTTTTGGAAGAGAGAGCAGAAATTATAGAAGCCAATTCGGAAGAACAGTGCCATCGGAAGTATATAAAGAAAAGACATGTAGCAGAAACAGAACGTCTATGCGACAGAGAGCGAAGATACTTTGTTAGAGAAGGGTTATTAATTAACCTAACTGATCTTATTTTGAATGGAATCTAGAAACCTGAGAGAGGTTTTGGGGACATAGTGGCATAGTATTTAGGGTAAGACGCCACCCTGCCACATCTGCGCCATCAGTACTCTTACGAAATATACAGAACTCTGTAAATGCCAGAAGTGTGTTTAGTATGTTGTATGTGCATAATATTGTGCTGGGTTCTGTTGTTTCTCTGGCTTCTTGGCCACAATGCCCCCAGAACCCTATGCTGCCCACCCCCATCACTGGGAGGTGAGCCAGGCTGCCCATTATTCTCTGGCTGGATCACGCCAGGGTCGCCTAAGCTTTCTGGACGAAGTCCAAGCTAAAAAAAAAAAAAAAAAAGCAAGAGAAAAAAAAAAGGTAAGCAAGGGTAATTGGTCGAAGAATGGGAGTCAAAGCATGGAGGAAAATGGAAAGACGAACAAAAAGGGCGTTCTCCAGATGAGGAAGGCAGGGAAGGAATTAAGGATTGAACACCCCTGGGCTGGAAAGCCCACCCGAGCCCAGGGAGAGTAAAAGTTTGCAAGGCCAGAGTAATTCCATAAGAAGGAGTCAAAAAGTCACAGTTGGTCATTGGAGGTTTTAATTGTCTTGATTGTCATCTGTCTGCTTTGGGTTTGTTTGACGGTTGGCTCGTCTAATTTCAAAGACTGATTTCGCAAACTCAGTAAAGGCAAGTAGCAATGCTCATCCTGCAGTAAGAGGTGCTCATTATGCTGTGGGTTTCCTGTATTTCAGTTATTAACCTGAGTCGGGGGTCTTCGTATATATCGAAAGTGTACATAATCTGGTCCCAACTTTCTTCATCTCCACGTGTACATAGAGGGTCATGTTCAATCCTCAGCGTTGTGAGTTTGAGCTTGAAAGGCCCACGGCCTGTGTGGAGGAAGGTAGCTTGTAGGTCTGGTGAATATCAGGGAGGAGATTTCGGACTAGTAAATGCAATTGATGGGATGAATTTTCTGGTGATAATACCCTTGTCAGCGTTTTCCCAACTCTCTTGCCAAATTCTGGCAAGTTTTTCGGTGATTTTCTTCTTTTCATAACCGGGATCATTTGTGAGGTCAAGGATAATATCAGCTTTTGTCGTTGGAATGCCTCTCTTCAAGCGTTGGAAGACACCCCTGCAGATGACCTCCAAGTGAATGGGCAGGCTGCCTGCAAGGACATGGAGTGCAGGGGTGCCAACTGTGCGGCACGCTCTGGTAACTGTAAGTAGCATTTCTTTGGATGGAGTTTAGTTTACTGCGATTTCGTGAGAGTGTAGCCCTGGTGCACCAGGCAGCTGCACCATAGGAGATGATGGGGGCGAAAATAGTTTGTAAATTAACATCAAGGTCCGACGCTTGATGCCCCAGTCCACACAACTAATCCGGGTAATCATAGCAGAGTACTTCTTAATCTTGTCGGCCAGGTACACTAGATGAGGGTGAAAGGTAAGCTTCATATCAATAAGTATTCTCAAATACTTAACTTCCGGATAGAGCCTTACTGAAAAATTGTCTAATTTAATTACTGGTGGTCTAGTTAGCTGCAGTGTTCCTTTAAGCAATATTGATTTAGTTTTCCCTCCAGAGATGACTACATCTGAAGCTTTGAAAGGGCACTGTTAGCATGAGTTTCCAGGCCAGCTCTTGTGTCAGCATTCACCACCAAGACCAGGTCATCAGCGAAAGCGAGAGACTCAACATACTCAAGCAAGGCCCATTCCAAGAAATTCGTCCAGGACAATGGACCAAAAAAAGGGTCCCAGGACCGAGCCCTGGGGTCAACCTCGAGTGATAATTCTAGTGACTGACTGGTGCTTGGCAGTGACAACAACCCGACGGTGATTTAGATATGATTTAATACAATTATACAAATTAAGTGGAATTTTAGCAAGCTACAGCCTCCTTAGTATGCTGGGCCACCATAGTCTGTCAAAGGCCCCGCAAAAAACCGATCATGATGGCAAGCGAATACCTGGAATTAGTGATGGTTGACGTTGTTATTAATTTCAGTATGGCATAATCTGTGCTGAAACCTAGCTTGTATCCATATTGGGTCAGAGAGGATAAGTTTCATCTGCATAGTACTTGGAGAGCCAGTAGAGGATGAGTCTTTCCACCAGTTTGGATAACACAGGAAGTAGGGCTAGAGGCCTACACGATCTCGGTTCTTCTGGTATCTTGTCAGAAGCTTTCAGAATCAACTTGAGAATAGCTTCCTTCCTGATAATTGGAAAAGTACCGTCTGCGAGACACTTGTTGTAAATAGCAAGCAGGAATTTTGGATAATGGGCAGCAGATTTTTTCACAACATCCACTTCGAGGAGGTCTTTGCCGGGAGTCTCATTTTCTTGAGTTTTGTGCGGTGCAGCATTGAGTTGAATTTCTGTGAATAGCTGCTCCACACTTTCAGTGGTATAAGTATCATTGGTCAGGACAATTGATTGCTGTTCCTCAGTTAATGGTGTTGTGTCATTTAGGAAAAGAGTATCCAGCAAACTTGTAACAGAATCCTGCCAGGTGTAAATAAAGCTTCCATCAGGTCTTGTAGTTTAGGTGACAACTTCGCCTTTGGGCAGTTTACAGTATTTGTCACTATACGAAAAACTACACTCCATGGATCATTATTTCCAGATGCAGAAACCAAATTCTGCCACGAGGTCTTTTTACAACGCCTGATAGCGGTGGTGTAGTTGTTTCTAAGTAACAGTATCTTTCCCTGGCCGCCTCTACCTCAAGCAATGGGAGGTGAGCGCGAAATCTCTGAAAATCTTTCCTTGCTCGGTGAACTGTTCTCCTTTGTGCGTCAAGGCCTACATTCCACCATGGGACCACCTTCTGAAAGTGTTTTCTTTTTGTGATTGCCACTCCACAGGCAACTCTTATGGTCTTAGTGAGATGGTGTGCGCAATCGTCAGCTGAGACGCCAGTCAGACGAGAGGAGTCTTATTCCATGGCAGGGTGGATTTGCGATTTGTACAGAGTGAATAGCTGTTTGGAAGAAAAGTAACGCCTAGAGATAAAGAGAAAACCAAGTTTTATAAACGCAGAGTAAGCAATATTTGTAATGTGTTTATGCCAAGAGAGATTAGAAGTTAGGGTAATCCCCAATAGAGATATGTAATCGTGTCTAGAAATCAGAGTGTCATCGAAAATATGCATAGCAACAGAAGGATTCTTTTTGTGAGATATAAGACAGAATTGAGTTTTTCAGCCTTTTATAACTTGAGGGAGAACGACTATCAAAACCTAACACTTGGTGTCAGTGAAGTTATTTAAATGGCCTTTTGTTGGGCTAGTGGCGCAATCATATCTTTTGGCTATCTCAAAATTATATATTGAAACCTTCAATAACATCAGAAATATGGATTGGGATGATTGCTAAACCAAATGAAGTTAAAAATCCATATCATGGCCAATTTAAATCCAAAATTCAAGGAAAAATATTAAAAAATCGTCTAAATTCATTCTCTATTGAGTGGAAGTGGATTTGAGACATTAAGATAAGCCTGAAGATGTATCACCGTTTCTGCCTTTCCTTATGGACTGCTGCAGATTGTGCTTCAATGATGAAATTTGACTAGCTTTTGAATTGGCTTTGATTGGAACTAGTGCTGTTAAATTGTGACATTCTGTGCTAACACTGGCTGTATATTATTATTATTATTATTATTATTGAGTTACCCAGAGAGAGAGAGAGAGAGAGAGAGAGAGAGAGAGAGAGAGAGAAGGGAATCACCAAGAAAGAGAAGAATGATGATATCCAGCTCAGGACCCTGGGTATGCCAAGCCCATACTCACTAGATGCGAGCTCCTGGGGGTAATTAGTGTACTCCCCCTGTTTATAACGTACAAGGGATCCTCATTATCCGAAGATAATTTGTTCCAGAATATTCAACTTAAAACGAATCCGCTTAAAACGGGGACCTATTTTCGTAATGTTTATTATTTAAATAAAACTAAATGGAACATAATATTTTAAGAGTTTAAGATTCTACATCTATATAATATCGGTGTAGATAAGATATAGCACAGACAACTCCTACAGAAAAACTACGGTAGTAGTGTGAAAGAGATCATTTCATCTGTATCTCATATTGTGCTCATCCTTCACAACGAGTTGCCCATGTATTGCACTACCTCAAATAAGTAATGCTTCACTAATAGAAAAGACTATTGTTGCTTATTCTCGGTGGGCGCCACAACCCAGACAGTACCGTTTCAAAGCTAGTTGGATTTTCATCGGTGGGTGGGAAAGTACCCTGGTATCGCAAGTGAAGCGTTTCTTATTCGAGTTAGTGTAATACACTTGCAGCTCGATGAGTTATTTATGTACTTGTACATAGTAAAAAATCGATGAAGAAACTGAAAAATGGGAAAATTATTTTATTAGACATTTTTTATTATAAAAGAAGATCGTTCTCACAAAAAAATATTCAACTTCTTGGTCAATTTTCTCAAGGGAAAAAGCTTTAATTCTTTAATTTTCAAATACTCGTAACTGCGGGACTCGGATACCGGGGACCCCTATAATAAGTCCCTATTAATTTGGTTCTATTGATAGGGTGAATTTTCTGTCCACAGGTGTTTGTCTTGCTCGTCGTGATGACGACGGAAATGTCTTTGGGAAGCCGTTTTAAATGCTCCTCTTTTTACTTTCTTGTTCTTATATCTTCAATTGATAGGTGGATCCCTCAGCCTGATTCCCCCATCTTTTCTATTCTTTCCTTCCAAATCCCCCCCCCTCCCCAAACTTCTCCTATTGTATTCCCTCTTTTCTTTTCCTTTAAATTGACCTCTCCTGGGACTTTGTCCCGAGAGTGTCCAGCAAGAGATAGTAGATCCTGGCACTTCGTGGGAGTGTATTACGCGGTGACTGGGTGTTTCTGCTTCCCACCAGCTAAGATGCCAGGCGCCGGTCACACAACACAACAGAACACTTCATAATACTTAAAACACAAAACACTACATACACATGACCGGACATGGCGCAAGCCTCAACACAAGATGCATAAAAGCAGCTAATGAGTGAAACCCTGGGGTCCCCCAACAACAATGCTTGAATACTTGCAACACATTCAGGATGAAATATTTTAAATTTGATTAACAATCTTAGTTATAGTATGAAAGTCTGTTAAGAAATATTGCAGAGTTACTTACTCATTGTCATATCGACCTTGCGGAATCATTTATTTACAAAGAAATGTTTCCTTAATTAGCAGCTATATAATTTTAACGAACAATCCCAGGTACAGCCTTACGTTAAAAATAACGCACAAATTGTCAAGGTTGATCGAGAGGTATGTTAATTGTTTTTTTAGTTCATAGCGTATGCAATAAAACCAGGGAGTACTACTTGTTTTTTTTTTGTTTTTTTTTTAACAACCGGTTCTACCGAACCAGTGAGAACAAAGTGTGATACACCTGTTGGAATAATTTCTAAATGACACCATCAGATTCTACCTGATAATGAAAACAGAGCAGGCTCTAGAATTTGCGAGTCAGAGTGAAAAACAATGTGTGGGTCTAATGATTAGTAATTCAGTTTTTTATTTTTTTATTTTTTTTTTTTTATAATGGTGGCATCATTATAGGAATAAGGACATTAGCTGTAATTTAACTATAAACGTAAACATTTTCAGCGATAAAATACTATTTTTTGGTATATAGGAATATTAATATTATATTTTATGCCTTGAAATAAATACTGTTACATTTATTATAATATATATATATTGTAAAGATAAATGGGAGAAGAAAAAGTATGAAAGAGGAAGTTGATTATGGACCAAAGTAACTGATGGCCAGAAAGGACCTCATGACCACAACAGTATAATAAGTATGAAAATAAATAAAGAATTGTAGAGAACGGTTAAGTAAAAAGTAGTATAATAAATAAAAGTAGTAGGGATAAGAGAAGTATGTAACGAATTGTAGAGCAAGGGTAAGTAAAAAGTAAGAAAGAGGTAAGTAAAAAGTAAGAAAGAAGCGAGAAACGAAGGGAACGAATTAATACATATATAAAGCAATAAGTCAGTAAAATTATATTATATATTTACATGAATTTATTGTCATATATTCATGTAAATGAATATACGACAATATAAGTAAGAATGTAATGCAAGATGTAATTCTATTTTTCCATGGCACGTACTTTATATTAGATACAGAGGACACTATATTGTCATCTTGTCGGACAATTCTGGTAGTTGACACTTGAAAACTACACCAGAATTGTGCGATATACGACAATATATTCATGTAAATATATAGTATAGTTTAACTGACTTATTGCTTTATATACACTTGTGTTCAAAGAAAGTGCATCACTTAGGAATTTCATGTTTCTAACCAATTTTCGCGATGGTATGTTACATTAATGACTAGCAACACAAATAGAAATATAAACAAAATATATTTATTAATAGTTAAAGAAAAGCTAAGTAATGTTTGACAAGTGCTCTCAAAATAATCCACAATGAGCATTTGCAACCTTTATACAACAGTTTTATTAAACACGATAATTATGGCTGAAATATTATCAGAAGCCCTCAGTTTGCTTCGGTTTATCATTTTAAATGGAAAACAAAATGAAAAGTTCACCAAGCGCAAAGTAATATTTAGCTGAACCGCCTCTGGCCCTGATAATAGCAGCACACCGTCGAGGCATTGACAAGATCAATTTCTGAAGATAAACTGATAGTTCGTGGTTCCAAACATGAATTATAGCTTCCTGAAGTTCACGAATGGTCTTTGGTTTCTTTCTGGCAACTGCAGATTCCACCCGATGCCAACAGTTCTCTATAGGATTCAAGTCCGGGCTGTTTCCTTGCCAGCTAAGAGTTGTAATGGACCTTTCTTTCAACCATTTTTTCACCTGTAATAAATGTACACATTACTGTCGAACTTCTAATGCAGAAATGAAGCTAAAATAACTACAGAAGTGCCTACTTACACTTTTCGCCCGATGACAAGAAGCAGAGTCGTCCTGTAAGATGCAGTTACTTGGCAGGTTGAAATGGTCTCTAATGGCAAATTGGCAGCAATTTGCCTTCCAATATAGCCAGGTATCCACTGGCATTTACGGAACCTTTTATAGAATGTAGGTGACCTACTCCGCGATACGAAAGGCAACCCCATATCATTTGGCTGGTTGAGAATTTCACTGTAGACACCATACAGTCTGGATGGTATTCTTCACCACGTCTTGGGCGATTCGTTTGTCTCCCATCAGAGTCATGCAGGTTGAATTTCTTCTCATCCGAGAAAATAACTGACTTCCACTGCTCTGGGGTCCATTTGACATGCTCCTTACACCAAATTAATGGGCATTTTTCATTTTTTGTGTGAGGAGGGGCTTCTTAGGACGACGAGCTACAAGTCCATTTTTGAAGAGGCGTCTTTTGACTGTTACTGCACTTGCTACCACTCCTGTATGTTCTTCCCATTCTCTTTTCAGCTCAGACGAAGAAGCTTTACGGCTTTTAGCATTAGCATTAGTATTAGTAGAGGCATACGATGCAGAAAAGCAAGCTTATGCAGCATCAGCCAAAAAAAAAAAACATCCCATTTCACCCCCCCCCCACATTCGTTCCAAATGCCTGTCCAGCTCAGCCTTAAATTTATTTAGGCTATCAACTTCCACAGCAAAAGTTGGAAGTCTGTTCCACCGATCAACTACCCGCTGACTAAAAGCAAATTTCCGCACATGTATTCTACAACTGTCTTTCCTCAATTTGAATCTGAGCAAGAGGAAGATTCCCATCAGCATTCAGCTTGCTCAACCCATTCAATGCCTTATACACCTCAATCAGATCACCTTGCAGGTGCCTACTCTCCAGGCAGTGCAATTTGCCGAACTTAAGCCTTCCTTGGTAAGAGTACCCCTTTTTCCCATCACCAATCTTGTTGCCCTTCTTTGTACTTGTTCTAGCAACTGTACATCCTTCCTAAATGATGCTTCCAGACCTGTACGCAGTACTCTCAGTGTGGCCTGACCATTGCCACATATAACGGGATGATCAACTCCTTGTCCCTGCAAGCAAAATTCCTATATATCATTGAAAAGACTCCATGACCTGCCCTGGAAGCCCCTCTGCACTGCTCAGCGAACTTCATATTTGACTGCACAATTACCACTAGGTCTTTTTCACTTTCTACTTCCCTGAGTGTAGTACCACACAGTTGTGATACCTCTTCAATTTGTAAACCAGTCTTCAAATATGTCTATACGTACATGGTACCTCATAAATCTGCTTTCCTTAAGAAAATAAAGACTGAAACAATTGTGAAATAATACTGGTGTTATTTCATATGCTGCTGCTAGAAAGCATTTTCTTTAATTTTATTAACTTTCTTAGTCTGATTTTAGTATGCTGCTTAATAAACAAAGGCCTTTGTTTTCAGTGTACCAGGCGGTCAAGCCCTAATTGTTCGAACCCTGTTTGAGTGACCGTTAGTGCGAGTTGGTAGCCACGTACCTCAAGATATCTATATCCAGAATATTTATGGGTACTAAATTTATTTGATTTAAAATATGATAAATAGAAGTTATAAATTTCACTACATTTAAGATATTGAGAACATATACAGGGTGATTCACTACCAGTGCGACAAACTTGCAGGAGGTGTAGGGGGCACAAAGACGAATCGGAATCACATAGCATTGCAGGGTCCGAAATGCCTTCGTCATGCGGTAGAGGACGTTGAACGGGAGGTCGCGTGAACAGTGATCCCGCTGGAAGTCAGCATTAGGATGGACTGCCTCGGGAACCGGTTCCCGAGGCAGTAGGATGGACGAGTATTCTAACGTTGAACTGGCCGACATGCACCTCGCGTATGGAGCTGCGGACTGTAACGGGCGCGCCGCTCTGCGCTTGTACCAGGAATGTTTCCCGCACAGGCGTGCTCCTCATCATACGATTTTAATCGTATGATGAGAAGGTTACGTGAGACTGGTTGTTTCACGAGAGATACCATGAATCGAGAGCGAACGACGAGGACGCCAGACGATGAGGAGAATGTCCTACGTCTTGCAGAAGGCAATCCGAGTACGAGTACTCGAGCGATAGGCCAACGATTGGGTATTTCCCAATCCACTGTATGGAGGATACTGTTAACAAACCAAATGAGTTCATACTATCTGCAACGCGTCCAATCATTGGAGCCTGAAGATTATCCACTCCGGAGGACTTTTGCTACTTGGTTTCTTCAACAGAAACGGTTCGCAAATGCTGACTTCCAGCGGGATCGCTGTTCACGCGACCTCCCGTTCAACGTCCTCTACCGCATGACGAAGGCATTTCGGACCCTGCAATGCTATGTGATTCCGATTCGTCTTTGTGCCCCCTACACCTCCTGCAAGTTTGTCGCACTGGTAGTGAATCACCCTTTATATATAATAATATGCGCAGTGCCGTGCTCCCGATGGCTCTCCAGGACGAACGCTAAACTAAGCTCAACATCCGGTATTCTTGATATCTAGAGTTAAGATTGCCCCCCTCCCACCCGGCAAACTCCGGGTCAACAATTATGCAGGATATTCTGAACTAAACATTGCACCCCAGCAGCAAAGCAACTCAGCAGCTGCTCTTCAAAACCTTTCATCCCGTGGTTTTCCATCCCGCGGCTTTTCATCCCTCCGATTTTTATCTCGCCGATTTCATCCTGTTGCAAAAAATTATCTCGGCACCATTATCCAATTCTAGGCATGGAAATACAAGACCCGGAGGAGATGTCAGACAATCAACAAGGCCAGCCAGAGGGTTCCCAGACTTCTACCGACAAGCGAGTGGTGAAACCCCCCCTCTCCGGACAAACCAGAAGAACAGGACGAAACCAGACAAGGAGCCATCGGCAAGAGGAGAAATAAGAGATACACTATTGAAAAACTAGACCGGGAAATGAGGAGCAATAGTGAAGCAAGAGATCGACAGGAACCAAGCAAAAACAAGGGGAAAAAACTTCACCCCTGGATTCTGCATTGCCACAGAGAACAGTTTTCCAGCAAGTGCTCACCCTGCGAGCCACTTTAGAAAACATAAAGAAAGATAACAATAGCAGGATTTCTTCAACCTTACGAGCGGACATAGTCCTTCAATGGACCAAATTAGAAACAATCCTGCTATAGACAAATGTGGAGCACCAGAGGGCGCTTGCAGCCCTAGAGCTGCTGATGGTGGAAAACAAATTCTAAAGCGCGCCTCATCATAACACCCAAGCGCTGAGGCACATCCCAAGTGAGAGGGAAAAAACTAGCAACTTTCAAGCGCAAAAGAAGAAAACACTCACAAACACTCCAAATATAGTAATAGTGAGACCTACCGGGGACAGCAACCAGTCGTGAGCAAATCAAACAAAAAGTCATAGACAATATGAAAGAAGACTTTCGAAACACTAGGATAAAACCTATCCGCAAAACCAGGAACCCAGGGATCGTGATCGAGACTGAGAGCGAGAAGGAGATAGAAGAAATAAAAGCAAATGAGAAAATAACCACATTAGGGCTAAAGGCCGAATTACCGAAAAAGAATGTCCCGTCTATACTAATATTTGATGTAGAGCATGAGATGGTTCCTACCACCATGGATCCGCAGCAATTAACCAACGAGATTTATAGAAACAACTTACAGAGCCACTTCCCAGAGTTGGAACCTTCTGAGATGATTTTTCTAAAGTTCAAAATAAAAGCAAAGAACGGGATGGGAGTAAATTGGATGGGACGGTGGAACTGGCGCCATCTGCATGGCAAATCTTAAGCACCCGAAACAGAATTTATATAGAATGGAGCAGCCTGAGATACCGGGAACATATGCCCATTCCCAAGTGCTTTCGCTGCTGCAGATATGGCCACACCACCCATACTTGCACACAAAGAGAACCGACCTGTGGCAACTGCTCTGGCAAAGGGCATGAGTACAATGCCTCCGCGAACAAAACCGACGCACCAACCTGCGCAAGCTGTAAGAGTTTGAAACTGGAGCACTCGCACTCCATCCTCGATACTGGATTATCGAGGATGGAAAAAAGTGTAAAGTGTAAAGTGTATTCGTGTCTAGCGGCACCGGGGGTTTCCCCCAACTCCGCGTTGCTTTCATTGTAGGTGTAACAGTTCAATGTAAAGGCCAGAGATTTAAAAGTGTATGGATTTTGTAAGTGTAGTGTTGTGTATCGTTGTTCTTCTGGCCATTTAGCCGCTAGACCCCTACTGGGGCCCAACGTTGTCTACACTTAGCCTCGTGGAGGCAGACCAGGTACCCAGTAGTTGATATTTTACTCTGGCAGGCCCTGCCACCTAGTTTCCTGAGATTTCAGTGGCTAGGGCCTAAAAAAAAAAAAAAATAATAAAAAAAAATATATATATATAATAATAAAATAAAATAATCGCTGAAAAAGGTTTAAACCGAAAGAGTTTTGCGTGCGCGGTTTGAATTTGGACATATTTTAATTTTTAACATTGTGTGGGACATGGCTGGTGTATAGACAGAGTAAGGGAGGGAGACTAAAGACTGGGGGGGAAAGCCAGAAGTATGGGGACAATAGAGTAGGTGTCCCCAAAAGCAGTGGGGCAGGCCCATGCTCCACCAGGAGTAGAGAATCGGGGAGTGGCAGGGGAGGGAACAGGAAACTGTCTCCCCCTGCCTGGGGATTGGGAATTAAAGGTGAATAGGACTAGGGTGTCCTATTCAGACCGCCATATGGCGTACTGCAAGTAGTTCCTGCATTTATGTCCAGTCCGGGTTTTTTGTCACTTGGTTTGTTTTCCTGTACTCATCTTCGTCGGGTAGTTCCAGTGGCTGTGTCTGACCAGGTTCCTTGTCACTTTGCTATTTTCTTGATCTTTGTAGGGTCCTGTTGGGTCCTTTGACCCGTTTGTGGCCTCACGTTGGTCGGGGTTGTCTTCTTCCACGCTCATTTTGATTTCCTCTTGCTCTTTGCAGTCTTGTGGGGTGGTCGATTTTCTTCGAGTATGTAATTTACTTTCATTCATTGTGGATGGCAATTTCTGTTCTTCTTCGGTCGAAGACTTCTCGTGCAAATTTGCTGAAAGCCGCGTAGTCGTCTTCTGTGTCCAAGAGATGGTGTTCTTTGTTTTTCGGTATGTACTTTATTTTAGTTATTAGCACGCTTCTGTGTTCCTCATAACACTCACAGTCGTGCATTATATGATGCCATGTTTCAGGCTCACCACAGGTGCAAGTTAGCTCCTCCGTTATACCCAGCATGTTCAATTTTGCCTTGAATGGGCCATGGCCCGTTAGTAAGTAGGTTGCATTTAACCCCGAGTTAAACCACGGGGGGGCTTTTGGATAAGTCTTGGCAACCAGTGGTACGAATCTCTTCGTCACTTCGCCTTTGATGCTGTCCATCTGTCCTGCCACAGCTGTAGCAGGTGAGCCACGATTCTATGCTTTTCTGCTTTGCGGTTGTTGTTTGGTTCTAGGGTGAGCCCATAGATTGTAGTGGGTGTTCCCTTAGACAGGTGGTACATCAGCCCGCAGCGAGTCACCTCCAGGTCTAGTGGGAGGACTCCTGTCAAGACTTGGAGGGCATGCGTGCTCACTGTTCTGCATGCACGAGAGATAATGAGCATAATGCTACGCTGGATTGTGTTCAGGTATCGAGGATGGAGTGCGATACTCGGCCCTAGGACAGAACCCCCCAGGGTTCTGTCCTAGGGCCGCTCCTGTAGAACTTTGTCTTAGATGAATTCCTCGCCATGGATCTGGGTGGTGTGGAGGCCCAGGCCTATGCAGATGACTTGATTTTGACCATCGAGACTGACAGCCGATCCTCCCTAGAAATGGAAGAAAATTATGCCCTGCAAAAGCTGCTACACTTGCTCAAACTAGCACCCGACAAGGCAAAATCGGTGCTGCTAAAAGGTACAGTAGACTTAAGGCACCACAAATTAAGATTGAGAATAAAACAGTTAAGCTGTGCGAACAGATTAAATACCTAGGAATAATCCTCGACAGAAAATTAAATTTCAAGCCACACCTAGGATATATTAAACAAAAGATAAGAAGATACGTGGCACTTGCCGCTAAAGTCACTTGCAGGGACTGGGGACTATTCGTACTGCCCTGTCCCTCTACTACAAAGCTCTCTTCATCCCTGCTATCACGCGTGGCTCCCCTGTCTGGTACGTGAGGGCGGGACTAGAAGTGAATAAACGGATCCTTGAAACCATTCAGAGGACCATCCTCCTTACCATAACGAGAGCAACTAGAACGACTAGCACGGCTGCCCTCCAAGTCCTGGCAGGGGTTCTTCCCCTGGACCTCGAGGGTACCCTCTGCAGTGTGCTCTACCATCTTGCTAGAAACACATCGGCCACAATGTATGACGTCACCACTGACATCACTAATGACCGCAACTGTGAGAAGAGAAGAATCAACGACCACCTCGTCCAGATTTGGCAGAGGAGATGGAACGACACAGAAAAAGGCGCAGTGACTAGAAAATTCCTCCCCACTGTCACCAAGCTGTACCCTAAGGCGCCAGCGTGGTTTCACCCCGGTCGGAATACCACCTTCCTCCTTACAGGACACGGTCCGTTTAAAGCTAAGTTTTACCAACTTGGCAAATAGATAACGCGGACTGTCCCTGTGGCAACCCGGAATCCTGATGACACTTAATGTTTGACTGCAATCTGTATGACGACCTACGACTACGCCTAATAAGGGCAATCCAATATATATACTGTACCAGACAACCAAGAACCCAGATTGTTAGACACTCAAGAGGACTACAAGGCACTCAGTAAATATGCCCAGGATCTATATTTCAGAAGGAAAACAATGATAGCAATACACCAAAGGCAACCCGACTAGAAGGACAGGAGGTCAAGCAAGTACGTGACATACAAAAAAACTCACAATACCACAGAAAGACAAGACTTTAGGGTGATTTGGATGGCCTACTGGTGACTCAAAACCGCACTCCCTTGTGCGGACCTGTTTTTTCCTATTTCCTGGGGAAGGGGGAGGAGAGTATTTGCTCTTTTCCCCTCCTCGCCTCCCCATATTTTTACTCTGGTGGGACATAGGCATGCCCTACTGAAAATGGGGGGTAACCTTCCTATCCTACCCCTCTTCTTCCTATTTCACCCCCCCAACACTTTCCCTTGTATAGCAACTGCCCCACATTTCCAAATTTAAATCACATCAAATTTTGGCCGAACTTTTAGGCTCTCTAGAAATAGTTCTTTCAGCGTAAAACCCCACGCAGCGCTTTCTAAATGTAATTTTACCTAAATCAACCGCGATCGCTCCAACCTTTATTTTAGGTCCTAGCCACCGAAATCCCAGGAAAGTAAGTTGCAGGACCTGCCAGAGTATAATTATTCTCTTGGCACACCCGGTCGGCGTCCCCGTCGCTAGGTATGGTAACGCCTGGTCCCACTATTGGCCCAGCGGCCAACAGGCCGGATGAACAATGGGGACAAAAAACTACATACTACGCTAAACCAAAACCAAACTACATGACCCATACATTGTTTTTAAACCTCTGGCATAGACAGGGTACTGTTACTCGATACATAGAGGCGCCTCCGTAGCCAGGTGGGCAGGAGCAGCAGTGCGTAACACACGCTTCTTGATCAGACCGGGGTTCGAGCCCGTGACCACCAAATACGGAGGATGCGGAAAGGTCAGGGAATGACCACCGCATATCCCCGGAGCAATATGGCCTTAGTTGCTAATGCTCCTAAAAACCAAATAACAAACAAACAACATACGCGGAGATGGGAGAAATCCCCGGAGCCGTTTGACCCTCAACATACCTATACCAACTAGGCCTCTGCACGACTGACCTGTGCTACTGTGGAGCCAAGGAAAACTGGAGGCACCTCCTTTTTGACTGTATTCTGTATGAAGATTTGAGGCAAGGTTTAGTGAACACCATCCCAATATCTGAAAATCAATTAGACCTAACCCCTGAACGTTTATCTGCTCTTCACAACTTTGCTACGGAAGGCTTTGCTCGAAGAAGGAGATCATTCAGCACGACTCCATCTCTCGGACAGGTTCCTCCCTCAGCAAATGCTCAAGCAAACCCAGGCATTTGACGCCGACATGTACAAATTCGCTGTTGACCGGACTTACCGGAAAAAAATTATGGCTAGTAGGACTAATCAGCAATCACTGATGTGTACCTTGCATCTGTTCCTCCTATCTGATTGAGCTGGTGCCATTATCTCGATGTTAAGTCAACTCAATCAGACTTAACTCTCGTAAGGATTTCTCTTCTTTGTATTGAAATGTTTTCGTTTGTAAAATTACCTTCTTTTGTAAATAATTGTTCGATTTTCTCGGAAGTTTCGGGAGGCTGTAAACCCCTGGATTTATGGCCGTGAATTGCAATAAAGATTATCTCTCTCTATCATATAGTGGTCAAAACCCCCGGCATTGGGTCTGAAATGGATTAGATCAAGGATTTTTTTTTTTTTAAATTATTTTTTAATTTTTCCTTCTTCTTCTTCCAGCTGCTTCTTGCTTTATTTACTTCCTTCAAGTGTAGCTATGTTATTTTATTTATCTGTATATACATTTTTTTTTAATATATTTATTTATTTTATTTTATTTTTCCGTTTCTCTCTCTCTCTCTCTCTCTCTCTCTCTCTCTCTCTCTCTCTCTCTCTCTCTCTCTCTCTCCAGTGTACCTATGCTAATATTCTCTCTCTCGTGTAAATTTTTTTCCCCTTGCGTTCTGTTTGAAGTCAGCCACTCCAGTATAGTTTATTTATTTATTTTTTATTTTTTTTATTTATTTAATTTTTTATTTATCACTATTACTATTTTTTTCTTTATTTTTTTTCCCATAACCTGCACCACGGGTGGTTTTTTTTTTCCTTCTCTATTTTTTCTGTCCCTCTGGAATGGGCCCCCAGAGGAGGATCCTGGCCCACCTGCTGGCAACACCAGGTGGGGCAGAGTCTCTTTTGAGACAGTACGTGCCTTACTGGGACTGGCCCACCTTCCCGTGGTATCGACGTGTACCAAGAATCATCTCTCCAGGTGATTGATGCTTCTGGGTAGCCAAGTGGACAGACATATCAACAGAACACACACACACACATAATACACACAAACCTACACCAACACATTTCTAGCACTTTTACAGTTGATTCTGCTCTTCACAGTGACACGGGGCGGAGTTGAACAGACGTTCTAGGTGCCGCCCTTTACAAAAACACATGTCCATGTCTACCTAAACATTATTGCTGACCAGGTACACCCTTTCATGGCAACGGTCTTCCCTTCTGGCGGTACCGTCTTTCAGCAGGATAATGCGCCATGCCACACCGCCCGGTTTGTTCGAGACTGGTTCGCGGAACATGAGGAAAACTTCCAGGTATTGCCTGGTCTCCAAATTCCCCAGACATCAATCTCATCGAGCATCTGTGGTTTGTGTTGGAACAAAAACTCCGATCTGCGGCGTCTCAACCACGGACCTTAGAGGAGTTAAAGGATCTGCTGGTTATTTGTTGGTACCAGATACCACAAGACACATTTAGAAATCTTGTAACATCAATGGCTCGCCGGGTTTTGGCTGCACGTGGAGGACCAACATCATGTTAGGTAGGTGGTCATAATGTTTTGGCTCATCGGTGTATGAGGTGTGGCTATTAAATAACGAGACTGTTACAATAAAATAAATATAATAAAACATTTCGTACCTTACAAGTTATTCCCTTCAAACTTATTGCCTTGGTCTTCCCCACACTGTTCCATACGTCAGCACAGAATGAAAATGGGTTCCCTTTTCAGTTTAGTGAAGAGAAAAAAGTCACAAGAGGATAGGTCTAGCGAGTAAGGTGCATGGTCATATACAGGGGTTTGTTTTTTTTTTTTCCCCAGAAACTGGCGAACAGAGAGCATGTTGTGTGCTGGAGCATTGTCTTGAAGGAGAATCCAACCATCCTTCGACAATTGTTTTCTGCAGCAGCATGTTCGAGAGGCAACCAGAGAAAGTAACACTCTTGATCTGGTTATCAGCAGTGATCATTCGTGTATTAAGAATTTGCAGATAAAGGAACCACTAGGTGGCAGTGATCACAGTGTGCTGAAGTGGGATTTACTCAAAGAGGTAACTACCGTCAGGGGTAAAGGAAAGAGTTTTTGCTTCCGTAAAGGGGAGTACAGTGGTCTCAGACAGTTTTTAAATTCTGTACAGTGGGATCAACTGACGATGTTACAAACAGTAAATTCTAAGTGGGAAGCATTCAAGGAATTAATCGTGGAAGCTACTAGACTTTTCATACCGATTAAGAAATATTGTTCAAGGTTTAGGCCTAAATGGTTATCAAATGAACTAATGAGACTCGTGACAGAGAAGAAAAATGCATGGGATGCATATAAATTATCAGGCGACGCAGAAGCCTGTGGCAGATATAAGCTAGTCTGTAATCAGGTCACAAAGGAGGTTCGGCAGGCGGAGGCGGATTACGAGAAATCTTTGGCAAAAGATGCTAAGAAAAACAGCAAGGATTTCTTTACTTATATAAACTCTAAAAGGAAGGGGTTGAATCTGATTGGTCCACTTGACATCGATGGTTCGACTGTTGATGATCCTGCTCAGATAGCAAACAAACTGAATGAGTATTTTGCATCTACATTCACACGTGAGGAGTTATTAAGGTTTGAAAATGCCACAAGGTTATCAAATTGTAGCAGTGTGCTTAATGATTTT
Source organism: Mastigoproctus giganteus (assembly GCF_048544385.1). Taxonomy (NCBI): domain Eukaryota; kingdom Metazoa; phylum Arthropoda; class Arachnida; order Uropygi; family Thelyphonidae; genus Mastigoproctus; species Mastigoproctus giganteus. Next base: position 37,292,893 of record NC_143582.1, on the reverse strand, counting down.
GTAATAACTGAGAGTAAAGTGGAGGAGAAATTGTTGAAGTTAAACATAAGAAAGGCACCTGGGGTGGATGGGATCTATCCAGTTATTTTAAAGGAGGCGGCAAAGCAACTAAGCAAACCCTTAGCCATAATTATGAGCGCATCCTTGGACTCAGGGGAGGTTCCCACGGACTGGAGATGTGCAAATGTATCCCCAATTCACAAAGGTGGATCGAAGGGTGACACGAGTAATTACAGACCAGTTAGTTTAACTTCTGTTCCGGGTAAAATAATGGAGTCACTGGTTAAAGATGCATTGCATGATCATCTAGACAAGACTGCAGCAATAATTCAGACATGGCATGGGTTTGTTAAGGGAAAGTCTTGTCTGACAAATTTGATTGGTTATTATGATGTGGTCACAAAGGAACTGGATGCAAAAAATAATTTTGATATCATATATTTGGATTTTAGGAAAGCTTTTGACACTGTTGCTCATGGAAGACTATTGTACAAATTGGAGCAGAATGGTATTAAGGGTAAATTGCTACAATGGATAAAAGGATGGTTAAGTGGGAGAAGACAGAAGGTGGTAATTAATGGGTGCTGCTCTTCGTGGACTAATGTTATTAGTGGAGTCCCACAGGGTTCGGTGTTGGGTCCACTGTTGTTTTGTGTATTTATCAATGATATTGATGAAGGTATATCAGGCTTAATGTCGAAGTTTGCAGATGACACAAAGGTTGGCAGGGTTGTTAATGACAGTAATGGCAGTGTGCTACTGCAACAGGATCTAGATAATTTGGGCAGATGGGCTAAGAAGTGGCAACTGAAGTTTAACCCCTTGACAAATGCAAAGTACTGCATATGGGTAGAAGTAACCCCAGAGAAACGTACCAACTGTGTGGTACTACACTTAAGGTGGTAGAAAATGAAAAAGATCTGGGAGTAATTGTGCAGTCAGATATGAAGTTTTCTGAGCAATGCAGACAGGCTGCTAGGGCAGGTCATGGGGTTTTGTCAATGATATATAGGAATTTTGCTAGCAGGGAGAAGGAGGTGATTGTCCCTCTGTATAAGGCAATGGTCAGGCCACGCCTTGAGTACTGCGTACGTACAGGTCTGGAGGCCTCATTTTAGGAAGGATGTAGATTTGCTTGAGCGTGTACAGAGAAGAGCAACACGATTGGTGAGGGGAATGAAGGGATCCTCTTACCAAGATCTACGCGCGTGCGCGTAGCTATGAAGACTGTCTAATCTGTGCTCCTCAAGTTTACAGTGATTTCATGTATTTATTTCGCGAGTTACACTAGTTTTTTTGTATAGTGACCTGCCTAGTGGTAATACTGTGCATCCTGTGGAAGATCATTACCTTAACATTTTAGGTAATTATGTTTTTTGCATGATCTGTTTCTATCCGTATATTCACATTTGCCAGCGTTGCTTGTCTCCGAGGCCTGAATTCAAACTTCACTTCTGTAGGCTTACTCTGCTGGCTGACCACTGTCCGCTTCGGGCTATATCACAAGGTCAAGCAGTTCCTCTGTGGTGGGAGCTCTCCGGCAGTTGCCGCTTGTAAGGTGCGACTTTTATAACTCTGACCTACTTATGCATCTGTTTAGCTTAAGATATTGCATGTTGACAGCGAGTTAGAAGGAACTCAGCAAACTTAACTCTGATTATTTTGTCTACTTCTGTCTGGCAATCAAATATTCGATAAGATGACCACTTTTGCCGGACCCACTCATCAACAGGTCTCAGATGGCCCAGCTGCTCTTTCAAAACTTACTTAATTTGTGCATCTCCGGAATTTAGCCTACACTTCAAGCTAGTAAGCTGCCCAATTGCAGCAAGACTTTGTTGCTCCCTGCGTTTCACCTACCCGATTACTGCCTTTCTCGACGTGCCATCCGCTCCCTTCTTCAGCTCAGACCTTTCGCTTTTAATTTAACTGTATACAATGAAGGATAGAACGGGCGTTCAGCAAAAGTCCTGTGCCGAATGTGGGTTCAAACCCGAGGCTCCGGCATTACTTTGTGTTACGTGTCGTAGAATCTTCTGTCGTGATTGCCAGCCACCTAAAGTTAAAAGGTTGAACAAACAACGGAGAAGAAAATGGACCTGCCACCTTTGCGCAAGTAACCCAAAAAAGCGCGGACATCTCGAAGGAAGAGATATCCACTATCACTCTTGCAGAAGAAACCCCATCTGGTGTTCTTGATGTGCGCAGTTCGATTGAAGGTAGTATTGTGTCGCCTGCGTTGAGAACACCTGGAGATTTAAGCTTATGCTTTGGGAAAGACGTTGCATCTTCGAATAGGGAGTTTGATACCGCTCCTGCTGCCTCCGCAAACTTGCAGGTTAATAGCCCCTTTGATTGTTCGTCAATTAAAAGCGCTCTAAGGGACAACACCTCCATACTCAATGCCCTCCCTGAAAGATTTAAGATCACTTTCGGGGAGATTTTGTCCCCAATAATCGACTCTCTTGCCTGCCTCAATAACGAAAATAGAAAACTCAGAGCCCAAAATACGGAAATTCTCGACCAAGTGCTCACAATGAATGAACAACTCAGGGATCTCAAAATCTTTATAAGTGATTACTGTCTTCCCTCTAGTCAGACGTCAGTGATGGACCATTTGGAACCTCAGGAGCATTCACAGGAAGCAGATGATGCACTACCAAGACCTCCAACTCAAACTGAGCGCGTCCAGCGAGGAAATCGAGATCTCAAAAATCTGCACAGTTCACCTCGTTTTGCAGACAAAACAACTGAACAGATCGTAGCCCCGGCCGTGATGTTGAACCCTTTGTGTACTCATCCCCCTCACACCGCTCTCCATCAGCGCGATCCGACCTTCGAGGCTGACAGCCCTTTTATACAGGACAAGTGTATTATTCCTGGTGAATCTAATCTGCACCAACCTTGCAAAAGACGTCACGAGAAGCCTGGTGGCCAGGTTCTGAACCAGGCCCAGCGCGGTTACAAGAGGATGGAGATGAGAGAAACCCCACGCCAAAACAGGGAGGAGCGGATCTATGCTCAAGCGGATGCCTTCTGTCTCTCTGACCAAATTAACCATCTTGCGCAATTTCCCAGGCATAAGCCACAAATGGCTTGCGCTCAAAGTGTTTTGACTGTGAAAACACAAGGTAACAAAACTCCATGCGAGGAGCCTAATATGTCGGTTCCTACTGAACCTGCCTCGGTCCCTCTGTCGCGGAGACTTGAGGAGATATATAATATTTCAGCTGTCCAGACCCGAGAGAGAATTTTTGTTTCTAGACTAGGACCAGCAACAAAAGTGGAAAGTATCAGGGCACTCTTTGCCCAAGAACATGGGATCAACTTAGACGCAAAAGCGATCAAAACCAGACACCCCACCTATTCTTCCTTTATCATCTCCTGCCCTGCGAATGCAAAGCATATCGTCTTGGATTCTAGCTGCTGGCCGGTAGGCACCCTTATAAAGCCGTTCCAAGAGAGGAGCAGATCGATCGCTTATAGCGGATCCAGGCGAGATAAACAGCCATAGCTACAAAAGGATGACTTGCTACCAGGTTCACACGAAGGAGAGATTCTTTGGTTTATGCAGAATGTTCGCAGCCTAAAAAACAAACTTCATTGTCTCCAGACTCTCCTATTGCTTAATGAGTTTGATATCATCTGCCTTACAGAAACATGGTTAGCGGCAGATAGACAGCTTGATCTTACCCATTTTAACACCCCTTACAAACACATTGGAAATCACAGAATTAACGGGCGAGGCGGAGGTGTTGAAATCCTGTTCAACGATCGCTTCCGGCCAATAAGGACACGAGTGAGCCAGTCTAACAACTTTGAGGCAGTCTCCCTGACGCTGAGGAGTCCTCTTCTTCAAATCCAATGCTGCCTGGTTTACCTTCCTCCGGACCACAATGATGACTCTAGAGCGGAGCTGCTCACGTGGTTAGCAACCAACTTAATGCCTAAAATTCCAACTGTTGTAGCAGGTGACTTTAACTTGCCACTGCCCAGGCATGGGAATGCTCTTGAGGGCCTTCAGGCCACTCTCCGGGCCTTTAACCTTACACGGTTAGCGACGCAACCAACTAGAGCGTGTCAAGCACTGGACCTAATCTTCCACAACTTAAAAGATATCAAACTCCTACCTGGCAACTTTCGATTCCAATCTGATCACTCGCCAATTACATGTAAACTATCCTTACAGAACAATTCCCTTGGGTTACCTGACGAGTACTCTGCTGAATTACCTAGGATAGCCTTCTCTACCAAATACCTGAAGCCAGAGATCATTCTCCAATGCTTGATTGGGTTTGACTGGGGGCGTCTCTATTCTGAGCCGTTGGAGGATGCCATTATGCTCTTGTCGGAACAACTGAAGTTAATTGCACTACATGGTGCAGCCAGAATCACCAGGAGTGGTAACAGGTCGAATCGGGGTTTCAATAAGGAAACTAAGATGGCTTTCATCAAGAAGCAGAAGGCCTACCGGAAATGGCAGAAAACTCAACTTCCCTCAGACCATTCCATCTTTAAGAAAGAAAGAGCTTGCTTCTTGAAAAAAAAAAAGGCTGGTCCTTAACCAAGCTGTTCTCAATAGGTTGAAGAGTGGTAGAAGGATCCTTTCGAATCATCATCATCATCTAGCCATTGACAAAAAGCTTGTCCAGGAATGGGCACAGTTCAGCTTACAGCAGGCAGATTTTCCTGACTCTGATTCCTTTCTCTCGCAGGAGAACTGGTTACCTAGGGCACACTTGTCTGAAATAGAAATAACTAGAGAGACCCTAATTGATGTCATCAAGAAACTACCCAACAAAGCCACTGTAGGTCCGGATGGTTTCCCACTCTTTATTATCAAAATTTGCAGCCCATATATAGTCGACCTTCTCCTTCACCTTTTCAGACAAATCCTGCAATCTGGAATAGTTCCTTCAATTTGGAAAACTTACCATGTTAAGCCCATTCCAAAGATCAAGAAACCCAAATCTCCTAAAGACCTGAGACCAATATCCATCAGCTGTTCTTTACTCAAAATTTTCGAAAAAGTAATTCAGCCAACAATTGCCCAGCATTGCTTTGCACACAGGCCCGAGTACCTCCATACCGTTCTACAAAGGAGATCGACAACTACCAATCTTCTTGATACCCTCTTCAGAATTCAGCACACCCTTAACAACAAATCACAGATTGATATCATATTCCTCGACATAAAATCGGCTTATGACAGAATACACCTCCCAGCCCTTTTTACCATTCTGAAACACTACTTCGGCCTGGCGGAAACCTTACTTCAAATTTTGAAGTCTATTTTACTTCCTAGACATCTGTCTGTGACCCACAATGACTTTCAAGAAACTATTGACGTCTCAAGAGGCATCCCACAAGGAAGTGTACTGTCAGCTATACTGTTTGCAGCAGTTTTGGAGCCTTTCCTTGCTCAGAATCCGAACTTTGTTTCCTATGCCGACGATCTGAAGTTCTACGTGAGCTCAGATCATAATCATCAGATTCATGATATCAACCAGCAAGCTTCTAGGCAGATATTGAGCTTGGAAAGTTATCTTGCCACAATAGGGCTGCATCTGAGCCCTTCCAAATCAGCACAACTGACAATAACCAAGAAGAGAGCCAAAAATGATATCCAAATCTTTGTGAGTGGGGAACCGGTGCAAAAGGTGACCTCTCATACTGATCTTGGCCTCACCTGGGACGTTGGGCTCACATTTCAGCCTCACTTTGCCAGGATGAGGCAGAAGACGTACGCTGCTCTTTGGGCAGTGCGTCAAGAGCTCGTTGGTGTGCATCAGCCAGCGCTGCTTGTTCGGCACATCCTGAGGTGTATTATGCCGATTCCTCTCTATGCTTCAGAAATTTTCTCATCTGCCCCTGCCTCATACCTTCAGAAGTATCTCAGTTTAGAGTACTGGTTGCTTAGATGGATGAACAGGGTGGTAGGCCATCCCCTAACTATCTCCAGATCTATCCTACAAGCAAATCTGGGCACCACTCCCTGGAGACATATCATCATGACAAAAAATGTTCTCACGCTTGCACGGCTTATAACGAGGCGAATTGATGCTCCATCAGTATCCGCATTAATCTCTGGCCCGAGGAGGGCAAGAGGGAAGCACCCCGACTCCTGTCTCCCTCTACGTCTTACTCTGTCAAACATTGATTCCCTGAGGAACATGTTTCCAGCCAATTGTCTTCGGATCTTCAATAAATTTAGGATCCACCCTGATAGGTTCTGTGAAGACAAGCCCTACAGGAAGGAAATCCTCAAGAACTGTTATCAGATTATGAACTTATAATACTCCCCTTCTCCTGGACAGACTTTTTTTTTATTTTTTTTTATTTTTTTTTAACTTGCCTATTTGTATATGGCAAAGACTTTCTGTTTTCATGTAATCATGTATATTACTGTATATTTTGTACATTATTGTTTATTTAACCCTGTAAAAGTCTCGGGTCGAGCACGAATGTACCCTTGTTTATTGTACATTGTGTTCCTCGCACCTTAGTCTGTATTCACACCCTTCTGGCACAGAGCCGTCCCGGGGTGACCCAAGGTTTCTTGGGAAATAAACTGATTTTAATAATAATAATAATAAGAGAGGCTTAAGTTCTGCAAATTGCAGTGGCTGGAGACTAGGCACCTGCGCGGTGATCTGATTGAGGTCTATAAGGCCTTGAATGGGTTGAGCACGCTGAATTCTGATGGGATCCATCCACTTGTTCAGATTACGAACCTACGGGGACATAAGTTCAAATTAAGAAAGGACAGATGTAGAATAGATGTGCGGAAATTTGCCTTTAGCCAGCGGGTGGTTAATTGCTGGAACAAACTTCCATCTGTCGTTGTGGAAGTTGATAGGTTAAATAAATTTAAGGAGGAACTGGACAGGCATTTGGAGGGAATGGTGTGATTTTTTTTTTTTTTTTTGGCTGATGCTGCATAAGCTCATACACTTGCTTTCTTGCATCACGTGCCACTACTACTACTACTACTACTAATTCAGGTCTCTTCCTCGAAATTTTTCACGCAGCCTTTGTCAGAACTTCAATGTACGAGGGCTGTTCAAAAAAGGATGATATTCGTAATTTTTTTCACAACATACCTTTATTAATCATCTATATTTTGATGGTCCTTTTCAAAATAGGACAGAAACATGGCAGAAACCATTTTTTTACATGCATTTGGACATCCTTCGATGTCTTTACAACTTTTTCTGAAGACTAAACGTTTTCCTCACAGCTCCTTCTTTAACTCTGGAAATAAAAAAAAATCGCAGGGTGCAAAGTCGGGGCTGTAGGGTAGATGAGGAACACATTTGACATTAATGCTGGCTAAGTACTCAAAGACACTATGAGCAATGTGAAGTCTCGCATTGTGGTGATACAGCATCGACCTACCTGGGTGCAGTTGTGGTTGTTTGCGACGAATGTGAGTCCGCAAAGTGTGCAGTACAGTTCTGTAGTAAGGTCCCGCGACAGGCACAACATGCTGGTAAACCGTTCCTTGAATGTCAAAAAAAAAAAAAAAAAAAACAAATGACCATAACCTTTCCTGCTTTGCACAACTTTTGCTTTTTTCAGTGTTGGCGATGACGTAGACTTCAAAACAGAGCTCTTTGTCGCTTACTCTCTGGGTCGAAATGATGAAGCCACGGCTAATCCGCCGTTATCACCTTGTGCAGAACCACGCCATCTTCAGTAACCATCCGTTCCAGCTCCTGACTAAACCTCCATGCGAATTTGCTGTTGTTCAGGTGTGAATGCAAATGGTCATGGAGAATACCGTGCGTGCTTCCTACTGATATTTTCAACATCTCTACCAGTTGCCTTACTGTTATACGACGATCTTCTCTCACGATTACAGAAGCAGGGTTCATGGTTTCTATGGTGACAGCAGTGGTTGGAGCTCCAGGACTGCCATTTTTGTGATTCAATTACGTCTATCTTAAAATATTCTAAACAGCCTGCGAGTTGTGCTATATGGAAGCGTAGATTCATCATAAGCCTATTTTAACATTTCATGCGCTTCAGCTGATGTGTTCTTAAGACAGAAACAAAATTTGAGAGCAGCATACTGAGAGCCGCTAAAGTCACACCGTGCGCATGAGTTAACTGCGCAGTTTCTATGCGATGTAGCTTCGTTTGGTCTTAAATCCATTGGTTCAGCTAGAAATAGCAAGCAGTACGGTTGTTTATAAAAAAATGTCTGATCATTCTTTATTGAACAGCCATCATAGTATGTTTGATTGACAGTCTGATTTGGTGGGACGTATTCAGCCAGAATAATTCTTTTAATATCAAAGAAAACAAGAAGCATGGTTTTCAATTTTGATTTTGATATTCTTGCTTTTTTTTTTTTTTTTTTTTTGATCTGGGGGATTGTTTGGTCTTCCATTGCATTAATTATCTTTTAGCTTTGGGGTCGTACTGGAACAGGAACTTTCATCGCAAGTGATTACATTACTCAGAAAGTCTGCATCTTCTTCAATTTTTTTTAAAAAAATCTTCAAAAACTTGGGGTCTTCTCATCCTTTGATCTTCATTCATAATTTTTTGGCACCGTATTGGCACAAACTTTTCTCATGCCTAGATTTTCAGTTAAATTTGTTTAACTGTTTTTCCATATTGAGTTCTGATTCAACCATTCTAATGCTTAAACGACGATCACTTCTAATCAATGTCCTTACCCGTTAAAAATTTTCATCCGTTTTCATGGATACCGGATGGCATCGTCTTGCTTATTCTCTCTTCCATCTTAAAATTTTTATGCCATTCAAACATGCGAGCTCTTGACATAGTATTCTTCCCCATAAATTTCACGTAATAACTCATAACTTTCAGTTGGTGTTTTCTTTAGTTTTGTTAAAAATTTGAGTTATTCGTTGTTCGATTCGTTTGTCTGGCATTTTGCCGGCAAACTGCAAAAACACAAGGCATTGAAAACCTGTTTCACTGCAAAGCGAATGAGCGCGTTGGAACGTGACTTTACAGACAACTAGGAAAAGGTTCAAAGTCAACTGCAGTGCCTTTATTTCACAAGTGGCGCTTGGTGCGTAGTGGCTGCGCGCGCACCAAGCATTTAATAGCCACACTTTGTATGTATATATATATAAAAGCTAAAATAGGATATTTCCTACTATTTTTTCTTATTTATTTTAATATATATATTTTTTCCTTATTTTTAATATATATTTTGATTACTTTTTATCTTTCTATTTAATTCGGGATTAAATATACATATAACAGTATGTTAAAAGAATATACTTATTCTGCTGGAAAGGTGAAAATATGTAGACGGAAAGGAGGTATCCACAACTGACCCAATGACCTTTAATTTCACATCAGCATATGCTGAGGTTTCAGACTTTGAACACAAAATTTCCTTAGTACCAGTGACAAAGAACTAAGTCTAGAATGACCAGGCACGCAAAGCTTGTATATATAAACTCACTTTATTGAAAGGGTCTCGAAATATTATAGATAATAATAACAGGATTTTTCCGCATTAAGCGGGAATTTACACAATTATTTGTAAGATAATGCACAGAAATAAAAACATAAATTAATTTATATGAGATAAATATATTTATTAATAAAACTAAAACAAAATAAAGTCTTTAATTAATATGATTCACTTTTTCGAAATATTTTTGATAGCATAAATGAAATGAATCTAATAAAAAATCAGTTTGTTTTCTGTCGAGCACCTGAGTTTATATATCGTTTAAGAAATATCTTCAAAATGTATTTTTGCTTTTACTCATCCAATAATTATTTATTTTTCAGAATGCAGGTAACTATGAATTCGGTTACAATGTTAAAGATGATTTCAGCCAACAGTTCCGCCACGAGACAAAAGATTCACTTGGTCGAGTTGTTGGTTCATATGGACTAGCAGAAGCGGACGGAAGAAAGCGAATCGTTGATTATGTTGCGGATGATTATGGTTTTCGAGCTTCAGTCCGAACTAATGAGCCTGGAACCAGCCCTCTCGAATCGGCATCAGTCAAAGTTGAGAAGTTTGCAGAAGCACCCCAGATATCCCAACACGTTCCTCTTCAAACTGCGGGCACTGCCGCACAGCCAGTGACTAAAGGAGGGATCCCAGTTCTTCGTGCTGGAACCACTACCACTGCGGGGGGTTATCTTCCACCTTATGGTACAAGGTTTCCACCCATCGGAGTATCTGTAACCTCAGGAAGTAATAACCCACCTACCGCAACTAGTTATGCTTCGGGTACACGGAATTCCTTTGCTAGAAGACTTCTAGTACCTGCATCAATACCACCGGTTATCTCTACAACTACAAATTACAGTCCGGTGGGAATCCCTGCAATTTCACCTGGGGGATACATCTCTACAGGTAATATACCTTCTTCGGGAGGCTACATTCCTATAAATACTCTGCCAGCATCTGAAGGACACATTCCCACGAATACGTTTCCAGTACCTGAAGGACACGTCCCCACGAATGCGTTTCCAATACCTGAAGAACACGTCCCCACGAATGCGTTTCCAATACCTGAAGGACACGTCCACACGAATGCGTTTCCAATACCTGAAGGACACGTCCCCACAAATGCGTTTCCGGTACCTGAAGGACACGTCCCCACGAATGCGTTTCCACTACCTGAAGGACACATTCCCACCAATGCTTTTCCAGCGCCTGAAGGATATATTCCCGCAAATGATGGCTCTGCTGTTCAAGGCTACATTCCTACAAGTAATATTCCGGCTGTCAGCAACTATCCACTGCCAGTAGGCAATTCATATCCGATTCAATCTTTTATTAGCCCAGGAGATAACCCTGGGTTTTCAGATAGTGCATTTAGAACAACTTATCCTAATCATTATTCTTCTTATCCTACAGTAAACTTTGGTTATAATCCGTTGTACCGCTCTCATTTTGTGTCTTCAGCATACCCTCTCAGCAGAGGCTATAATGGCTATTCACCATCTGTGGTATATTCTCCACGTCCATATTCACAGCCGACGTTAAGAGGAATTGCATATAATTCTTATGGCCCCGGCCAGTATTTATACCAGACTCAACCTGCTGGTTTTCCTAGTGTAGCTCCCCAGATCCCAAGTTATCCTTATTTCGCACCACAAGAAACAAAGAACAGACCGTCCACTTTCTCTGCTTCAAATCCGGCCACTACTGAAACAAAGCCGAACGTTGTACTAGGAGCAGTTCCAATTCCAAACGGCATTCAAGCAGTTCCGGTAGATGCAAATACAGGAGCCGTTCTTACAAACTACCCTGGCTTCAGTGCATCGAATATTCCTGGATATGGTAGAGATAAAAGAAATTATAGAAGTCGTTCCCTTTCCACTAATAGAAGCAAAGATTTTGGCTATCCTTCACCAAATTTCAAAGATTTGAGTTATTCAGCGTCTACTGAAAGTAAAGCAATTTCAAATTCCAGCAACAGCGAGCGCTGATCATCAGTCAAACGAAAGGAACTATAATTTCTTGTTTATAACAATAAGAGAAGTCTTTATATTTATTACTCTTTCGATACTTCTGACTGCATAACGCTCTACAGAGCTAGTGTGACTATTATGGCTAAATTTCTATGTAAATAACAGTATTTCATACATTAAGAAAATGAATACACGACATCTCTAAATTTGGATATTGTAATTGTGATATAATGTACAACTTCAGCTCGAGTTTGAATTAAGTGCAAAACAAGTTAGATAATGTACGCAGCACGTTAGACTTCAGGTGCGTTCGATTTTAATTTCTCAAATTAACTGAATTTTTTTTTTTTGCGATTAACAGAAGCTAAAAGTAAATAACTAATGTCTTTTTACCATTTAATCGCTAATTAATTAATAATATACAAAAATAATTGTTTTCACTTCACTGAACATACCTAACAAGTTAACATTCACGCAGCTTATTGTAATTCTATACTTATTTCCTCCTGGATTTTTAATAAAATATCAATATGTACCTCAGATTGTAGTAAATAGTCAACATTTTTCTATTAACTAAATACAATACAAAATTTGTAATGTGTTTTGCTTTTATCTCTTGGATTTTAATAACAATTGAAAAACACGTATTTCACGTTTCTATCCTGATTATTAATAGTAGTAGTATAGAGGCGCGTGATGCAAGAAAGCAAGCGTATGAGCTTACGTGGCATCAGCCAAAAAAAAAACATTCACACATCCATTCCCTCTAAAAGTTTGTCCAGTTCTTCCTTGAATTTATTTAAGTTGTCAACTTCCACGACGACAGATGGAAGTTTGTTCCAGCAATTAACCACCTGCTGGCTAAAGGCAAATTTCCGCACATCTATTCTACAACTGTCTTTCCTCAATTTGAATTTATCCCCCCCTCAGGTTCGTAATTTGAGCAAGTGGAAGAATCCCGTCAGAATTCAGCGTGCTCAAACCATTCAAGGCGTTATACACCTCAATCAGATCACCTCGCAGGTGCCTAGTCTCCAGCCGCTGAAATTTGCAGAACTTGAGCCTTTCTTGGTAAGAGGGCCCCTTCGTTCCCCTCGCCAATCATGTTGCCCTTCTCTGTACTTGTTCTAGCAACCCTATATCCTTCCTGAAATGGACTCCAGACCTGTACGCAGTACTCAAGGCGTGGCCTGACCATTGCCTTATAATATCCATATCCTTATAAGCAAATAGTAAGATTCATGGTTTACATACAATAAAAATCCGGTGCGTTACTTGTAGTGCATACACTATTCGAATAACGATTATTCAACTTGCATTAAGATTATAGGTGTCTACATTATTATACTGTACAATGAAATGGCAACATGTGACTTTAAACTTCTCAGTAACATCAATGTTTTCCTTTGGCTTTTAAAATTTTCACGCTTCTTACCACTGAAAACTTATTACTGATCGTTTTTTTTATATCACAAATTCTTGAAAAGCTAAGGTCATATTCCTTTCTATTCCTTTGTAAGTAGATTGCGATTTTCGCATTTAACCAGTTTCCGTTTTAAGGTAAGCACATTTTTAACTAACTTTCTGATCTTTTAGGATATCAAAGAGTTGGCTGGGTTACAAATATTACAATATACACCGATTAGCAAAAACATTATGACCAGCGAGTCGTTATGCAAATCGAAGCATCTGCAGGTAAACTATGGCGCGGGTCGGGACACGGTATAAAAAAACTTGATACTGAGCTCCGTTAATCAGCGTTACTCTTGTTCTACAGATGGGAAAGGCAGCAGACTTAAGCGAGTTTGACAAAGGGCAACTTGTCAAACATTTGTTCTTCAGCTTGCTTGGACTGGGACACCAGAAATGACTCACCCCCAAGAATTAGAAAACTCAGGAAACAAACTGTACCAAAGTAGACTAACATGGACGGGATCCATGTTTCATAAATGACAAATGGAGATGACTACTTGGACACGCCACCAGCTGGGTCTATGTGAACAAGACACATTCCTGAGACCTGGAAGACTTAAGAAATAAACCACACTAAGGTAAAGGACTAACACGGACGGGACCCCGGTCCCACGGATGACAATTCGGACATGACACCAGATTGGACACCACCAACAGGGTCTATGTATAGTTTCCTGCAGACGTCTGTTGGCGATTATACCTGGCTTTCTTGGTGCCTTTTTACCCCATCCCCCTGCACCGGTTGGGGAGTTCTCCCTCATGTGTAGTACATGACACTACACTACTTCCCAATACTATTAAATTATTTTATTTATTTATTTTTATTTATTTTATTTTATTTTATTTATTTATTATTTTTTTTTATTTTATTTTATTTATTTATTATTTTTTTTTATTTTATTTTATTTTTTTTTTATTTTTTTTTTTTTAGGCCCTTGCCACTGAAATCTCAGGAAATTAGGTGGCAGGACCTGCCAGAGTGAAAACTTAAAATTACTGGGTACCTGGTCTGCTTCCACGAGGCATAGTGTGGACAACGTTGGGCCCCAGCAGGGGTCTAGCGGCTAAATGGCCAGAAGAACAACGAAACACAACACTACACTTACAAAATCCACACACTTTTAAATCTCTGGCCTTCCCAGTGAACTGGTACATCTACAATGAAAGCAACGCGGAGATGGGGGAAACCCCTGGTGCCGTTAGACACGAACACACTATACACTATACTATATGCACAATGTGTAGTGTCATGTACCGTACAATATGTCATATACAATATATATGCAATATATATATATACAATATATATATATACAATATATATATATATACAATATATATACAATATGTCATATACAATATACATGTATATATACAATATGTACAATATGTCATATACAATATGTACAATATACAATATGTACAATATGTCAACCCATACACTTTTAAATCTCTGGCATTTCCAGCGAACTGGTACACCCACAATGAAAACTACGTGAAGATGAGGGAACCCCTGGTGCCGTCTGACACTAAATACACCTTACCTAAACATCATTGCTGACCAGGTGCACCCTTTCATGGCAACGGTCTTCCCCTCTGGCAGTGCTGTCTTTCAGCAGAATAATGTGTCATGCCACACCAACCGGATTGTTCGAGACTGGTTCGGGGAACATGAGGAAGACTTCCAGGTATTGCCCTGGTCTCCAAATTCCTCAGACATCCATCCCGTTGAGCATCTGTGGTTTGTGTTAGAACAACAACTCCAATCTGCGGCGTCTCAACCACGGACCTTAGAGGAGTTAAAGGATCTGCTGGTTATGTGTTGATACCAGATACCACAAGATACATTTAGAAATCTTGTAGCATCCATGCCTCGCTGGGTACGAGCTGTTTTGGCTGCACGTGGAGGACCAACATCATATTAGGTAGGTGGTCATGTTTTGTCTCATTGGTGTAAATACGCGTTGGCTGGGTGAAGAGCGCATTTTATCAGTACGTCTGACGGGTCACTTTTAATCAAATGTAGACTGTAAATACAGTATTTTCCAATTTTCTTCAAGATAATTTTTAATACAGTATAAATTTTTGCATCGTTAAACGTTTTTTTTTTATTTAATGCATTTTTGTTTAATTATATAATTCGCAGCTCCTTTGCTAGTGGGTGCAATTGTCCTATTTTTTCATACAGTACTTTTAAAATGTGCCGGTTGCGTGAGCTTATGACTTTTCCAAATAGATAGATAACACGAGTTCTAGATAACTGGACTTTTACTGTATTCAATAAAGCGAGAACGAGCTTCAAAAAAATCAACGACTTTAATATGAGCAGTGCTTAAACTGAGAACATTTTTCTGCGAATGTGCCATATTGTCCATTCATTCTTTCACTCACTGCACGACAACAAACGATATCGAATTCTTTTGCTACAGTGGTAGCTTATGTGATATGCGTGAAAAAGAAGGGGTAACAATTGCCGAATTTGTCCAGTTTTAATGAAACTTGATATGGCTCAACATTTTTTTTTTTTCTAAACGAGCAATATATAAAGTTTTATGAAAATCTGTCTAATCTAAGTCGGATTGTTTTATGCAGACAGTTGGACAATGGTGAAGATTATAATAGGCGCTTTACGCATATGCGAACGGACCTATAAACGACAATAAAGAAAAAAAAAAAATAAATGAAATCTTAAGTGTAATCTAATTATGTCAAAATGAATAGTTTTAATTAAATGAAGAATCATTGTTTTATTAAAAAATCAAATACATATCCGATCATTCTTTAATATAAATTCTACATGTACATAATTATATCACTAAAGAATGTTTATCTGTTATACATTATCAAAAACGGGGTTTTTTTTTGGGTTTTTTTTTATGAGAAGTCCAAGCACGAGAGATATTTGAACTTATAGTCCTTATTACCGTGCATGGGTTGAATATTGAGAAAGTGAAAGAAGAAACTTTGTTGACATTAGACTTGAATTTCTGTAGATTGTAATTTTCTGGAAATACGTGTGAACGGAGGTTGTTCAGGAAACGGAAGTTGAATGAATAAATGAGGAACAAAACTTGGTTCTGTGAGTTTGAAGTTGGACAAATCCTAAAAGGATGTTGACTTGATTCGGCACGTGTTCGGACTGCTTTGGAAGAGAGAGCGGGAATTATAGAAGATAATTCAGAAAAACAGTGCCCATGGAAATATCCGTAGAAAAGTCATGCAGCAGAAACAGTATGTCTATGAGACAGTGAGTGGAGAGACTCTGTTAGAGATGAGTCATCAATTAACCTAACTGCCCTCTTTTGAATGGAATCGAGAAGCCTGAGAGAGGTTTTCGGGACACGGCCCCAGATGTGGGAACAATATTCAATGGTAAGGCGGATTTGCGATTTGTGCAGAGTGAACAGCTGTTTGGAAGAAAAGTAACATCAAGAGCGGAAGAGAAAATCAAGTTAGTTTTTTTAGATGCAGAGGAAGCAATATTTGTAATGTGCTTGTGCCAAGAGAGATTAGAAGTCAGGGTTATCCCCAAAAGAGATATCATTTTGCCTAGAAATCGGAGTGTCACCAAAGATAAGCATAGGAGCAGAAAAATCCTTTTTGCGAGATATGACAAGACTGAGTTTTAGAAGGATTGAAATCAACTAAGTTGTCTTTGCCCCACTGAGAATTACCTGGAGATTAGCATTTAAGGGACTAGTAGTAGATATTCGAGAAGTTGAACAGTCTGACGGCAAATTTTCTCGAACTGGAAGGTGGAATGCAATGTGCTATCATCAGCAAAACTGTGGATAGGATTTCCGGTGAATAGAAGAAGATCATTAATATACAAGAGGAAAAAGAGTGGAAGAAAGAACTGAACCTTGGGGAACACCTGCGTTAGTGGAGAAATTAGAAGACAGAGAGCCATCTACCATCACCCGCAGTGAGCGGTCAAAGAGAAAGCTGGATTCCCAATTGCAAAAAACAGTTGGAAAAACCATAAGATGGAAGCTTATTTAGAAGACCTCTATGCCAAACATGATCAAAAGCCTTTGAAATGCCAAGAGCCACTGCTTGAGTTTCAAGAAACTTTTCAATTGAATTTATACACAGATGGGTAACATAGGCCAGTATATCTCCAGTGTATCGACACTGACGGAACCCATACTGGCGATCGTTTATCAGATGGAAGGTGTCTGGATAGTTTAAGAGTTAGCGGTTATTTGATTTCTCCATTACTTTAGAAAGAGTAGAAGTAAGTGCAATGGAACGATATTTGGATGGGAGGGATTTGTCATCCTTTTTAGGAACTGGCTGGATGTGAGCAATTTCCAAACGTTTCCGCATATGTATTTGTCTACGATCTTGCCCTCTAGTTTTGCATCGGCAGAGATATATCGTTCGAAAACTCTTGACGAGGAATCCAATTTATGATATTAACTAAAATTAAATAGATTCATTATTAATTATGAAATTATGTAATCGAATAGCTGCTTCTGTTGCGAAGGTGCGCAATTCGACCATTCAATATTTTGTACTGTATATGAAAATTTCAATAAAAAACCAAAATCACTAACAGTTTCTAAGGACCCTGTAAAAGTTAACTTGGAATTTAACTCGTACAGGGTCCTTGAAAAAAAAAAAAAAATGAGGGATTGGAACACCAAAATAAGCAAGGCCAAGGGAAACCCAAATGAAGGTGTAAGGATGCAATCGGGATTGAACGGATGCTGCAAGCTTAATGCGGAAAAGAAGAAGAAAAATATTTTGTCGTAGCATATCTCAATAAGAGTATGTAACGTAATATTCAATGATGGATAAATGAGTTTTGCCCAATGTAGCTGCTTCACGTATATGATAAAATCCACTTGAAGACAGTAAGCGTTTTTTTTTTTTTTTAACTGTATCACAGACAAGTGTTTGCTGTAACTTTATCATATTAGAAAAGAACTCTGTTGGTGTGGCTTACATAAAAGGAAAGCAAATGTAAACGCTTTTCTACTACAGAATGCCCCTAATGTGGAATTTTTTTTCACTCGAAACTGTCATACTATGCAAGTTCAATACGAAATGTATTCTGGGGCCGCAAGATTCACAAATAGGCCCCCTGAGCTCTTTAACAACCAATCAAATCAATCGTCGATCCCCGCGGTATGATAGTTTCGCCAAGCGTTGTACATGGCAGTATGATAGATTCGCCACTGCTATTAATAAAATGAGTTAAAATTTTTGTATAAAAACAAGTGGGGTAACTTTAAATTGAATTATAAGCAATAATCTGATATCTGAGTTCTCGATTTACTTGGATTCCACTTGATTTTCGGTGAAGAGATTAAGTTAGTGATGCAAATTCTGAGCATCAAGAAACCTCAGCTGTAATGACTAACGGAATTCGTACAGCCGAAGGGTCAACAGTAGTGGACCGTAGTTCAAGCCCACATGACTGCTAAGTATGGTTAATGAATGCATTAACAAAATTATTAATTTTCTTAAACTCCTCTGACTAGACCTGCGGGAGTATAAATAAGATTTTTTTTTTTTTAAATTTTATTTTATTTTAGAACAATAAAGAAACGACAATGAAAACATGCTTATCGATTAAACAACACATTTAATAACAAATAAACAACGTACAGTACTGTATTTTCAAAATTATGGCACTTAGTAAGCTGTACATAGGACTTAATTAACCATTGAAAAGTTAATTTAAACGGTAATACGCTAATACAGCGGAACACAAACTGTGGTCCCCAGACCCAAAATGTTAATGCAAAGTTTAAAAAAGAGCAGACATAATTGAATCTAAAAAGTATACAGTGGTTCTTCGTGTAAATTTTGCTGTAATATATTCGACTTATACGGTGAATATATGATTAAGCACGGGTTTTCAAGGCAAAATATGAAAGTCGACTGATAGGGGCTCACATCTGGTGAGTATGGGTTTGGCACACCCAGGGTCCTGAGATCCCTTCTCCTTCTCTCTCTCTCTCTCTCTCTCTCTCTCTCTCTCTCTCTCTCAAGGTAACTCGGAAATTATTTTTTTGGTTAGTGCAGCATAAGCCTCAGGCTTCCTTGCACTATATGGCTAGCAATAATAAATAATAGATATGCCAGAATATACGTTACTTTTAAAATAAAATATTTAAAATCGGTTTATTCAACTGACTCTAAGATTGCTCATCATGCTATTAGCCCAGGGAGTCGAAGTGCCTTAAATAACATTAATCATCAATGCTTTGGTAAAACCTTTACCACGATAATGAATTTTAATAGCTTTGGTCTTTAAAAACCTTCGACATTCAGAATAAAGAATATTTCTAAAATTCTCCGTAAGCCTTGTGTCCGAAG
Organism: Mastigoproctus giganteus; assembly: GCF_048544385.1. Taxonomy (NCBI): domain Eukaryota; kingdom Metazoa; phylum Arthropoda; class Arachnida; order Uropygi; family Thelyphonidae; genus Mastigoproctus; species Mastigoproctus giganteus. The sequence continues at coordinate 37,273,663 of NC_143582.1, read as the reverse complement.
GCATACAAAAAAAAAAAAAAAAAAAAAAACCATTCTTAATTCTAGAAAGAATAAAGAAAGTTCCTACCTGGTGATGTCCAATGTGAACGATGTATTTCGAACTACGAGAAATTTCTTACACGTTGTCTTCTGTAAAAGTATTGCTACAGATAAATATATTTCCCGTTTACATAATAGTAAATTATTGTGTAATAAGATTAAATTTCCACTGAGGAATATTTAAATAAAAAAGTCACTATTGTATTTACGGTATAGCAATTTTTTTTCGAAGCAGACGATCTTGTTTTCGCCTTACAGAGTAAGCAGCTCAGTTACGTAAAAGCTCTAAATTTCCACAAAGGAAAACAAAATAATACCAAATTTTGATGAAGGCAATTAATTGAGGGTGAAGGTAATTAATAATTTATCGTTTAGTTATATTAAAGAGACTACACTTTAAGTTGCCAGCTTGTATTCTTCACTATCAACTTGTTTACATTCTGTTCCGGTATCTCGTACTCCACAGAAACCTTACTCTACCACCAGCGCCATAGCGGTAAAAATCTCAATCACGCTATCAACATATAATGTAACGTAACGTAAGCAAACTGACACTTTACACAGAAGAAAATATTTTTAACCATTATTTAAAAAAAATTATATTACGCCCTTTTTATTAAGCATTATTATTTATTGTTATTAGGAAAATGAAATAAAATTAACTATATATTTAAATTCATGCTAATTAATAAAACGGCATAAAAATTTCCTTTTTTAAAAAAATACCTCTGGGTAAGACTAAAATTAGTACATACTTACCATATTATTATTAGCCATATGGTGCAAGGAAGCCAGAGGCTTTTGCTACACCAGACAAAAAAAAAAAAAAAAAAAATTCCGAGTTAATCCCTGAGAGAGAGAGAGAGTCAGATATAGAAGGAAATCACCAAGAAAGAGAGAGAGGAATGATTATATCCAGCTCAGGATCCTCGGTGTGCCAAGCCTGTACTCACCTGATTGTGAGCCCCTGGAGGTATTGCAGCTTCACTAGGGTCCTGAGCTTAACCCAAAAGGAAAAGAGAAATATGACCTTCAGGGTCGATAAAAAACATTCCATCAGGGCCCAAGCTCGTGATCACATACCATTGTCTATAATCATCTTATTTGTAAAATTCGCACTTATAATTCAGTGTATTGCACCACTGCATTCGCTGCAAACACTGAATCCGTCTTACGAAAATTTACCTTATCATGATGAAATGATTCATTATTTATGCTTATTGATTATTAGTCGAAGATAGGCTGCCATTATCTCCCTTCACTTTTTTTTTTTTTTTTTTTTTTTTTTGTTCTTGCGGGTACCCAAACCACTGCATGAAGGCTGAGTAAGCTCTATTTCATAATTGGAACACTAGTGTATTCTATAATCTGTTAGCTACTATGTTATATGTGATTTGAAGTTCACAGAATAAGCATCGGTTTGTCAAATACTTATATATACACTGGTGTTCAAAGAAAGTGCATCACCTAGGAATTTCACACTTTTAACCCTTTTTCGCAATGCTATGTTACATTAATGACTAGCATCACAAATAGAAATTAAACAAAAGATATTTATTAATATTTAACGGCAAACCTAAGTAATATTTGACAGGTGCTTTCAAAATATTCCAAAATGAGCATTTGCAACCTTTATACAACAATTTTCGTAAACACGACAATTATGGCTTAAATGTTATCATGGCTTAAATGTTATCAGAAGCCCTCAATTTGTTTTAGTTTATCATTTTAAATGGAAAACAAAATGAAAAGTTCACCAGGTGCAAACTAATATTTAGTTGAACCGCCTCTGGCCCTGATGACAGCAGCACACCGTCGAGGCATTGACAAGATCAATTTCTGAAGATAATCAACTGATAGTTGGTGGTTCCAAACACGAATTATGGCTTCCTGAAGTTCACGAAGGGTCTTTGGTTTCTTTCTGGCAACTGCAAATTCCACACGATGCCAACAGTTCTCTATAGGATTCAAGTCCGGCCTGTTTCCTGGCCAGCTAAGAGTTGTAACGGACCGTTCTTCCAACCATTTTTTCACCTGTAACAAATGTAAACACATTATTGTCGAACCTCTAATGCAGAAATGAAGTTAAAGTAACTACAGGAGTGCCTACTTACACTTTTCACCCGATGACAAGGAGCAGAGTCGTTCTGAAAGATGCAGTTACTTGGCAAGTGAAATGGTCTCTAATGGTTGGCAGCAATTTGCCTTCCAATATAGCTAGGTATCCATTGGCATTTACGGAACCTTCTATAAACATCAGGTGACCTACTCCGCGATACAAAATGCACTCCCATATCATTTGGCCGGTGTGGAATTTCACTGTACACACCATACAGTCTGGATGGTATTCTTCACCATGTCTACGGCGAATCGTTTGTCTTCCATCAGAGCCATGCAGGTTGAATTTCTTCTCATCCGAGAAAATAACTGACTTCCACTGTTCGGGGGTCCATTTGACATGCTCCTTACACCAAATTAATCGGGCATTTTTCATTTTTTGTGTGAGGAGGGCTTCTTCTTAGGACGACGGGCTACAAGTACATTTTTGAAGAGGCGTCTTCAGTACAAGGCTGTTGTTTGATGCGTATTCAGCTCACAGCCACACCTATAGGCATGTTTTCAGGTTTCGCTGAAACATTCCCCTTATGCGTTGCACTATTTCACCAGTGACACTTAGGCAACCCATAAATCTTCCCCGTAGATCTAGACTTTAGTCTGAAATTGCTTTATACTAATTGTAAATCGACTTTCGTTGTGGTGGGTCCATTTTTGTCGCTTGTACAAATCACATTGCACACTAGTCACCGAATTTTTCTTTCTAAACTGAATAACGCAAAATACTTTTTTCTTTTTTTTTTACCACGAAGATTTTAACATGTTCCCTCTTGCGGATCTGACGGATATTACATTTTCGGTCCGGATTTAAAAATAAAAAAAATTAGTTTATAGTGCTCTTTCATCCGAAGGCATATTTTATTTTCATTCAAAATTTTGAACTGGCCTATCATATAATGGAAAAAGAGCGCGCGCGCGCGCGCGCGCACTCACGCACGCACTCACGCACGCACGCAGTGTAATATACTGTATTTACACTTCATAAAAATGAAATTAAAAAATAAAATTCAAGGTTGCCCACTTCTGGCTAAAATTATTACATATATTCAATGATGGTATGAAGTGTATCTTCATACAATCAACCAGAATCAAAACAAAATGCAGTAAAGTGATTAATGTTCAATACCCCAAGAATCCAACCAAAATTTTGTCATCACGTTTTTAATGGAAAATGTAGTTCAGCATAGCCATTTTGTAGAAACACTAAAAAAAAAAAAAAAATAATAATAATAAAAAAAAATAAAAAAAAGTGTGTGCCGAGCATGCAAAGCGGAAGTTAAGTGAAACTTCTTTAGGCGAACATTTAACACTTGACCAAGGATCCCGTATTGATCGTATGAACACCGCAGGCGATGAATCTGCATGAATGGAATCATAAGAGATATTAGACGTTCCGTTACCAAATCTAGTTTCGACAAGTGCTGTGGCATCGGATGATATTTAAAACCATTTGACTTCGATATAGCGGGAATCACTTTGTTCTTGAGAGAGCCACGGCAACTGTTACAGGCCGACATTTGACTTACATCCTCATTTGGACATGCTGTTTGAAGAAGATTTCGAGCTGCTACAATCTTCACATCGTTCTTGAACCAAAGCCGATCACACATGGAACAGATTGAACCGAAATCGTTATCCAGGAATGTATGTTTAAACTATGTGTGGATGCTTCGGTGTTTCTTAAAATCCTGTTGCTTGCACCTGCTACGTGTTGAACGATATGATGGAGTACTTCTAGCAGTCGGTTTTAGCTCTTTCGATTTTTGTTTACGACTGGGCTTCGAGGACACTTCGTCGTTTTCATTTGCAGTACAGCTTCCATGACTACTTCTTCCAAATTTATTTCTGGGGAGATGTAAGGCTCTAAAGATATGGATGGATCTTCTCCAGCTTCTTTGTTCGCTCCATCGCACGGTGTAATTTCTGATGTCGAAATAGTTTAGATCTCTCCTTTGTACTCAATGGAGGGAGTTTCGGTGGTCGCATTTCACGCCTTACAATGCTCACTATTAGTCTTCGGCATGTTGAATTATAATTTTTTTCCGTCGAAAGTTTTTTTATTAAATACCATGTTGAGTGACGAAAGAAATACATGACGCAATCAGTAGGGGCACTGATTGGGTCATGAGTTGGTCGTGCCTGGTACGGAGTGGTACAATGGTGGGGGGAATAATGAATAATTTCGTGTCGCATTTTCTTGGCGAGGCGATTTTTGTTAAGCGCGGTAGTACAGTGGTATCGTCACTTTCCTCCCCACACCGGGTGGAAAGGCCTGGGTTCGAATCCCGTCGATGACGCGAGGAACTTTAATGGGCTTTTTTTTTTTCGCTCCGTGGCTGAGTTAGTCTGTCTCAGGCGTAGATAGATGGTCCCCCCTCGAGAAACTGGGTTTTTTTCGTTCAGCAAAACAGGCAAATCGACCAGAGAACACATGCAATTAACAGACATAAGACACAACATGGCATATGAATTTAACTATTCGAATAGCCTAATATAATTTTAATATTATTATTGGCCATATGGTGCAAGGAATCTGAGGCTTATGCTGCACCAGCCAAAAAAATTTTGAGTTACCCTGAGAAACAAACACACAGAGAGATAGGTTCGTTTTTGGTTGGATTGGTTCACTGTTCGGTCAAATCACTTTACAATGGACACTCCATAACAAAATACCGTTCACTATATGTACTAAGCGCCGGTCATGTGATCACGTTTACGAATTGAATTTAATTCGATTAACGTCGATTCTAATAAGCGAAAATAATATTATCTGCAGGCTATAAAAGTAAAGATATGAAGCACAAATTTACACTTTATTACCTTACCAAATAAGAATATTAAATGATACGTGAAAATAGGAAGAATATTTTCCACAGGTTAACAAAAGAAAAAAAAAAAAAAAAAAGGTCAAGTAAAACCCCATGCATTCCCAATTACTAACCGTGACTAAAGCAGATTAATTTCGGTGAGCACACGAAAACCAGGGAATTTAGCCTAGTACGATAGCTCACTGTTCAGAATGTCTGCAATGCATTTAATTATGGTCAGGGTCTCATTTTTCGTTGCTTTTTTTGTCAATCCACGAATACAAGTTACTCCCAAGAAGTTTCACTTCAAAATCTCGCTCTTCCTGTGCGTAAGGAATACGACAAAGGAAAACGTTGAAAATACGGATCTTCTTTGGAAAGATAGGAAAGTCAGGAACATTAATCGCAGCCCATAAGAATCGAGGAAGAAAAGAAAAAAAAAAAAGCAGTCCCCATTTTCATTTATAATTAAAGTACTGTAGAAGAAACTGAGGAATTAAATTACACATTACTATGTAATTAAATTCTTTATTGTTTTTAATCCACTTATTATGCTTCAATAACTTCTTTATGTATAAATTATATTTTGTAATTTATGTTTTCATGAATGTTTGTTATATAACTTCTTGTATACCACAAAATAAAGTCTTGTCATGAATAATTTCTAAAAGAATCATAAATATTTCCTACAAACATTTGACTTGAACGAAACAGTGTGAAGCAAGTGTAAGCAATATCATGTAGATTATGGGGAATTTAGTGTTGCAAAGCCGAAGCATACTGTCGAGCTTTATTTCCAGACTAATCAAAGCTCCTTTAATGCTAACTATCCACTCAAACCTGAGTTAAGAAAAAGAAAACAGAGGAAAACTGAAATCAAAGCCAGCAGTCAATTTTCACTGTATCCATAATAAAATCTAAAAATGCCACTAATGCTTCTCTGAAAATTTCTTACTTGAACCGTTTCAAGATGGTGAGTTAGTATTAGTATTAGTATTAATACTAATAGTATTAAAGTGACAAATGATGCAAGAAGGCAGGCTTATAAAGCATCAGCAAAAATATAAATAAAATAAAATAAATAAAATAATAATAAATAAATTTTAAAAAAATACCATTTCACCATCCAACCCCTCTATAGTTTGATTAGTTTTTCCTTGAATTTATTCAAGATACCACTTCCACAACAACGGTTGGAAGTTCCAGCAATAAACCATCCGTTGGCATTGAAACTAAACTAACCTTAACTACCGAACCTGAACTAATCATCACAGACGGCCTAATCTCCGCACACCTATTCTGCAACCATCCTTCCTCAATTTGAATTTATTCCCCCTCATGCACATAGTCTGAGAAAGAGGTAGAATCCCATCAGCGTGAGTTGGCTAAAGCCATTCAAAGTCTTAAACACCTCAGTCACATAACCTCATTCGCGTCCCATCGATGACGTAAAGAATTTTATGGGCCTTTTTCACAACGTGAATGAGTTAGTCGGTCTCAGGCGAGGACAGCATGATTTTTAAATCCCGGAAACTTGGATTTTTCGTCCAGCAAACAGAAAATCGACCACACAACACACGCAATTTACAGACAAAAAACACGGCGCATTGTGGCCTTAGTCGCTGATGCTCCTAACAACAACAACAACAGCATCAGCAGCAGCAGCAGCAGCAACAGATCACCTCGCTGGTGTCTAGTCTCCAGACGTTGCAATCTACAAAAAAAAAATTGAAGCTTTTCTTGGTAAGCGCACCCCTTTGTTTTCCTCACCCATCTCATTGCCCTTCTCTTACACGTTCCAGCAACTCTACATCCTTCCTAAAATGAGGCCTCCAGACCTGTATGCCATACTCAAGGTGTGACCTGATCATTGCCTTATACAATGGGATAACCAACTCCTTATCCTTGTTAGCAAAATGTATTGACAAATCTCCATGAGCTTTCCTGGCAACCTGTCTGTGCTCCTCAGAGAACTTCATATCAGGCTCCACAATATTCCCAGGTCCTTTTCATTTTCCACTACCTCGAGTGTAGTAACATACAGTTGATATGCTACTCTGGAATTACTGCTACCCATGTGCAGTACTTTGCATTTGTCAATGTTAAACTTGAATTGCCATTGCCCATCTGCCTAGTTTTTCTAGATCATGTTTCAGCAGTATACTTTCATTACTGTCGTTAACTACACTGCCAACCTTTGTATCATCTGCACACTTATATATTAAGTCCGAAGCGTTCCCGATTGATGGTCTTTTTGCAGAATTTTCAACAACTGTGAGATTATGCAGGCAATACAAGACTTGCAGTTATCCGATAAGCAGTTATGAGAGGATATAAGCAATTTCAAGTGACATGCAAACTGAACGGAAAAATGACTTGGAACTTTATGAATGCTTCTCACCGCAGTTCGTTGAATAAACAGATTTATCGGACACTGCACAGTTAGCAATCATGGTGAGAATGGTATTTAGTGACTTTACTGTAAAAGAAGAGCTACTAAAAATGTTGCCTATGAAAAGGCCAACAAAAAATTAAGATATTTATAGAATATTTGAAAATCACGCAATGGAAATGGCAAATGTGACATCCACAAGCCTGCTTCGATCACTGCTGATGGGGTACTAGCAATGTTCGTCAACATCAATTTATTTGTTGCCCCCTGTAAAAAGGACGAATCCTTTTCTGACTTTTTATATTATTACTGTATTATTCACCAGGAAACTCTATCTGTTAAAATTCTCCCGTTTGGACATCATGAATATTGCTAAAAAATAATTAACTTTATTCAGGCTGAGCCTTTGCACCACCAAACTTTTTAAGACATTGCTCAAAGAGTTTAAAGAAAAACTTTTGATCTCATCTTATAAGCAGAAGTGCGATGGCTGAGTGGAGGTAAAGTTCTTGCACGTTTTTTTAAGTTTGATTGAGGACAAAACAGATTATATATACGAGGGTTTCCGAAAAGTAAGGTAACATATATTTTTTTTCTTAATAATGGTGAAAGGGAATGACATGAAACGCGGTGGACAGATAGACTCATTAATAACGTTCAAAAAGACCGCCAGCGCAGTGTTGCGGTACTGTCGTCTCACAGCAAATTCCAGTTGCAAAATGGCGGCTACCGTGCGAGTGTGGTGCAAAACAGGTGTTCGTGAAGTTATTCGCTTTTTGCAAGCAAAAGTCTTCACCAAGTGACATTAACCGTGAACTGGTTGCTGTGTATGGCGAAAAGGTGATGACAAAGAAGCAGGTGTATTTTTGGTGCAATGAATTTAAAGCGGGCTGTGTTACGTTGAAGATCGACATCGGGCGGGCAGGCCTTCATCGAGCAAGATAGGAGACAACATTTCGCGCATTAAGGGTATCGTTCTTGTAAACAGGCGAGTGAAATAGCACAAATAATGAACGTGAGTAAATCGACTGTTCACGAAATTGTTAACAATGTCCTTGGCTTTCGAAAGGTGTGCTGCCGCTGGGTGCCCCGGTAAAGTGTAAAGTGTGTTTAGGATCAAGCGGCACCAGGGATTTCCCAATCTCCGCGTAGTTTACATTGTGGGTGAACCAGTTGACTGGAAAAGACATAGATTCAAAAGTGTATGGACTTTGTACATGTATGATGCCTTGTACCGTTGTTCATCTGGTCATTTAGCCGCCAGATCCCTACTTAGGCCCGACGTTGTCCCATTTTCGCCCCGTGGAGGCAGACCAGGTACTCACTAGTATATAGTTCACTCTGGCAGGTCCTGCCACCTAATTTCCTGAGATTTCAGTGGCTAGGACCTAAAAAAAAAAAAATATCGCGTCAGCGTCGCGGGGAGCGCTTGAAGTCCAAAATGTTGGGCAAAATTAATTTAGATTGGTGATTTTAGATTGTCTGGGGCATGTTCACGTTGCTGTCAGATAGAGTGGAGTGAAGGCTGAAGACTGGGGGAAAGATAGACAGAAATATGGAGCCGAAAGGAAGGCAACTCCAGTTTACAGTGGGGCATGCCCATGCCCCACCAGAGGGAAGAAATAGGGTGACAGGGGGGAAGGGGCCAGCAAACTGTCCCCCCCCCACTCTGCCAGGAACAGGTAAGACAGTGAGCCAAACAAGGGAGCTGGCTCAGGTTGCCAATGTGGCCTGTGTGCATGAGTGGGAGCAAACCAGACCATAGGGTCAGGTCCACACCATCCAGAAAAACTTGAGGCCCAGCAGAGGCGATCCAATGTTGGTTTGGCTGAATAGGTTGTGCAAAATGTCACAGTTGGGAGTCATTCATGGGACTGTTGTCCCGTCCGGTAGTCAATGTTCTGGGAAGTGGAGTTTTGTCACTTCTCGTAAGAGTTCCAGTTTTGTCTTGCATGAAGGATCAAGCAGTGAAACCTGACATCTGGTTGGGGGTCTCTGAGAAGCTTTGTTTGACACATCTATTCGAAGTTTGCAGGCAGAGGAATGGTCAAGCGTCTAGCATACAGGTTCTGGGCAAACTTGGTGAATGCTATATATGAGGCTTCATCTTCCAGTAAGTAGTGTTCTCGGTTTTTGGGATTAAGGCGCACTTGGATGATTAATTCAACACGAAGATCTTCATAAAATTCGCAGTCATACATCTGGTGTCGCCAGGTCTCCACAGAGCCACATGCACACATTGGGTTGTTTTCGAGTCCGAGAAGGTGTAATTTGTGGCGGATCGCTCCATGTCCTGTTAGGAGATACGTGCTGTACAATCTAGGGCAAAGCCATACCGGATACTGTGGGTATATTTGTTGTAGATCGGGGAGGAACCTCCGCGTGACTTCCCCTTTTGTGGAGGTCGTCCAGTGCTGCTGCCATATTGATCGCAAATAGATAATTGTCAGAGGAGGACAAAGCAAAACGCATGTGGATGTGTCTGGAGAATTTGTTGCGATACAGCGACGAAGGAGAGGATTTTCTCGCTCGCATAGTCATAGCAGACAAAACGTGGGTTCATCACTTTACTACGGAGAGCAAACAAGACTCCATGACCTGGAAACATTCACAATCTCCTGTGCGCAAAAAATTCAAAACAGTTCCCAGTGTCCGAAAAGTAATGGCCAGTGTTTTGGGATCGCCAAGGCGTTCTGTTGGTGGATTTCTTGCCGAAGGGAGGAACAATCAATGCACAGTTTTACTGTGCAATGTTGGAAAAACTGAAAGCCAACGTTCGACGGAAACAACCAGGACTCCTGACAAGTGGTGTGAATTTGTTACACGACAAAGCAAATCCACACACTGCCCACACCACTCCTGAGTGGTTGCGCCGTAATCGTTGGGAAACTCTGTCACATCCCCCCCCTACAGCCCAGACTTAGTGCCTTCAGACTTCCATTTGTTCGGCCCTCTAAAAAAACACCTTTTAGGAAAGCATTTCACCACGGATGACGAAATTCATCAGGCGGTGCGCTGTTGTTTACTGCGTGTGGGCACGGACTTCTTCAGTACTGGTATTGATAAACTGATCCATCGTTGGGACAAGCCCATCAATAAAACTGGAGATTTTGTGGAGAAGTAGTGCATGTTCACTTATTTCTTGGTGTGTAATTTCAACTTCGTATTATTAAAAAAAAAACAAAAAAACTTTCCATTTCGCACAGCCTTAAATTTATTTAAGCCATCAACTTCCGCAACAACAGATGGAAGTCTATTCCAGCAATCAACTACCCGCTGGCTAAAGGCAAACTTCCGGACAGCTATTCTACAACTGCCTTTCTTCAATTTGAATCTATGCTCTCTCAAGTTCTTAGTCTGAGCAAGTGGAAGTATCCCATGAACATTGATCCTGCTCAAACCATATAAGGCCTTCTACACCTTGCATGTGATCTGATTGAGATATATAAGGCCTTGAAAGGGTTGAGCAAGCTGAATGCTGATGGGATGCTTATTATTTTATTTTTTTTTCTTTGAGGGTTTTTTTTTTTTTTGGTTGATGCTGCATAAGTTTGCTTTCTTGCATCATATGCCTCTACTAATGCTCATTCTAAAAGACCTGGGTTCGAACCCTGTCGAAGACGCGAGGAACTTTATTGGACTTTTTCATTCCTTGACTGAGTCAGTCGGTCTCAGGCGTAGGTAGCGAGGTTTCCGCCCCCCCCCCCAGACACTGGAGTTTTTTCGTCCAGCAAAACAGGCAAATCGACCAGAAAACACACGCAATTTATAGACATAATACATATATGCGTATATGAAAGAAATTACGGGTGACCCAAATATTACAATTTGAATTATTCCGCAGCACAGTTTGTTTCCCCCTTGTACTGAGCCGATTTTTCACTCCAACCGCATCAATCGGCCAGCTGTTCCAGAACTATCACTCCCTTCTTTCGAAAATACTCGATGTAATTTATTCATATTTTCAAAATATACGACCGTCCCTTAAGTAAACACGAAAGAAACAAGAATTTCGTTAAGTTTCAAGCCAGGCCCTGCAAACACTTTGTGGAAGTTGACTCTATGTACAATGTGATGCTATGCACTATATCTCGATAGTTATATACTAATACACTGGTGTGCAAAACTTAAGGAGCAGTCAGGTTTTCATCTGTAGCTTCTCATAGGAGTGGCCTGGATATGTGGATATGGGAAAAGCATACCAAAGGAACCTCGTGAGGTACAGATGAAGGAAACAACACCAACGCAACAACGGAAACAAAACGGTACAGAGGGACTTTATTCAAAATGGCAACATAGCCCTGGCTGCCATGATACAGATGCATCACTGCCAAAGATGGAACAAAGGTAAGAGGTGGTCCTCAGTAGGAGATATGGCCACCATTAATGTCGATGCAGGCTGCCCATACTTAGAACAATGTTCCTGCCATACTTAGAACAATGTTGTTGATAAGTTCTTGCGGTAACATCGTCCATTCCTCTGTCAGCGCCATCTTCAGCTGGTGAACATTTTCTGGTGGGTGTGGATGTGCTGCTAGGCGTTTCCCCAGAGCGTCCCATATGTCTTCAAGGGGATTTAAACGGTGTAACGGGCAGGCCAATCCATATGAACAATGTCCTCACTTTCCAAAAACATTATCAACAGCTGCAGTGCGATGGCTGTGGCGTTATCATCCATAAACACGAACTCGGGACCAATGGCACCTCGGAACAGACGCACATGGGGAAGGATTACGTCAGTAGCGTGCACCGGTTACATTACTGCCTTCCAGTATCTGGAGTTGTGTACGTCCATCCAAGATAACGCCTCCCCAGACGAGAACACCGCGACTGCCATGTCGATCCCTTTCAGTGATGTTTGCGGGGTGATACCATGTGCCAACCTCTCGCTAGATTAGTTGACGTACAGAATCACTGCTGAGACTGAATCTACTCTCATCCGTAAAGAGTACCTTACTCCATTGCGCTGCTGTCCAGTCCTTGTTTTCGACCCACTACTGTAAACGGTGTCTCCGATGGGCAAGTGTAAAGGGACACAGCGTACTGGCCGTCGGGCATACAGTCCACCTTTGTGGAGTCGCCTGGACACATTAACTGCGATATCCTGCTTCCTGTGCAGCTGGTTTGCAATGGATCCCGCTGTCTGGTGTCGGTCCCTCTTGGCCTGTAGGAATATATAGCCGTCATCCTTGGGCGTTGTTTTTCGTGGACGACCACCACTGGTCCTCCGAACAGCTGTACCTGTCGTTCTGAAGGCCGACCACGCACGTGAGACGATGCTATGGGCGATACCGAACTCTGCAGCCACACTCCTCGCACTTCGACCTTCCTCGATCTTCCCAATTATTCGACCCGGGTAAAGTCATCCAGATGTTGGCCATTTTACTGGCCATTTACTGGCCATTTTATTGTCTATAGAACTGTAGGAAACCAATCGAACATCTGTAACAATCATGCTCACTATTTGGTAATTTGCACATAACTGCTGAACTGCTGCTTTTATCTGTTTGTGAGCCCTATCATCACGATTCAAATTTTTGCATGTGCACCAGCTTTCTACTGAACGGCCACAGTTATGCAATCGCGACAGGCTGTTTCGTTTGATTTTGTAGTTGTAACCTTTAGAAATAGTGTTGGTCCTTAAGTTTTGCACACCAGTGTATTACAATATAAGCATTCGTAGAGCCGAGTGGTCAGGAGCGGGAGTAGCACACGCTCTTTGAGTAGACCGAGGTTCAAGCCCCTGATTGCTAAATACGGTCGATCTGCCTACCCACGTTGGACCAGCATGGCATATTATGGTCCATTTCCACACGTATCGTTGAGGAAGCTTCCATCCTGCAGTGGATTGATAATGGCTGTAGTTTACCTTTACCTTTTTTTATTACAATATAATTTTAATTTTTATTAATTATTTATCTATAAATTAAATAAAACTAAACTTAATTTATTCAGTTAGAAGAACATAATTACACAAAATTGCACATTTCTGATATTTGGCTATTGGCATCAAAAGTGCAAGTTTATCTACAGATCACACCATGTAAAACAGGATTTTTCTTTATAGAACTGTCTTTTATTCTTAGTACGTTTAGGAACAACTTAATAATGGTAATTTTTATGCACATAACACTGAATAATAATGGAACGCTTCTCAGACAAAGAAATAAATAATTTTTCTTAAGAACCAGAAGGAATTCCGGGTAATACTGTGTTTAATTAATATTTATTTTAATTTTTTACTAGAGACACCGATAATTTATACTTTTTTGCCGTACGATGGCGCTAATTTTTTTTTCCGGCAAAGGTGGGTTGGTTGGTAGTGTATCTTGTTCTCGTTGGATACCGCATGATCTCTTTATTTGTCTTTTAAGTTATTCACGTTAGTGCAATGGCTCTTCACGTTCCGAAAGCCCCAGGTTTAGCCCAAATGTTGAAAGATGGATCAAAAGTGAGTGTATTTTTCATCCATACCTACACGTGGTCATATGAAAAAAACGTTTTAAATAACTAATCGTGATAAAATGTATCAAAGAAAACTCATGTGCGTCACGCTTGCCATGCTGCTTGGAAATCTCTTTGGCTGTGGTTGTTTTTTTTGGGCGTTTGTCATCATAAATCCCATTAGGAATTTTATAATAAATATGTATATTATTTCTTCTGTGAGACTAATAGGAAGAGGTGAAAAGGGTTTCCCTCCGTTTTTTTGCACCACATAAAACGCAAGAATCGAGTTTTACAACGCATACAATAAATCAATTAACATAAAATTTTTTCCCCGAAGAAGTTTTTGTCTCGTTTTTTGTAGTCTGCGTTTCAAGCATTGGCTGGCTTATGAAATAGTTTGGCCCCCCCGAACCAAATTTATCACACAACCCCCCCCCCACACACACCCTCCAGTCGAGGTACCCAAAGCTCAGATTGTGGGATGGGGCTAATTTTATCCACCATTTTGAAGCTGTATTCCCGAAATTTGATAACTCATTTGTTTACGGTCTTATCCGCAGAGGGAAAGGTGAGAATGCACCTTGACGGGCATACTTCAGTTTCAACCCACTGTCTGGAAACCAGATGGCTGACAGCAGGGGCTTCTTCAGGGGTGAGCAGGAGGGGAATAGGCCTCCCCTAATCAACAATTAAAGAAAAAGAATGCAGGAGGTGTTCTAAAAAAAAAATCAAAAGCCTGGTCGCCATGCCTCCCTTACAATGATACCTGGACACACCACTGGCTGCTGAGTGAAATACAGGGCCAGTCTGTGTAAGGATCCTGTTTACATTCACAATTAAATAAAATTTATAATACAAAATTATCTAGTTTCACTAAAATCATTTTCACCATCAACCAGTACGATAAAATGAAACTATCTGTTTACCCAAAACTGGATTCACTAAGAAAAATTTCGATTTCTGAATTGCTGTTATCTGCTAGTTTTTATTACAAAAATCATTGTAATATAAAAGTAACAATGATATTGACTATCAGTTATGAAAAATGACAAAAGCAGACATCTCAACATTAGTGAGAGCATCATGATAAGTAATGTTCACATTGATATTATTAAAATAATAAAAGTAGAGCTATGCAGTCTGCAGTAGCCAAATTATGATTAGAAAAAATTATATTTTATAGGCTTAGTGAAGATGGTTTAGCAAATATTTGTGTTCAAACTTAAATTGACATCAAAGATCATACTGCATATACTACATACGTGCAAATTGATTCTTGATTGCCAAGTCTGCCCATATTGTATAAAAACAAGCGATTAAGGACACTGTACAAAAGCATGATCTCCATCTTGTTGCTTTGTGGTGACTCTTGTGATCGAATCTTTATTTACCACAAGAAAATTCATATGCATGGTACACCGTTAATACATTGCTTTTTCAGCTACCGGTAAGATTTATGAAGATTTAGATTCCTCTGGCCCCTGCTGGGGAGGTTCATCTAAAACAAGTCATTAAGCAAAATGTCAATAAGTGGTGATTTTTTCATATACTTTGGTGTTGTAATGATAAATGTGTTTCTTCAAAAAAAAAATTTAGTAGGCTTTAAATATATCTATTATCAACATGTAATATTAGTATTAGCTATATAGTGCAAGGAAGCCACAGGCTTTTGTGGCATCGGCCAAAAAAAAATAAGCAGATAAGAAAATAAAATTGTGCTTCCCACTGTGAGATAACTATCCAGTTGACCTTTGAATTTCTTCAAACTGTCAGTCTCAACTACCTGCAGAGGCAACTTGGTCCAGTACTCAGCAACTTCCTGACTAAAAGAAAACTTCCTATAATCTAGTCTAAATATTTTCCCTTGGAATTTGAATTTATGCCCCTAGTTCCGGAATTCTTTATAACAGCAAAAATTCCACCTTCATTCATTTTACTAACCCCTTTCAGAGCCTTATAAACTTCAATCAGGTTCCCTCTAAGGTACCTGGTTGCCAAGCTCAGTAGCCCACATAATTGAAGCCTTTCCTCATATGGTTGCCCTTTTGTTGATCTCACCATCAAGTTGTTTGTCTTTGGACCTTTTCGAGAAGTTTCTGGGTTTTTTTTTTTTTTTCAGATGGGGTTGCCATACTTCCAAATGTGGGCTTGTTACAATTGCCTTATACAGTGGAAGTATGGCTGTCCTATCTCAATATCTGTATGTAATAGGAAAAGACAAACTTTCCCGTTTTTGCATGGATAATGTAAAAACAACAACCTAGCTATATAACAGCATAAGAGAAAATTGAAACTTTGTAGATAAAATTGTAGAATAAAAAAATGAACTTTTTTTGTTATTTTTTTTTTAATCTTAATAACAGAGAGTGAAGCTTCTGTTGTAGGTTAGGGTCATTTAAAATATGCATCTGCTGACATCTTTGTTGGTGACATTTGTATACTTTTTTTTGTCTGCTAACTTTGCTGCTCCTTTTTGTGTCTTCCTATTTCTTAGCAGAGGTAGCTGTTTCAGCTTCTAAGTGGGTGAAGGCTTCTGACTTATTCCTTGGTTTTTATTAATTTTTGGAACAGTGACATTATCTTGCATTGTTTGATTTCTAAGTTCAAGGAATTCTTTGGTAAACAAATCTTCATCACATGATTTGAACAAATCTCCATTCTCAACACATGTCACAAACCAAATATTGGTGGTAATTTTCAAATGTTATAATGAAATATTGAACGAGGTATCCCTGTGTAGGGCAAAGCTAATTGAGCAGTAATGAGAGGTTGTGTACAAAATAGTATAAAGAAATTATATGAAGAGATTACTAACTACCTGAAAAAACACATGGCCTTCAGAATAGGATGAGACACAACTGAAGCAATATTTTTTATATTAATATTGGCACACTTAGCTCAGGATAGAAACAAAATGCTTGTTTTGCTACAAACAGGCCTTTGGCTCCATCAACAGAAGCCATTTGATCAAAACCCAAGCAGAACAATTTTATTGACACTGCCATGCTAAACTTTCTGAATACTACAGGAATACTATTATTATTGTTCTGCCAGTGGGAGGTCCACATATACAGTGGCGGATTCAAGGTAGGGGCACCGGGGCATGTCCCTCCCCCATTGTTTTTTGGAAAATACAATTGTTTAAATTCCCTTTAGCTACAAAAAAGTTTTTTGTTTTTTTTTTTCTCTTCATTGTTAACATAGGATTTTATCTATTTTTGCATTGTGGCTGAGCTGTTTTCAGCTGACTACAGTTGGCAACACTGATTCTAATGTGATTGCCATTCTAATGCACGAAATGGTGCCTCACCTGTCATTTTTTCTGGCAGGACAATTTTATCATTCATTAAGCAGTTCAGGTGCCTCTGTGGGCAGGAGCAGCAGTGCATAGCACACGCTTCTTGATTAGACCGGGGTTCGAGCCCGTGACCACCAAATACAGAGGATGCGGAAAGGTCAGGGAATGACCACCGCATATCCCTGGAGCAATATGGCCTTAGTTGCTAATGCTCCTAAAAACCAAATAACAAACAAACATTAAACAGTTCCTTAGAACCCTCACTTTGTTTCTTAAGTTAAGATCCATAGAAATACTTGATGCCAAAATTGAAGTTTGACTAATAGGCATGCGATACTGGGTTTGCTTCTCTGTCCAAGTCACAAGAAGTTTTTTGATCTCTTCAATAAGTTCATCAAGTTCTAATTGTTTTTCTTACATACCAAAATTCAATCTTATGTTTTTAAAAACTGGCACTGAACCAATTTCAGTATTAGACTTGCTCGCTTCTAAATGCTTGATTATATTTGCAATAAACTTTTGCTTTAACAGACGGCATCCACTGAACTAGGATTTTTGTCCTTATGTGATCTAGCGATGTAACTGTCTCAGGTTGGTAATGTTTGTCATTTCCCTCGCCATTACATCAGTAGGGAGTCATTTGAATCTCTAGTGAGGTTACTGAAGAGATCTCCAGAATCCAAATAAGCTTTAGTCACTCTGCATCGCCACTGTACTACACATCAAAATTACAAGCTATTCTGCTCTATACAAGTGCAGCAAAATATAGTATTACAGTATTTAATGTTTTTTATTTCATAGTACAGCACTTTTCGTAATAGTTACAACTATATGCATTTGTTTTGAGTTTAACAGAACATCAGATTTAGCAGATAGCCCTTTATCCCCTGCATAGTTTGTTAAAGAAAGGTGTTACTGTAATTTAATTTCAAGAGCAGGAGGCTTTCTCCTATATGTTTTCACTAAAATAAGCATTACTGGTGCTTTGCTTTTTCTTTACTGAGACATGGTTATCCCTCAAGATGTATGCTGTCAAGCAAAGCTTAACTGAAATGAACTATGTCAGTTATTAGCTTTAAAGAGAAATAACAAGTTGCTGATTATAAAGTATGTGAAGAAATAAATGTATAATTTTAATGTATTAATCAGTAATTGTATTTTAATTAATTAATTACATTATATACATTGAAAGTAAACAAAATGAAAATAATGCTGGTATGAATGTAAAATTTGGTGATTCCCTTTAGGACATGATATGACTCACTTTGGAAAGCCTGTTCAGCATTTCCCAAACTGTTTGAGGACTCCTGGTAGTCCATAGAGATATATATATATATATTTTTTATGTAAACCCCAAACACGAGAGGTATTAGAACCTATAGTACTTAGTACCGTGCTTGGATTGGATGTTGGGAAGAAGAAAGAAGATATTTGTTGACATTGGACTTGAACTTCTGTAGATTGTAATTTTCGGGAAATACGTATGAAGGAAGGTTGTTCCAAAAAACAGCAGTTGAATGAATAAACGAGGAAGATGAAAAGTTGGTTTTGTGAGTTTGAAGTTGGACAGTAAACGGATGTTGGCTAGTGGCGGCACGTGTTCGGACTGTTTTGAAAGAGAGAGCGGGAATTATAGAAGCCAATTCAGAAGAACAGTGCCCATGGAAATATCTGTAGAAGAGGCATGCAGCAGAAACAGAACGTCTATGAGACAGTGAGTGGAGAGACTGTTAGAGATGAATCATTAATTAACCTAACTGCCCTCTTCTGAACGGAATCAAGAAGCCTGAGAGAGGTTTTGGGGGCACCACCCCAGATGTGGGAACAATATTCCATGGTAGGGCGGATTTGTGATTTGTACAGAGTGAACAGCTGTTTGGAAGAAAAGTAACGTCGAGAGCAAAAGTGAAAACCAAGTTTTTTAGATGCAAAGGAAGCAATATTTGTAATGTGCTTGTGCCAAGAGAGATTAGAAGTCAGGGTAATCCCCAAAAGAGAGATATCCTCTCTCCCCCAGGCATATATAGATATGCCTGGGGGAGAGAGAGTCTGTGAATTATTTCTGAAATTTCTGATAAATATTTAAAGAGGTGGAAGAATTTAAACCACAGAAATAATTTTGTTAAGTTTGGGGTCCATGGAAAACTTTTCAAACTAAAAGGGAGATCTTTATGCCACTAAATGAGAGCTGCTGCTTTATGTTATCTGCTTGCCATAAGAGTTGAGTTTAACATACTGTACTAAAATGTGAAACAGATTTTGTATGAGCTTTGGACTAGAGAAAAAAGTATAGCTCTGTACCATATCCTAAAAACTGTCCATCTAAATCAGAATTTCACTCTGCTTAGTAGTTCATGGGTATGGTGCCATATTGAAAATATTGTTGGGTAATTATAAATTACCCAACAATATTTATTCAAATTCAAATATGTTTATTTGAATTCCAACAGTATATCTAGTGATTTTTTGATAAAGTATTAGATAACTGGATTTGGTACCTCACAAGTAAGTCAATTATATTATTATTTGGAAAGAAACAAATTTATGACAATGGACTTTTGACAATGAAAAAGACTATTATTATTATTAATCACATCAGCAGCCAAAATCCTCCTTACATTTGTAGTTGTACAATATTGATTATAGTAATCATATACACACATTAATTTTTATAAATTAAAACATAAGAGTGTAAATAAAATAAATTAAACAATGAATATTAAAAATATATTAACATCAAAAAGTGCAAAGATTCAATAAATTTAAAGTATAACTGTATAATAATCAGATAATATAATATTAAATGACAAAAACATTTAATACACAAAAGCAGAATAATTTATCTCTCATTTAGATAAATTAAGTTCTTGTTAGTTTAGATCAGAGGTGACAAAATTTTTTTATACCTTGTGCCCCTAAAAATATTTCCTGACTTTCACATGCTCATTGTTTTATAAATTTTATTTATGAAATATCTTGCAGAACAAGTGCAAACACTGTGGGTGACTACCCAGGTGTGAACCAACGTAAGCAGGGGTCGAGGTGTGACGCCCACACCACACGTATGAACGTCACTCCTCTGTGTTAGCCAGGCAATATTAGGTGGTAGATGACTCTCATCAACCGGGCAATACCACCACTTTGCTTATTGCGGCGGCTTGAAGTGGTGAAACCCATTTTAGTCTCCAGAGCAAAGTTCCAGTCAACCCTCCCCATCTCTTCCATCATGCAGTATGATTGATGTCTTTTGAGGTTAT
This sequence comes from Mastigoproctus giganteus, assembly GCF_048544385.1. NCBI lineage: Eukaryota > Metazoa > Arthropoda > Arachnida > Uropygi > Thelyphonidae > Mastigoproctus > Mastigoproctus giganteus. The sequence goes on along the minus strand of NC_143582.1, from coordinate 37,253,308 downwards.
GATGAACACCATGGCGAGATCCAAACTTCCTTAAATTTCGAGGGAACAGCTCTAAAACGGTGTTCGCAGGCTGGCCACCAGTTAGTATGCTGGACCGAACCTATTGGTAACTCTCTAGGAGGCTTCCGGATCAGCTGGTGTATAATCTTGCTGCCTCTACTCTGCCAGATAGTGACTGGGGGAAGTCCAAGCAGTGTGTATGGAGGGGGGAATTGTGGAGGCCATGTTATGTCAAGGATCTGGGTATATTCTTACCATGTGTATATGCCATATCCAAAAATTTCATTTCCTCATATAGCATGTCCCCCCCCCCCTCCACTTTTACTTACTATTGAATACACCATGAATTGTCAAACTAATACAGCAAATTTATCTACAAAAAGATCTAAACCTCCCAAACACTTCCTAGTTCATTTCACAAATATACATGGTCTCAGTTCTAATCTCAATGATGTCCATTTCCACTTACAATCTGCCAAACCCCATGTACTTGTTTTGACAATCTCAGCTATCGGTTGATTCAACCACTGCTCATTTCAATTGCTCAAATTATTCACTGTATAATTCCTTTTGCCTCAAAGGTGGTACTTGTGCATATGTCCGTTCCGATATTCTCTGTTAGAGACTTGGTAATTTGGAATCTCCTCTTTTCGATCTTCTTTGGCTTAAAATCTCTCTACCTCATTCTGTCAAATTCATCTGTTGTCTCTACCCTTCTCCCAACTCCACTAATCACTTGGAGCTCTTTGACTTCCTCTCTTTGCCACTTGACTTTCTCCAGTCCAACTTTCCTAACAGTGAGGTAATTTTCCTTGGTGATTTTAATGCTCACAACTCCAGCTGGCTTCCGTTTTCTAGTCACACCAACCCAGCTGGTTGAGATGCTGAGGCTTTTGCAATTACTAATGACCTTGCACAGATTGTTCATTTACCTACCAGACAATCCTAACCACACGGCTAACACGCTTGATCTTTTTCTGACAAACAACCCTCCTAAGTACACGGCCGAAGTGAGTGATCTGAGGTCCTTTAGGCACCTCATATCACAACTTGGTGATTGTCTCTTCTCCAATGGAGCCTTTATCTCATGGCTATTCCCAACCTTGTGTTGTTTGGCATTACAAGAATGCAAAATGGGATGACCTGTGAGATTTCTTTTCCTTGGTCGGATTACTGTTTCAAAACTTCTGATGTCAACGTTTGCTCAGATCATGTCAGTAAAATTATTCTTGTAGGAATGGAATCCTTTATTCCACACTTCACCTTAAAATCTCATCCTTTATCTAAACTTTGGTTTTCCAATAAATGTGCTAAGGCTGATCAAGAGAAAAATGTTCCATATTGTAATTGGCTTGTTTCCAATTCTTCAGTTTCATTTTCTGCCTACACAAGAGTTCGCAACAATTGTAAAGCAGTTATTAATCAGTCCAAACTAGATTTTGAATTGGCCAAGAGTAGAAATCTTGCTCCTTGCCCTAATGGTAGCTGAGCATTCTGATTTCTTGCCAAAGCTATTGGCCGCAACTTTTGCCTATCTTTGCTCACCTCCGTCAAAACCGGATGGTTCTATTGTCACTTCAGCCAAGGATAATGCTGGTCTGCTAACATCCCATTTTTCTTCCAACTCATGTATTAATGATCTTGGTAAAACACCTCCCACCATTCCCAGGACGCTCCATTCAGTGCCTCCTGTGGTTTTCTGTTAAAAGGATGTCGGAAGGATTTTGACGAATCTTGATGCTAAGAAAGTTCCAGGTCCTGATGGTATTTCTCCACTTGTTCTCAAAACCTGTGCTCCCGATCTTACTCCTGTTCTTTGCTGCCTTTTTTCACTTTACTTTCGTATTCCAAAGGTATTTTTCCTCTTGCTTAGAAATTTGCTCATATCCAGCCAGTACCTAAAAAGGGTGACAAATCCCTCCCATTCAATTATCGTCCCATTGCAATTACTTCTACTCTTTCTAAAGTAATGGAGAAATCAATTAACCGCCAACTCTTAAACTACCTAGGAACCTTCTGTCCGATCAACGATCGCCGGTATGGATTCTGTCAGTGTTGATCCACTGGTGATATTCTGGCTTATGTTACCCATTTATGGACAAATTCAATGGAAAAGTTTGGTAAAACACAAGCAGTTGCTCTTGATATCTCAAAGGCTTTCGATCATGTTTGGCAAAGGTCTTCTAAACAAGCTTCCATCTTATGGTTTTCAAACTGTTTTTTGTAATTGGTTATCCAGTTTTGTCTCTGGTTGCTCACTGAGGGTGATGGTAGATGGCTCTGTCTTCTAACTTTTCCGTTAATGCTGGTGTCCCCCATGGTTCAGTTCTTTTCCCCACTCTTTTCCTCTTGTGTATAGGGGCTCACATCTGGTGATAATGGGCTTGGCACACCCAGGGTCGTGCACTGGATATCATCATTCTTATTTCTTGGTGATGTCCTTCTCTCTCTCTCTCTCTCTCTCTCTCTCTCTCTCTCTCTCTCTCTCTCTCTCTCTCTTTCTTTGAGGGTAACTCAGAATTTTTTTTTTTTTTTTTGCCTGGTGCAAAAAAAGCCTCAGGGTTCCTTGCCCCATATGGCTGATGATGGTATTAATGACCTTCTTCCATTGACCAGAAATCCTATCCATAGTTTTGCTGATGATAGCAAATTGCATTCCACTTTCAGTTTGAGAAACCTCGCCATGCTCAATCAGCTTCAACTTCTTGAATAACTGCTACCAATTCCTTAAATGTGAATCTCCAGGTAATTCTCCAGTTGGGCAAAGACAACTTGTTGATTTTAATCCTTCTAAAACTCAGTCCTGTCTTATATCTTGCAAAAAGGATTCTTCTGCTCCTATGCTTATCTTTGGTGACACTCCGAATTCTAGGCAAGATGATATCTCTCTTCGCGGGGGTTACGTTTCTGAGAAATGCCGTGAATACCGAAAACGCGAATGCTCAGTTATGGCTTCCATAGTAATAAAGGGGTTCGGTTCCAAAGTATGAAATATATAAGAAAAACTAGCCTAAAATTTTATCTGTGTATGTATGTATTATATGTACCTTCATAATGTGACTATGTACATAGACAGTACATAGTGAAATGCAAGCATATGATCGAAATGAAAATAAGAAACAATTTAATATTAAATGTAATATTTATTAGAAATTTCAAACAAATCTTTCAAACCAGCGCCTTTGCTAGCAAAAAAAACTTATCCCGCCAGTGCTATCACCAGTTTCGCTAAAGCGTTGATAAAGGAGTTTTGCCTTTTCACGAATGATGAGTGAACTTAACGGAATTTTATTTTGAGTTCGGTCTTCTATCCACAGATTTAAAGCCTTTTCTATTTTTTCTAATTTAACATCATGAGTTACAGAGCAAATTTTTGAAGCAATGAGCGCGTTTTCACAGACACTACAGCGGATTTTTTCTTCCGATTTTTGATTGATCGTACCGTTGACTCATTGATTTTATAATGTTTTGCCACTGAGGAGACACTTTCACCATTAGAAATTTTATCAAATAACTCAATTTTATTCGCTAATGTCATCATCTTTGATCTTTTCACATTTCCCTTGTTATTCGTAGCCATATTTTTGTACGGGTTAGAAAGAACTTGTCCACAATAAAGTCACTTTCTTCCGTTAACACACTCGAAAAAGTCTGTTTTACACTGCAAAACGGTAGATTTATCACTTTTATAAGCATATCAATTTATAAATTGATAAATTTATTCAATTTATAAGCATATAAATTAAAAGCAAACGACGAAACCTTCCATGACAAGCACATAACCACATACTGAACAAGGATTAGCGAGAAACATCCACGCTCGCGATTTTGTCACCCCTCTTCCCCCACCCACTGAGCGCTGTTTTGACCGGGAAAGATAATTTTAACCACGCCCATGTTTTTTTATGGCGGAAAATGTTCACGGCGCTTTAAAATTCACATTTTTTTTTAGGTTTCATTTTATATTAAATCAGGGCCGCGAATGGTGGGGGTTTACTGTATTGCTTCTTCTGCATCTAAAAAACTTGGTTTTCTCTTTCGCTCTCAGCGTTACTTTTCTTCCAAACTACTCTTCACTATGTACAAATTGCAAATCCACCCTACTATGGAATATTGTTTCCACATCTGGAGTAGTGCCCCCAAAACTCTCTCAGGCTTCTAGATTCCATTCGGAAGAGGACAGTTAGGTTAATTAATGACTTATCTCTAACAGAGTCTCTCCACTTTCTGTCTCATAGACATTCTGTTTCTGCTACATGCCTTTTCTACAGATACTTCCATGGGCACTGTTCTTCTGAATTGGCTTCTATAATTCCTGCTCCCTCTTTCAAAACAGTCTGAACACGTGCTGCCACGAGCTAACGTCCATTTACTGCCCAACTTCAAACTCACAGAACCAACTTTTCATCTTCCTTGTTTATTTATTCAACTGCTGTTTTCTTGAACAACTTTCCTTCATATGTATTTTCTGAAAATTACAGTCTACAGAAGTGCAAGTCTATAATGTTAACAAATATCTTCTTTCGTCTTCTCATCCTTTGTCTCTTTCATCAACTTTCATCTCCTCAAACCCGAGAGGTATTAGAACCTATAGTACTTAGTACCTATGCAGGTACTAAGTACTATAGGTTCTTATACCTCTTGTGTTTGGGGTTTCATAAAAAAAAAAATTTTAAAAAACAGATTCAATGTAAAATTTAGCTACGAGTATACATACTCATAAATTAATATGTGCTTCAGTACATTTAATCTCAAAGATTGAAATAAAATATGCTTCGTACCTGAATTAGTAGGATTTGTCCATCTTTTATTAAAGAAGCATTTCACAAAAACACAGCACCCTCTCCTGGCTGGGATGTGCTCTACACTCTGGGAAACTCTAGTTTGCTTAATACATTGAAAACTTATTAGTTACTGTAGAACCTCATAAATACAGTATCTTTGGGATCCAGCACATGCAGATTTTTTAAATTTTCAATTTTTTGAAGGTTATGCCCATACCCTAATATTCAGGGTAATTCGTTATTTTTATTAGATAATGCAGTAGTTTCTGATTCCTGTAATTTCCACAGAATGATAGTCACCAGCATTAAGCAAAAATGTTAACTCATACTGCTGGATTGGTCAATGTGTAATGTACTTAAATGTACTTGCCTAAGGAATAATGGTTGTAGATATGGATGGTGCAATTATCCAGTAATTTTTAATGAGTTATAAATTGCTATATGATTTCAACAATCAAACTGCTTTAAAAACTAAATACATACCACAAAGTACTATAATGTGAACCAGAATGTCTTGCAAAATGAATGATTTTATACATTACAAATGCATAGTAATAGTGACATACAGTTTAAGAAATATGTAAACAGAAAGAAATTGGTGTTAGAAAATTATTAATGGATCACAATGCATAAATATGTTACCTGCTTCTGGATTTTTAAGTATGGGTAGCCTATTCCCCCTCTCTGCCTTGTACAGTCGACTACACTTGGAGAAATGTTCAGAAGTGCCAGATTTATGAAAATTCTGTATTTTTGGGTATTGGATTTTTGAGGTTTCACCGTATTATCTTTCTATACATTAAAATAATTTCCCTCCTAGTGATATTTATTCAGCCAATGGGAGAAGAGGGATGCGGGTTACGTGGTAATATGTAACAAATACTAAAATACGTAACAGAAGCTTGTTTTACTGTTTAAGTGTGGTCATGCTAGATAAACCTCGTGCGTGCACTTTGTTTATTTAGCATGACCATGCGGTACCATTCTTGATTTCCATATGTAACGTATTTATGTATTCATAGCTGGGGAAGAGACACAGTGTTGAAAGCTTTTGTAAGTATTTTATTTTATCAAAAGGAGCAAGCAGGGGACGAAATTCCCTAGTAAATTATTAAAAAAGTTAAAAATTCATGGTTAATATTGGTTTTGTAAAACAAATATCAAGATTGATTTCATTAAGAAATGCATCAGCTCTGTTAATGTTCAAATTTAAGATTTGTTTTAAATTTTATAACACAATGTATTTTGCTCCCTTGGTGGTCCAGGTAGGGCCACCAAGGGAGCAAAATTAATATAGGATAACAGCATTTTAACATCAATATTATTACCTTGGATTAGAGAATATAACTTTCAAACTAACATATACATATTCCTTCTATCTTTCAGTCAGAAGGGAGAGACCAAAAACTTACACTAGTCCTTATAATTATTGGACTGGAAATTTTTACCTAATTTATTAACCAAAAACCTAATGAGAGATTTTTGTACATGCTCCTGCATTTTTATATTATTCCTTCCTCCGTTGGAGTGTGCAGGTACTTTGGAGTAATTGTACAGACTGACTCTAGGTTCTCTCAACACTGTAGATAGCCTGTAGGCAGAGCCGGCACAAGGGCTCTGCCTGCAGGCTATCTACAGTGTGTTGAGTTTCATGCGCCCCAGGCAAGACTTAAAATTTGCGCCCCGGTTGTATTCTGTACCGTCCATAAATCAATCTTTTTTTTTTTTTTTTTAATATATTCTTAATACCGTATTTAGATAATGTTATTTCTTTATTTAGAAATAATTATTACCTTATTTAATTTAAATAATTTTTTTAACCACTAAAAAAAATGGAAGGGCTGGCTACAGCACACAGAATTTTCTGGTAAGGATAGAGTTAATTATTCCATTATATTAAAGCCTTGGTAAAGCCATATCTTGAATATTGTATACAGATTTGAATCCTCCATTCCAGGAAGGATATGTGTGTGTGTGGGGATCTGCTAGAAAAAGGCTCAGCAAGGAGCAACAGTGTTGGCTACTGATATAAAGAAGCATTTCAAGAGTATGTGTGTGACCAGTTTTTATCAGTTGCAATGCGTAAAAACCAGACATTTACATGTAGACATATGAGGTATTTAGAAATTCGAAGAGCTTGAGTAAATTAAATGATAATAGCTGTTTTCTCTTGTAATGGGATGAATTTAAATGAGGAAGTATGGTTGTAAACTGAATATAAGCGCCTAATCTTGTAAAACTAGGTGAAACCAGCCGACTTTTTTTTTTTTTTTAAAGGTTGTTGCCGGAATAAGTCTGATTGCAGCGTATAGATTTGTCTTTATTAATACTAATTGTTTAAAAATGGATTTTATTTTTATTGCTCTTTTTAAATTATTACCTAGTAAAGTTTTAAAATTAGAAAAGGTTGCTAACCATTCTGTTAATATTTTCAATAGCATTTCCTTGGTATCGACGAAGCTGTATTCCGCAACATTGAAGCATGCTCTCAGTTGTCTCAGACAGTCCGAAGTGCATATGGACCTAATGGTATATTTATTTATTTATGCTTGTTTTAAGTTTGCAGTCTTTGAATTTCATTAAATGTAAACAAGACTGGAAAAGTCTCTTTCAGATATGGGTGCTTGGATTAAAGTAAAACCATGTCCATAAAGAGCAAGAAAAAAAAATTTTTTTCATTGTGTGGAGTAAAATTTATTTCACTCAGTATACAATTTGTTAGGTAACCCTTTGTAATGCATCATTTTGGTAGCAGTTATTATAACTTCGTATTTCCTTAGTGCTAATTAAATAGCAAGCATACAGGAGAAATAAGTCTCATTACAGTGTAGTTGTACTGTTTATAGAAAAAAATCACCACTGAAACCATGTAAAATATACAAAAATAAATCCACTAATAATATACACAATTTAAAACATTGAGAGCTTTTCAGGAAAGTTTCTTTTCTCTGGAAATGTTGATATTGACCATCCAGACTTATAACACAAAAATGTTAGCACCATGATGTTGTCTTTGCTAATGCATTCTCAGCTGGGAAACAATGGGAATAGCTCAGCCAACAGCACTTGGTCTTCTTCTGAATTGAAATATTATGGTCTCTAAGATGGATGTTGACATTCGTGTACCCAAACATCTAATGTATGGATTTAGCATTGATTCAAAGAAGCACCTGAGATTACTTTCAGTGGCATCATGAAACAATTTCATTTAATTACTCTAACAAAGGTTGATTAGGTATACACTTTTTTGATTTTGATTTGGTAGTTGTTGGCGCATCGGCTTCTGTGGCCATATTGAACCTCCCAAGGTTTTTGCAGTACTTTGATCCAAGCTCGAGGCGGGAATCGAGCCCGCGACCTTTGGGTTTCCGGGCAGGTACTTTACCCACTCGGCTAGCCCGGTCGGCTTAGGTATACACGTGTTTTAATACAATTTCAGAGTGAAACCCATTTGTTCGCTCTTGCATTTCAAGCTCCTCATCCCGATATTAAAGAGTGCAGTTAAGGAATTCTTCACATATATAAATGCAAAGAAGAGAATGACAAATCAGATTGGACTCGCATGTAATTGAGTGGGATAATGTTAGATACCCCAAATGACGTTGCAGCCTCCGTAGCCAGGTGGGCAGGAGCAGCAGTGAGTAGCACATGCTTCTTGATTAGACCGGGGTTCGAGCCCGTGAGCCACCAAATACGGAAGATGCGGAAAGGTCAGGGAATGACCACTGCATATCCCCGGAGCAATATGGCCTTAGTTGCTAATGCTCCTAAAAACCAAATAACAACAACAACATGACGTTGCAGATGAACTCAACAGTAACTTTGCATTGATATTTACAGAAGAAAAACCCTTTATGTCAATGAGAATGTATGGGAGCAAAGAGGAAAAATATGTTAATTAATGATAATGTAATTAATGAATTTCACATGATTATTTAATGAAAAAAAACTTTTTCGCCTATAGGCGAGTATGGCTCCTGGGGTTGATGGCATGTATCCTATAATTTTAAGGGAGGCAGCAAGTGAGTGCATTGAACCATTAAGGCTAATTATGAGAGTATCACTGGATTCAGGAGAGATTCCGTTGGGTTGGAAAAGTGCCAAAATTATCGCCAATAATAAAGGAGGTTCTAAGAGTGTAGTGGGAAATTACCAACTGGCCAGTAGTGGGGAAAATCATGGAGGCAATGATCGAGGATGGAATTGTGATGGATACGGAGCAAGGTTTTATAAAGGGAAAATCGTGTTTAAGAAATCTGGTTAGCTATTTTATTGGGGTCACTCAGCTGGATTTAGAGAGTAATTTCAACATTTTTATTTAGATTTTCAGCAAAGCATTTGACTCAGTCTCACATGAGCAGTTACTTTATAAACTGGAATAGGTTGGAATCACGGGGAAAATCCTTAGATGGGTACAGGATGGCTTCATTGCCAGAGGCAGAGGGTTGTGATAAATGGTTATTCCTCATATTGGGTTGATGTAAGAAGTGGAGTTCTCCAAGGATCAGTATTAGGACCACTGTTGTTTTTGATTTTCATAAATGACATCGATGAAGGGATAGAGGGCATGTCTAAATTTGCAGATAATGTAAAAATTGGTAGAGTAGTTAATGATCACAGCCAAGCAGAGCTTCTTCAGAGTGACCTAGATAGACTTCAGGGATGGTCAGAAAAATGGCAGCTATTCTTTAATTTAGCAAAATCCAAGTTCTTACACCTGGGGAACAGCAACCCCAAAATAACTTATACATTTGTTGGAGTTCAGCTAAAGTCAGTAGTGGAGGAAAAGGACTTCGGAGTTATGATGCGGTCAGATATGAAGTTCTCCGAGCATTGTAGACAGGTTGCATGGTGTCCTGTCGATGATTTATCGAACATTTGCTAGTAGAGATAAGGACACCATAATCCCATTATATAAGGCTATTGTTAGACCACACTTTGAATACTGTGTTCAAGTATGGAGACCGCACTTAATAAAAAAAAACATGAAACTTCTTGAAAGGGTCCAGAGACGGGTAACTCGCCTGATGAGATCGGCAAAAGGGCAACCATATGAGGAAAAACTTCGAATATGTGGGTTGCGCAACTTGGAAACTAGCACCTTAGAGGAGCCTTGATTAAGGTGTTAAGGCTCTGACCTGCAAAAGTAAAGTGAATGAGGATGAAATTGTCACGGTTATAAATGATTCTAGAACAAGGGACAATTTCAAGTTACGGGGGGAAGTGTTTAGACAGGATTGCAGGAAGTTTTATTTTAGCCAGCGAGTTATAAATTACTGGAATAAGTTACCTACATGGGTGGCTGGGGAAATTCACAGGTCAGCTGGATAGTTACCTACAGGAGGAGGAAATTACATAGGTTATCTTATTTTCTTTTATTATTTATTATTATTATTTTACTCTCTTTTTTTTTTTTTTTTTTTTTTTGCTGGTGCAGCATAATCCTTAGCTTCCTTGCACCATATATGGCCTTTACTACTAAATAATTTGCTATCGTATTGTGTCCCGCTTTGCAAATCCTGAAGAACCTATGATAAATTTGTATGCGTCTGTGAAATACGGAGTTTCAATGCTGTATCCAATTCTCTAGCTATTTCAGAATTTTGATTGTCAAGTGTTTCATCATAAATTTTATGGCAGCATCTGTAGTTAAAAGATTTGCTTCTTTGTGGCATAGCACATCTACAGCTAACTTTATAGGCATTAATGTAGATATAGCCACAGATAATAAATTATATTCATCCTCACAGAAATAAATACTTGAATCTAAATCAATTAAAGCTTTCTGCACATGATATCTCAACTCAAAGCTTTTAAGCATGGACAATAACTGTTCCAATGAGTCTTGGAATATAATTGCATGAAAATTTATTTGCTAAATTCTGCTGCAGTATACTTTTATAAATATTTATCATTTTGGTTGGTGGTTATTAAATCACATAAATCATAAACAATTATTTTTTAAAATTAGTACCGAAAACCGGTATTTTTGTATCAGTACCGGTATTTGAATATCGAAAAAAATGACCGGGATCCCAGGATCTTGGTGTTGTAAGTTCTAGTACAGATTCATACCTAGAAGAATTATTACAAGAGCTGAAGAACATCAATTAAGACATCATCAGTTTATGTGAAATTCAAAGAAAGGTGAAGATTTGTTCGAACTAGATGGACATTGGCTGTACTACAAAGGGAACAAAGGTGGATAGTGTGGTTGAATTGGGTTCCTGATCAACAAAAGATAACAGATTCAACCATATGAGTGGAAGCTATTTCCAAAAGAATTGCTTGCTGTGCGGTTAAACTAAATAGTCGCTATTCTCTTCAAATTATTCAAGCTTATGCTCTTACAAGTAGCTATAGTGATGAAGTTGAAGAATTTTATGAATATGTATTGCACATTTACAAGCAGGACTACTATAAAATTGTGATGGAAGATTTCAATGCAAGAATTGATAACATCCAAAATGGGGAAAGATCTGTCAGCCCATATGGAACCTGGAAAGAGATTATAGAAGCAATCTACTAATTGAATTTGTGGAGGAACAAAATTTGTTCACCATGAATTCATTCTTCAAGAAAAAGGCCCAATGAAAATGGATGTGGAAGAGCCCCTCTTGGAAATACAGTGGATTCCGGTTATTTGGGACAAATATTAAAGAACAGAACCAAATCGAGAAAATAGTCAGGGTTTTCTTTGCTTAATTGGGACAGCGTGCTGTTTAATCAGGGCAGGAGGTCGCAGCTCTCGAGATTACCCTGCGATTGTCTCTGACCTTACCACGTGGTCTGGTCGGATTTCTGAAGGTCACAACCATAAAACAATTAGCAGTTTCCGGTTTATTGGTCATCTCTGTTAGTGCAATCTATTATAAATGGATAATAAACTCTAAATCTTGTTGAATTTGCAATAATACTGACAGCTGGAATTCTGTGGGGTTTTATGTTATTATGGTGAAATGTGTTTTCCCCTTCCATGAAATCTTCAATCATATAAAAAACATAAATTTTCATAATCTTCTCTTCATTCCTATTTTTTAAGTTTTTTAACTTGTTATTCCTTATCTCACTTGCACATATCCTGTTAGTTGCAATTTGTGCGTGTCGTGTTCTTTGTTATTGATTGCTTATCTTTTTTACTGTTTTAAATTTTAACCCCCCCCCCAAATGTCAGTGAACAGAAATATCAACTAGTTAGTGTGTGCATATTAGAGTACGTATTAATTAAGCTATGCATGTGAGAGTAAATTTAGTTTTATTTTGCTAACATGTGGAAAATATTCTTCCAATTTTCACGTATCATTTAATTTTTTAATTGGTAAGGTAATAAAGTGTAAATTTGTGCTTAATATATCTTTACTTTTATAGCCTGTGGATAACATTCCTCCTATTTTTGCTTATTAGAATCACTATTTAATAGAATTAAAATTCAATTCACAGACGTGATCACAGTGACTGGTGCTTACTGCATATCATATAGTGAACTGTACTTTAACTATAGTGAGTCCATTGTAATGTGATTTGATCATACAGAGAATCAATCATTACAGTTGGTACCGTATTTTTAACTATTTACTTGAAACTTTGCATTATTGGAGCAGCTGCTTAATCAGACCAAAATGCACTAGTCCTGATATGTCCCAAATAAAAAGAATTCACTGTACTAGTGAAATTGACTTCATACTGACAAAAAATAAAACAGTATTCACTGACTGGTCAGTCTTGAAGCATATTAATGCTGGAAGCAACCATCAGTTACTCAGAGCAAAAATCAAAATTGATTGCAAGAAAGAATGAAAGAAATTGGTCAAGTCAACTAAAGTAAAGAAATCGACACTAATTAACTATTGAAAAATCGTTAAAACTCTGAACTAGAACTGTCCAATCGTTTTTGTGTGCTGTAAGACCTTCCTGACACAGATATTTCAACCGATAATGAAGTCATTGAGACTATTGTAGACACTACCTATGCCCTTGAACCTACTGTGAAACAAGAAAAACCAAATGGAATATCAAAAGAAACAATTGCCATGATGAAAAAGTGACGAGAAATGAAGCAAAGTGGTAACATAAGGAATAAGGTAGAAATGTGCAAATTCAGTGTTTATCTTGTCAAAGGAACACTAGAAGGTAATCAAGGGCTAAAGAAAGCAAAACGAAAAATGGTTACACACAAGAACCAAATATTTGGTTTGAAACTTGAGGATGGCACAACAGTAAATACTAAAATGAGCGAAAGAATTTTATTGAAATCTTTATAAGGATAAAGGACAACAACTGGATGCAATACCAGGTGCAGAAGCTGTACCAGAAATTTTGGTAGAAGTTATAAAATCAATGAAAGATGGCAAAGCAGCGGGATCCGATAAAGTCACTGTTGAAATGTTAGAAGCTGAAGGCCAGCTGGTATGTAAAACTCTAGCCAAACTATTTTCAAAGTGCCTTTTTACCTGCAGCATGGAAAAAATGCAGAAGCCATCCTACTGCACAAAAAAGGTGACAAGGCAGATTTAAACTACTAACCAGTAAGCCTATTACCTGTTGTCTACAAGGTTTTCACAAAGATACTTTCAAGAATAGGCATATACTTGGTGCAACACAACCTGAAGAACAAGTGGGTTTCAGAAGTGGCTTCAGTACAATGGATCACATTCAACAGCGCAGCCAGTTATAGAGTGGCACAATGAATGCAACCTTCCATTATGTATAGCCTTCGTTGAATATGAAAAAGCAATTGACTCAGTCACAAAACAAGCAATAGTCAATGCTCTAATCAACCAAGATGTGGACAGAGCTTACATCAATATTTTCCAATCAATATATGAAAAGGCAGCTGCATCAATACAGGTCAGCAATGATAAAGTTCAGATAAACATAGAGAAAGGTATCTGGCAAGGAGACACGATCTCCTCAAAACCTTTCTGCCTGTTTAGAAGAAATTTTTTGCAAACTAAATTGGGATAATAAAGGACTCAAGGTAAATGGAGATTACCTGAATCATTCAGGATTTGCAGATGATATTATTCTCTTTGCCAATGATCTTGAAGAACTGCAGCATGAAAGCAAGAAGTTTGGTTTGAAGATGAATATTGAGAAAACACAGGTTATATTCAACAAATTTACCAGACCAAATAAAATCATGGCAGATGGACAAGAACTAGGAGAGGTGGAAAGGTATGTTTACCGTGGACAAGAAATTTCTACAGATGGAAATTAAACAATGTATAAAATTGGCATGGCAATTATTTGGAAAGCTTAATATAGTCTTCAAGACAAACTTGCCACTTTGTCTCAGTTATTAAGGTAGGAAAAATGGATTTAAATTGATTAAAATGATTTGCAAAGAGTATTCTGTTTCTCATCTTGTACAGACTGAGTATTAGCATTAGTTGAGGCATATGATGCAAGAAAACAAGCTTATACAGCAACAGCCAAAAAAAAAAAAAAAAAAAAAACCTCATCCAGTTACTCCAAATGTCTGTCTAGTTCAGCCTTAAATTTATTTAAGCTATCAACTTCCGCAACAACAGATGGAAGTCTGTTCCAGCAATCAACTACCTGCTGGCTAAAGGCAAATTTTCACACATCTTTTCTACAACTGTCTTTTCTCAATTTGAATCTGTGCCCCCTCGGGTCCTTAGTCTGAGCAAGCGGAAGTATCTCGTCAGCATTGAGCCTGCTCAAACCATTCAAGGCCTTAGACACCTCAATTAGATCACCTCGCAGGTGCCTACTCTCCAGGCGCTGCAATTTACAGAACTTAAGCCTTTCTTCATGAGCGCACTCATTTGTTCCACTTGCCAATTTTGTTGCCCTTCTCTATATTCATTCTAGCAACTCTACATCCTTCCTAAAATGAGACCTCCAGTCAGTCCTGTACGCAGTAGTCAAGGTGTGGGCTGACCATTGCCTTATACAAAGGAATAATCACCTCCTTGTCTCTGCTAGTAAAATTCCTATATATCATTGACAAGACTCCATGACTTGCTCTGGCAGCCCGCCTGCACTGCTCAGAGAACTTGAACAATTAATCCCAGGTCTTTTTCATTTTCCACCTCCCTGAGTGTAGTACCACACAGTTCGTATGTTTCTCTTGGGTTACTACTACCCGTATGCAGTACTTTGCATTTGTCAATGTTAAACTTCAGTTGCCACTTCTCAGCCCATCTGCCTAACTTTTCTAGATCCTGTTGCTGTAGCATACTGTCTTTAATGTCATTAACAACCCTGCCAACTCTTGTATCATCTGCAAACTTGGACATTAAGCCTGATGTACCTTCATCGATATCATTCATAAATACACAAAACAACAATGGGCCCAGCACCAAACCCTGGGGGACTCCACTAATAACATTAGTCCACATAGAGCAGTGTCCATTTATTACTACTCTCTGCCGTCTTTCACTCAACCATCCCTTCATCCATTGCAGCAACTTGCCCTTAATGCCATTCCACTCCAATTTGTACAGCAGTCTTCCATGTGCAACAGTATCAAAAGCTTTCCTGAAATCCAAGTATATGATATCAAAATTATTTTTTGCATCCAGTTCCTTTGTGACCACATCATAGTATCCAATCAAATTGGTCAGATAAGACTTCCACTTAACAAACCCATGCTGTGTCTGAACTATGACTGCAGTTTTGGTGATCCTGTATCACCTCTTTAACCAGTGACTCCATTATTTTCCCCGGAACAGAAATTAAACTAACAGGTCTATAATTATTTGTGTCACCCTTTGAACATATTGGGGATACATTTGCACATCTACAGTCCATGGGGAGCTCCCCTGACTCTAAGGATGCCCTCATAATTATGGCTAAGGGTTTGCTAACTTCCCTCACTGCCTCCCTCAATATAACTGGATAGATTCCATCCTCCGGGTGCCTTTCTTATGTTTAACTACAACAATTTCTCCTCCACTTTGCTCTCAGTTATTACAGAATCATTTAGCTCCCTGTTAGAGTTTGATAAACTTCTGGCATTCCCCTCTTTAAATAACTCCTTGTGTGAATGTAGATGCATAATACTCATTCAGTGTATCAGCTACTTGAACAGGATCATCAGTAGTTGAACCATCTGTTAAGTGGACCAATCTGATTCATCCCCTTCCTTCTAGAGTTTACATGACTAAAGAACACTTTGCTGTTTTTCTTTGCCAAAAATTTCTTGTAATCTGCCTAATCTCCTTTGTGACTTGATTACAGAATAGCTTAAGAACTTAAGCTAGTCAATGGACTTAAGCTAGTCAAGCACAAGACCACAGTTGCTGGAAACCTGTTGGGAAAGCCTTCATCGTGCAGTGGGTCGACAGTGGCCAAAGATGATAATGACTGCTGCAGTTAATGTATTGGTGGATTATCAAATAACTTTGATGGTTAAATGATTTTATGGCAGGGAAGGTGAAAGAGAAACTGCTTTGGCTTAAAAGTGAACAAAACACTTGGGACTTATGGAATCTATCCAGTTACATTAAAAGAAGCTGCAAAAGACTCTTGCTTTCATCTTTTTTTCCGGTGTTTACATCAGACTGATGCATCAATACACTGGACTGTCTATTGGTTGTACTGTTTTACATACAATGTTTTTTTTTTTTTTTTTTTTAACCAAAAGTAGCATCCCCTTCCCCTACTAAGACTATTATTAGTATTAGTAGTGACAAATGATGCAAGAAAGCAGGTGTTTATAAAGCATCATCCAAAAAAAAAAAAAACTTCCCACATCACCTGTCTATCCCCTCCAATAGTTTGCCTAGTTCCTCTTCCTTGAATTTATTCAAACTACCCACTTCCCCAATAACAGATGGAAATTTGTGCCAACAATCAACCACCTGCTGACTAAAGGCAGGTTTCTGTACATATATCCTGCAACTATACTTATGTGTGTAGTCTGAGCAAGAAGAATGCCATCAGCATTGAGCTTACTCGATCCGTTCAAAGCCTTCGACACCTCAATTAGATCACTTCACGGGTGCCTAGTCCCCAGATGCTGCAATTTACAAAACTGAAGCCTTCCTTGATAAGACCACCCTTTCCTTCCCCTCGCCAATCTTGTTGACCTCCTCTGCACCCATCCCAGCAGATCTAAGTCCTTCCTGAAATGAGGCCTCCAGACCTGTATGCAGTACTGAACATGTAGCATAACCATGGCTTGTACAATGGGATAATCACCTCCTTATCCCTACAAGCGAAGTTCTTATATCATTGACTAAATCCCATGAACTGTCCTGGCAGCTTGTCTTCATTGCTCAGAGAACTTCATATGTGATTGCACAATTATCCCCATCTCTTTTTCATTTTCCACTACTGGGATTACTGCTACTCATGTGCAGTACCTTGCATTTGTCAATGTCAAACTTCAGCTGCCATTTCTCAGTCCATCTATCTAATTTTTCTAGATCTTGTTGCAGTAGCTTACCTAATATACCTTCATCAGTATCATTAATAAATATAGAAAACAACAATGGGTCCAGCACTGAATCCTGTGGGACTCCACTAATAATTTTAGTTCGGGAAAAGCAGTGTCCATTAATAACCACTCCCTGTCTTCTCCCACTCAACCATCTCTTTATCCATAGGAGTAACTTGCTTTTAATGCCACACCGCTCCAATTTGTATAGCAATTTTTTACTGCAACAGTATCAAAAACTTTTCTGAAATCTAAGTATATGATGTCAAAATTATTTTGTGCATCCAGTTCCTTTGTTACATCATAGTATCCAATCAGATTTTTCAGATAAGTTTTCCCCTTAACAAATCCATGGTCCTGCATTACTTCTTTAACCAGTGACTCCATTATTTACCCTAGAACAGAAGTTAACAGGTCTATGGTTACTCATGCCACCTTTTGATCGTCCTTTGTGAATTTTGATACATTTGCACATCCCCAGTTCATAGGGACTTCCCCCGAATCAAAGATACTCTCATAATTGTGGCTGAAGGCTTGCTTACTTCCTTTGCTGTCCCCCCTGATATAATCGGATAGTTACCACCACCTCGGATGCCTTTTTTATGTTTAGCTTAAACACTTTCTCTTCCACTTTCCTCTAAGTTATCACAAAATCATTTAAACTCCCTGTTAGAGTTTGATAACCTTCTGGCATCCATGTAAAATACTTCAGCTTGTCAGCAACCTGAGCGGGATCATCAATATCAAGTGGATGTATGTGATTCATCCCTTTTATAGTGTTTACATAAGAAAAGTCTTTGCATTCTTTGCCAGAGACATATTGTAATATGCCTTAGCCTTGCCTGATCTCCTTTATGACTTGATTGCAGACTGGTTTATTTATATCTACCATAGGCATCTGTATCACCTGATAATTTATGTGCATCCCATGCATTTTTCCTTCTCTGTCACATGCCTCACATAATTCATCTGACATTCTTGAACAATATTTCTTAGTTGGTATCAAAAGCCTAGTAGTTCTATGATTACTTCCCCCAGTGCTTCCCATTTAGAATTTACTGTTGATAATGTCATCAGTTGGCCTGCCGCATAGAATTTAAAAATTGTCTGAAGCCACTGTAGCCAGCCACCCTTTCAAAAGCAAAACCCTTTCTTGTTAAGTAAATTCCACATCACCATGCTGTGATTACTGTCACCTGGTGAGTCTTTTAATTGCAGAATCTTAATGTATTATGATTACCACATACAAATCTTATATCCCCAGTATCAGAGTAACACCATGTTTCTATTATTGTATACTACAATGTCAGCATTGCTAAGAAGTGTAAACGTGCAATCTATTATAAACAGATAGTAAACTCGATCTTACTGAATTTGTGATAATACTGACAGCTGGAATTCTGTGGGTTATGGTAAAATGTGTTTACACTTCCATGAAATCTTCAATCATAAAAAAAAATTAATTTTCATAATCTTCTCTTCATTCCTATTTTTAAAGATTTGTAACTTGTTATTCCGTTCTCACTTGCATGTATCGTGTTACTTCCAATTTGTGTGTGCCGTGTTCTTTGTTATTGATTGCTTATCTTTTTACTGTTTTGAATTTTAACCCCCACCCACAAATGTCAATGAACAGATGTCAACTAGTTAGTATGTACATATTACAGTGCGTATTAATTATTCCGATTATCACGTATATTCTTCCGATTTTCACGTATCATTTAATTTTTTAATTGGTAAGGTTATAAAGGGTAAATTTGTGCTTAATATATCTTTACTTTTATAGCCTGTGGATAATATTCCTCCTATTTTTGCTAATTAGAATCGCTGTTTAAAAGAACTAAAATTCAATTCACAAACGTGATCACAATGAACAGCACTTACTACACATTGTATAGTGAGCGGTACTTTACTTAGGTGACTCCATCGTAACGTGATTTGATTGTATAGTGAACCAATTGTAAAGCGGGAGTCCATTGTATTTTTAACTTTTTTTACATGAAACTTTGGATAATTGGGACAGCCGCTTAATCGGGGCAAAATGCAGTAGTCCCGATGTGTCCCAATTAACTGGAATCAACTGTATAAGGAAAGCACCTGAGGTGGATGGGCTCTATGCAGTTATATGAGAGGTGACAAAGGAAGTAAGCAAACCCTTAGCCATAATTATGAGAGCATCTTTGAACTCAGGAGAAATCCCCACGGACTGGAGATGTGCAAATGTATCCCAAATTCACAAAGGGGGATCCAAGGATGACATGAGTAATTACAGGACCTGTTAGTTTAACTTCTATTCCGGGGAAAATAATGAAGTCACTGGTTAAAGATGCATTGCAGGCTCATCTAGACAAGACTGCAGTAATAATTCAGACACAGCATGAGTTTGTTAAGGGAAAGTCTTGTCTGACAAATTTGATTGGATACTATGATGTGGTAACAAAGGAACTGGATGCAAAAAATAATTTTGATATCATATATTTGGATTTCAGGAAAGCTTATGACACTGTTGCACATGGAAGACTACTGTACATGGAGCAGTATGGTATTAAGGGTAAGTTGTTACAATGGATAAAAGGGTGGTTGAGTGGGAGAAGACACAGGGTGGTAATCAATGGATGCTGCTCTTCGTGGACTAATATTATTAGTGGAGTCCCCAGGGTTCAGTGCTGGGCCCGCTGTTGTTTTGTATATTTATCAATAATATTGATGACAATGTATCAGGTTTAATGTTGAAGTTTGCAAATGGTACAAAGGTTGGCAAGGTTGTTAATGACAGCAATGGCAGAGTTCTACTGCAGCGGGATCTAGAAAATTTGGGCAGATGGGCTGAGAAGTGGCAACTGAAGTTTAACATTACAAATGCAAAGTACTGAATATGGGTAGAAGTTAGTATACTGCATATGAAGTTTTGTGAGCAGTGCAGACAGACTGCCAGAGCAGGTCATGGGGTATTGTCAATGATATACAGGAATTTTGCTAGTAGGGAAAAGGAGGTGATTATCTCTTTGTATAAGGCATTGGTCAGGCCATGCCTTGATTACTGCATACAGGTTTGGAGACCTCATTTCAGGACTGATGTAAAGTTGCTTGAGCATAACCCCAGGGGCTCACATCTGGTGAGTATGGGCTTGGCAAACCCAGCTGGATATCATTATCCTTCTCTTTCTGGTGATCCCTCCCCCCCCCCCTCTCTCTTTCAAGGTAACTGGGGAAATTTTTTGGCTGATGCAGCATAAGCCTCAGGCTTCCTTGCATCATATGGCTTATAATAATAATAATAATGTACAGAGAAGGGCAACAGGATTGGCTAAGAGAAATGAAGGGGTCCTCTTACCAAGAAAGGCTTAAGTTCCGCAAATTGGAGCTGCCGGAGACTAGGCACCTGTGAGGCAATTTGATTGAGGTGTACAAGACCTTGAATGGGTTAAGCATGCTGAATTCTGATGGGATTCTTCTGCTTGCTCAGATTACGAACCAGAGGAGGCATAAATTCAAATTGAGGAAAGACAGTTGTAGAATAGATGTGCGGAAATTTGCCTTTAGCCAGCGTGTGGTTAATTGCTGGAACATACTTTCATCTGTCGTTTTGGAAGTTGATAACTTAAATAAATTCAAGGAGGAACTGGACAAACTTTTAGAGGGAATGGATGTTTTTTTGTTTTTTTTAGCTGATGCTACATAAGCTCATATGTTTGCTTTCTTGCATCACATGCCTCCATTACTATTACTATAGTATTGCTTGTGGGTGACAGTAACCCCAGAGTTGCATACCAACTGTGTGGTACTATACTCAGGGTAGTAAATAAGAAAGACCTGGTGTTAATTGTGTAGTCAGATATGAAGTTCTCTGAGCAATGCAGACATGCTGACAGGACAGCTCATGAGTTTCTTGTCCACGATATACAGGAATTTTGCTAGCAGGTTAAGAAGGTGATTATCCCATTGTATAAGGCATTGATCAGACCATATCTTGAGTACTGCATACAGGTCTGGAGATATCATTTTAGGGTGTGAAGCTGCTGGAATGAGTACAGAGAAGGGTAACAAGATTGGTGAGCGGAACAAAGGGGTTCTTTTACCAAGAAAGGCTTCAGTTCTGCAAATTGCAGCTTCTGTAGACTAGGTGCCTGTGATGTGATCTGATCAAGGTTTGATTGGATTCTTCCTATTGCTCAGACCACACTCATGAAGGGGCACAAATTCAAATTGAGGAAGCACAGTTGCATAACAGATGTGCAGAAGTTTGCCTTTAGCTAACTGGTAGTTGATTATTGAAATAAATTTCCATCTGTCCTTGTGGAAGTTGATAGTTTAAAGAAATTCAAGGAAGAAATAGACAAACAATGGGAGAGAATGCATAAGCGAAATGGGAGGTGTTTTTTTTTTTTTTTTGGCTGATGTGTAAACTTGCTTTGTTGCATCGTTTGCCACTGCTAATGCTAATTTCTGGTGCTTGGAGGAAATGTGCTTAAACAATAGTGGTGATCCTGTTATACCATAGCTCAAAAGAACAGGGTGTATAAATAGGAAGGGTGCTAAGCCTTGAAGGCAACCATATTGCCCTTAAGTAGTTTCCTTTTAAAACCAGTTTAATAGTAACTAATCTGCTTTGTGGTAGAGTTCATTTTCGCAGTCAGCTCCATTTATTTACCTCTTGGGCTTGATATTCCCCAGAAGATCTAAATTTAGCAGTTGGCATTCTTTTTTCTTGTGTGTGTTTGTAGGCCTAATGACTCTGATGAGTACAATGAACTACTGTACAGAAAAATAGTGGACCAGTAAATCAGAATGTCTGTTATCTTTTTAGATATTGACTGGAACTTGTGAGTTGGTAACTCAGACACTAGCAAACCTTTTGTGGATTTATTGGATGCCTGTTTTCTACAGCAGCATGTTAGAGAGGCAACAAGGGAGAGCAGTATTCTTTATCTGATAATCAGTAGTGATTCTTCATGCATTAAGAATGTGCAGATAAAAGAGGTGCCTCCGTAGCCAGGTGGGAAGGAGCAGCAGTGCGTAGCACACTCTTCTTGATTAGACCGGGGTTCGAGCCCGTCACCATCAAATAGGGAGGATGCGGAAAGGTCAGGGAATGACCACCGCATATTCCAGGGCAATATGGCCTTAGTTGCTAATGCTCCTAAAAACCAAACAACAAACAACAACAGCAGATAAAAGAACCACTGGGTAGCAGTGATCCCAGTTTATTGATTTAGGATTTACTTTGGTAACTACCATTGAAGGTAAAGGGAAGTTTTTGCTTTCGTAAAAGAGTTTGCAGTGGTCTCAGACAGTTTTCAGGTTTTAAATTCTATATAGTGAGATCAACTAATGATGTTACCAACAATAATTTTTAAATGGGAAGAATTTAGGGAAATAATTATAGAAGCTACTAGGCTTTTCATATTAACTAAGAATGCCGTTCAAGGCTTAGACCTAAATAGATATCAGATGAACTAATGAGACACGTGGAAGAAAAGAAAAATGCATTGAATGCATTTAATTATCAGGTGATACAGACGCATATGATCGATATAAACTAATCCGAAGTCAAATCACAAAGGAATTTAGGCAAGCCAAGACAGATTGTGAAAAATTTAGCACTTACCTACATTTTGATATTTTGATACTCCTCAAAAGAACAAGCAAATATTTTAATCTGAAGTCAAGTCACAAAGGAATTTAGGCAAGCCAAGACAGATTGTGAAAAATTTAGCACTTACCTACATTTTGATATTTTGATACTTCTCAAAAGAACAAGCAAATATTTTATATATTTCCTATACTAAACAAATTCTGATTAAAATTGATTTGAATTATTTTGTTTCTAGGCTTGAAATTGTTTTTTTAACTGATTAAGAACAAATAAAACTTGAAATAAATTTAAAGTTTTTCAAAACAGAATACCATATGTGGTGTCTGTCAATTTCTTATTCATTCTAAAGTGTCCTGTTACTCAAGAACGGTTGAAAAACACTAGACAGTCTCTCTGCTAATGGACAAAATATTTTATGGGATAGTGTTACTGTTAACAAAAGAAATCATGCTCATTGAACAATGAGCATGAGCAATGAGCTTGAACAATGCTTGATTGTTCAAGCACACATTCTACATGCTGTAGAATGTGTGCTGTAGAATGTTCTACATGCTGTAGAATGTGTGCTTGAACAATCCCCTTCATTTTAAATGTAGTCACTAACACCTTTATGCCACTGGTATGTACTGTTGATTTATATATCTACTTTTCCACCTTTTTCTAAATTGCAGGAAGACAGCTTTTATGTCTTTCAACAATGGAGGTAGCACCCTCAGTGGCAGAGGATATCAAATTTTCCAGTGGTATTTGTTTTTCATGAAAACATGTTTTTACAACAGCAAAAATGGATGCTCCAGTACAGTCAGTTTATATAGATTTTACAAACATCTCTTCTTTCAATTTACCATCATTATCGAAATAACGAACATATGCCATTAGAAGGGCCTTATTGTCAGTAACCGTGGATTCATCAATCTGGATAAAAAAATTTCTCATTTTTAGTTTGTCAATTGGCTTGCTCTTCAATGTTAACTGACATCTCATCAATTCGTCTTCGAATTGAATTGGTGCTCAATGGCAGTGCTTTTAAAATGCTGCAAGGATTTTGATGTATTACTGTTGAAATTACAGTCTCTAATGTGAGTCATATAAAAGTCTCAGCATGTGTATGAGCACTACCAGTTTTTGAAATGATTTCTGCAATTTTATAAGATACAATCATTTCATTTAACTTTATCAGGATGCTTCCTTTTTAAGTGATCTAAAAGTCTTGATGGTTTCATAGCCTCATTTGAAAAAAAACTATTACTCATAAGACACATTAGGCTGTCTTGAGTCAAAAGGG
This sequence comes from Mastigoproctus giganteus, assembly GCF_048544385.1. Classification (NCBI taxonomy): domain Eukaryota; kingdom Metazoa; phylum Arthropoda; class Arachnida; order Uropygi; family Thelyphonidae; genus Mastigoproctus; species Mastigoproctus giganteus. The sequence continues at coordinate 37,229,237 of NC_143582.1, read as the reverse complement.
CTTTCAATAAAACCGTAAGCTAGATATTCATCCAGATACTATCGACACTTTTTCTTTTCAGCACTTGACACGATTCACAATGGGTTGAATAACTACAAAGAATTAAATAAAAAATATAAACTATTTCTATTTAACTCTTATAGCCCAGTTCACTCACAAAAACACTGTGGATCAAAAAACAACTTCCACGAGGAAACAATAAATCAATACTAATTGTCCCTTAGAAAATAGAAACGATAGACTGAAACATTTCCTCATCCCATCCATGTCTCATATATTGACCAATGAAACAAAAGAATAAATAAATAAACCACGCCCCACCAAGATTGCAGCTGTCGGAAAGGGACAAATGCCAAGGATTGCAGAGACATTACCTCTGAAAACACTTGGGCATTTAATGACTATGAAAAGCAAAGATGGTTGAATTAAATCACGCCCACTATCTTCCTTTTATCAAAATTTCTCACTCACTCTTATTGAAATCAGTTGCCTCAGGGGAAAAGAAAACTCAATGAGCGAAATTAAATAAAAGATGTTGTCGGGTGGGGATAAACTGTAATATTCATGATTTTTTCACCCCCCCCCCCAAACCAATTTTTACCTCAAAATTAATATCTCTTTCACCACTATCAGTGGTGAAAATATTAATTTTGTATATGTAAGAATGTGGCCAGAAGATGAAATAGCAATAGTATTTCAGGGGGGGTGAAAAGTGAGGGGGGAAGAAGAATAAAGGAAAGGTTAAATTACACAAAGACAGAAGTTGCTTCAATACCCTTATTAAATTTGTTAATTGTGATGAATTTGAAAAATATTTTTACTCTAGTAGAAATGGAAAAATGTTATGAAATGGCAATACAACAGGACCTTAATTCAGCAGAACATTGCAATTTCTTCAAAAATACAATATGATTGGAAAAGGAAGGTGCACATCTGATTAAATCTATTATGTATTATCAGAACTTCTCTTGAATGTGTGGGTTTTTTTTTTTTTTTTTTTCAATATTATTTTTGAGTTTTTCATCTACAAAGATAAATCTTGTATCACTTAAAAGTCTCAGTTAGGAATTGATTTTATGAATTAAGTAATTGACGAATTTATGAAAATGACTAACTGATATTGTAAATCAGTATGTTATAAGCATGATGATAACAGTTGAATTAGTGGCGTAAATGATAAAGGAGTTTCACTTGTATTTTAATAACTTTGGGTATATGTAACAAAACTATTCCTCAAATCTTTTGAAAGAAAAATTGAACGAAGTGTGACAAATGAGAGATATAAATAAAAGTGCCTGTCACTAGAAAGGGAATTTACTGATTAAATAAATCCTGTGAATGCTTGCATCCCACCTGCAGTTACATGCATAGAAAGAAATATTGAAATAGATGCAAAAACTACCAGTTATATGTCACCAGGAAAAACATTTTTAACCAACTGTAAGGGATGCATCAGGGTTGTAGAAAGCCAAAGGATATAGTTAATGTCAGGAGTATTATAAATTAAATTAAAAAAATTTCAGCTTTTGATTAGATCAACCAATGCTGATATAATAGGACTAACAGAGACCTATTCAGGAGGGATAGGGAGGGTCAAAGGGGGAAGAGAGCCATGCTTCTTATTAAAAGCTCTCTGAAAGTGATCAGACTGCACCCAGAGTCAGATCAAGTTCAGATGAACATTGTGTGTGTGGTGCAAGATGATGTAGTATAAGGAAGATGATAGACATCATATGTTACTGATCAAGTGATTGCCTCATTATGAGCAAATTCAACCTGCCTCTTATAGATTAGAAATTACAATTGACAGTACACTAAGGGGAGCAGATTTTTAAGTCATCATGATGATTTTTATTTATTCCAACATGTCAGAGAAAGTACAAGGGGCTTTAATATCCTTGACTTGTTCTTACCAAGGATCCAAACTGTATCCAAAATTTGATAATGCCAGAAATAATAGAGGGTAGTGACCATTGTCATATAATGGGTACTGTCCAAAGAGATTTCTGTGGTGAAACAAAAAAGGGGAGGACTTCAGTTTTGCAAGAGGTGATTCTGGTGGGTTGAGGTATTTTTTTTTTTTTTTTTTAGCTCTGTTAAAAAATAAATTTTCTGTTTATACTCCGGCATGACAACAAAGTCAGTAGAGTTTACAGTAAATCGTCAATACAAATATTTATCGTATTTAGTAGTCACGGGCTTGAACTCCGGTCCGCTCAATAAACGCGTGCTATGCACTCTCGCTCCTGACCACTGGGCTACGTCAGAGATAATCATATGTGTTGGATACAAGTTCATTATGAGAAGTATTCAAGGAATTTATCCAGAAAACTAAAAATGTATTTGTTTCAGAGGAGAAGCTCTGCAGAAAAAAGATGATTCCCATGTGAATGATGAGTGAGGTTAAGGAATACAAGAAATCATTAACAGAGAGAAAAATAAAAATGGAGGTAACTTCTTTTTCTGTGTGAACATAAATTGAACAGAATAAAAAAAAAAAGCATGGGATACTTCTTATAACAGACTGTTGTGTGAGGTACTGATTTATATGAATGTTATTAGCGTATATTGTCATTCTTCTCTTTCTTGGTGATTCTCTTTTACTTCTCAGGGTAACTCAGAATTTTTTTTTTTTTTTTTTTTTTGGCAGTACAGCAAAAGCCTCAGGCTTCCTTGCACCATGTGGCTAATAATAATATACAGTATATAACAAAACCACTGATTGGGGTAAGACCGAATACAAGAAATCATTAACAGAGAAAAATAAAAATGGAGGTAATTTCTTTTTCTGTGTGAACATAAAAAAGAAGATGAATCAAATAGGCTCCTTACTTGATCAAAGTGGAAAGTCGTAGAAAGCCTAGCAGAAGTTGCCAGTGAGTTGAATAGGTAGTTTGTAATGATCTTTACATTTGTAATAGCATTTGAACCATGAGGAAATAGTAACAAGGACTTATACTGCTGTAAATTAATACCTCTGTCTGTTTTCCTGAAAGACATTTGCTCATTTCACAATTTATATTGTCACATAATTTTCCCCAACTCTGAGACTTTAGTGACATTTGATTTGTTAATAATACCATTCGTTAAAAATGTTGAACCCTCACACTTAGGCTTTTAATTTTCTAGTATTTCAGTATGCACTTGCCTTTGTTGATATTCCATGTTCTCTGTTATATAATCCTGTTATTACTGATATATTTTGATATATCAGTCTTAGAGAAGAGTCTGTGGGGAAAGACTACTGAAGCTGAGTGAAGGCAAGACTGACAGTGGACGGCATACATCCTGTTATACTAAAAGCATTTAACATGAGTATATCGTCATGGTGGGGTTGTTAATGAGATCATTAAACTCTGGAATGATTTCCCTGGATTGGAAAAGCACTAGCATCTCTCCAATCCACAAAGATGGTGTGAAAGACGTGATGTGCAACTATAGACCAGTGAGTTTGACTTCAGTAGTGGACAGGTTCATGGAGTCTTATTAAAGATACAATCCAAAACCATCTTGATAGGAATAGTATCTTTAATGGATTACATACAGCATGGGTTCACGAAGGGAAAGGGTTGGGTGCAAGAATCATCTCTAATATTATTTACCTTGACTTCAGTTTGACACCTTTGATACTGTTCCCCATGAAATGTTATTATATAAATTGAAGCAAATTAGGATTAATAGTAAGATTCTTTTGTTGGATCAAGGGCCGGCTAAAAGATAAGAGACAGAGAATAGTCATAAATGGATATATCTAAGGGTGGACTAGTGCAGTGGCACGTAAACTTATTTTGCTCACGATCCCCTATATTAAATATAAAATTGACGCGACCCCTCAACGTAAACCCCGAGGTAGGATGACCAGATTTTTAGAGAACAAAAATGGCATTTTATAAATTATGTAGTAGAAAATTTTATTCGAGTACTGAGAAAGGAATAAAAAAAAGTTTTCTTTTTAAGTTACACATTAAGATAATTGTTTAATATTTTAATTGAATACAGCAGAAACAACAAATCAAATTCTTATTCTTCAATTAAGATTACAAAACAATAAAAAATGAACAATTATAAATCAAAACAATTAATGAGAATGATGAGCCTGGATAACCTATAATATTTGGTCCGTATTTGGCGCAATGTTTGAAATTACTAATCTCCTGTCATCTTCTGGATCAAGTCTGGAATGCTTTTTTGTTTTTATGGCTGTTAATTTTGAGAAACCAACCTCACATAAATATGTAGATCCCGAAAGGTAGCAATGTTTGTATCACCATTTTCAATAATTTTGGATACTCATCTCGAAGAGAAAGCCAAAATTTTTCCCAAGTAGTCTTGAAAAGAGCACCTAATGCTTTGTCAACGACGGTCGATAAGATCTACCTTTTCCTCAATGGTTATTTCGGGACATGAAGAAACGTCAAAAGCAAAGGTATCACGAATCCAATACACCTTTTTTTCTGGAGATACATTAAATCAGTTGGAAAAATTCTTAATTAGCATTGTTAGGTGGGTGGCAATGATATTCCTAAATTGTAAAATGTCAATATTATAACAAAATCAGAAAAGCATGGGAACATTTCAGTATTATAACACTCAAATTCAGTTTTCCAAAGATTAAGCTTCCCTTTGAAAGTTTCTATTTTATCACTGAGTATTAATATATTTGTTCTCTATCCTTGAAAACTTAAATTTAAATCATTAAGTTTTCAAATATATCAGCAAGGGAACTAAGTTTTTCAAGCCATTTTTGATTTGTAAACAATTGAGCAAGGTTCTGATTTTTATCTGATAAAAACAATAAAGCTTCATGTTTAAGGTCAAAAAGATGTCGCAACACTTTACCATTGGACAACCACTTTCTTATATAAAAGAAGCATTTCATTACAAAGCATTGTGAAAAGTCTGCTATTTAAGCTTTTTTAATAAAGTTTATCACACTTATCACATCTTTCAAAACTTTTTGCAAATCAGTTTGCATTTCCTTTGCTACTAATGCTTCTCTATGTACTTTATAATGCAATGATTCAAAACTATTTGGAGCAATTTCCTTTACTTTTCCTTTTAAACCTTTATTTTATCCTGTTAATACAGCCACACCATCTGTACAAATCATAAAGCCATAAAGCAGTTGTTCTACATTAGATTATTTGTTTGAAAGAAAATATTTATAACATCAAAAATCTTCTCGCTCGTTGTTCTGCCTCCCAAAGCCTTGCAAAATAGAAAATATCTCCCTCGTAGCAGTATCTCACATATACAATAATTTGAGCAAGGAATCTGTGAATTCATTTAACTGTATTGCAAAAATTTGACTTTCTCTCGATTGATTTAATGAACTGAATTTTAAGTTGTCCGCGATAACTGTAATACGCTGCGAGACTGTGTCTCTGAATAGAGGAATGGTATTTAAATCATTGCTGTACTTTTCTCCATTCATAATTGAAATCATTTTATAACAGCAGGGAGAACAAGAGATTCAGCAATAATATGTGATTTCAAATTTTTTCCTATTAAATACGAAACTTCCAATGATGCTCTTAAAGCTTTACAAGGAACTGTCGTGTGTTTCTTCATGAAAGAATTCGGACCTTGTACGGCGTTGGCATGTCTTGTGAAAAGGATTCCATATTTTTCATTATCTCTGGATGTTTCGTATGTGTCTTTTTCCATTTAATAGGTTTCATGCTTTTGTTAGCCAGTTTTTCGTAATGTATTATGCACAAAGGACGTAAAGTAAAGCCATACTTCATAAATTCTTCTTGATATTTTCTATTCTTTTTCATTCCTTTTCAGTCATTAGGCTTATAACACACTCCTACTCTCAGTTTTGCTTTCCCATTGAAGGTAACTGAAGGTAACGCTGCATGATACCTTTAGTTTTCTTATAGATAAATCTATAACCCCAGGGGTTCACATCTGGTGAGTATGGACTTGGTGCACCCAGGATCCTGAGCTGGATATCATCATTCTTCTCTTTCTTGATGACCCCTTTCTACTTCTGACTCTCTCTCTCTCTCTCTCTCTCTCTCTCTCTCTCTCTCTCTCTCACACACACACACACACACACACACACACACACACACACACACACACACACACACACACACACACACACACACACACACACACACAGGGTAACTCAGAAATTTTTTTTGGCTGGTGCAGCATAAACCTCAGGCTTCCTTGCACCATGTGTGTGACGATAATAATAATAATGTCAAAAGAAGAAATTCGATTCAAAGCCACAGCATTAGTCAACACCTACTCGTCCGACTTAGAAGTAAACTTTGTTGATGGATTCCTATTGTTTTCAGCACTATACAAGGACAAAACATCTGTGGCAGAATTAATAAAGGCACAAATAAAAGGTAAACTGATTACTAGTTTCCCAAACATACACATAACTTTAAGAAATTATCTATCCATAATTGGATCGAATGCTGAAGGAGAGTGCTCATTTTTGAAACTTAAGCAAACCAAGAACATGAGCCAAGATCCTTATCATTGTTGGCATTTCTATGTGTCAAGAACTATGTTACAAGAAGCTGAAGCAAGAAACATTTGTAATCTTAAGAAATGTTACAAGTAATCTAGATATTGTAGATTTTGTTTCTGTTTAATTTCAAGTATAATGTTGAAGTTTTATAGTTGCATTATTTTTAAAAAACCTTTTAAACCTTTTCTTCCCTGTTCTTTTACTTTTTTTTTTTTTTTTTTTCCTTCCTTCGTAGGCCCTAAAACTGTCGTACGCCCTGGGCACAGTGCCTAATGGGAAATCCAGCCCTGCTGCAATTACTTGGAGAAACACAGCTAACAGATAGCAGCACTTAGTTGAAATTTTCAAGACATTTCTTCGTAAATGGAGAAATTATTTTAAACATACTTGAAGTGACCCCGTGAAAAACCTATATACGTACATATACTCTGGGCCCATATGTTAAAACGTGTATATATATGAACTCCAGAAAAGGGTTAAATAACAATGAACTAATTTGCTTTTTCTCTTTTTTCAGGCATGAACAAAATGGTCATCAACCATTTAGAAAAGCTCTTTGTAACCAATGATGCTGCAACAATTATTAAAGAACTTGAGGTTTGCAGAACTAATTTTCTTTTACTATAGATGCAGTAAGCAAGTTTAGAAAATGCAAATAAATTCTAAGCATTTGTTACAGATTCAGTATATATAGCATTTCTGATCTTTTCTGCATGTGTATATTCTGTATACGATATTGTATATAGAAGACAGAATCACAATGTTCCAAGATACAATTTGTTAGGATTTCTTAACATTAAGAAATATTTTATTTTATTTTATAACTTAAAATTTCTAGAATTTTTTTACAGTAGATGGCATTTTGGTTACACATGCACAGTGTATTTTATTTTTATACATTCTTGATTTCATATCATTATTTTTCAGCATGTCTAAAAAAGCTATAAAATTCTGAATAATATATGTAATCTTTATTGAATACCATTTGGATATATATTACTGCTTATGGCCTGCTGGACAAGGGCTTAGCTTACATTGAGGAGCTGCACTCCTTTTTATATCCTTTTATTTTTGTTTAAAAAAGCTATAAAATTTTGCCTTTTGTTCATGAAATTGGTTTTAGAGACTAAAAATGATTGTTGAAGCATGGTAAATGCTTCCCCAAGAAAAGGATATTTTAATGGTAATTTCAACTGCTTCAAAGATGGCTGCAATATCATTGAGGATGATGCAAGATATGGGAGATCTTGCACACAACTTTTCAAGTTGGAATCAAGATCAAGGTGTGTTTGTTTTAATTGCGGTCTCCAGGGTTTCTCCTATATGCCGCTGTAGCATCTGAAAAGGCAAAAGCCAGGCTGGAAAGTGTATATATGTAGGTGTGTAAGTATGCGCCTTGTTATGTTGAGTGCTGGCACCTGGCAACTTTGCAGCCAGGGGACACCTGTCCCCTGACTCCATGTGGCCAAGGCTTGGCCACATGGATGTGCACCAGGGTCCACTTTCTAGCTGAGACTCTTACTGGGGCTATCAGGCAAGCCTGGGAAGGTTTCACGTTGGAATATCATTTGATAGTTACCAAGCCATCATGTCTGATATTTTTAACATGACAAGATTATGCAACTTCTCTGTTCCCAATTTTTAACAGCAGATTAGATGGAAACAAGAGTTGAACTTTCAGAACTGGTTGAGATCTGATCATAGTCCAGATTGCTAAAAATAGTAGTGGCATGAGATGAAATATGTTGTTACTTTTATGATCCATAGAAGAAGCATCAGTGCTTTGAGTGGGATGTCTTTGATAAAGAAAAAAATTTGGATTGACAGGTGTAAAGTAAAGCTAGAAATATTTTTTGACTATACATGCTTAATTTATACCAGGTCATACTGTTTATAATACTATGGGCTTAAAAATCATTAAGCATTAAGCACTTGAGAAATGTAATCAAGAGAACCAATCTGTAAGCAAGGAAATATCAGAAATTGTGCTTCTGCTGATTGTGGGACAGAATTTCTGAATACATTTCCAAACACTGTAACTGTCTTCAACACCTTCCTTATTCGTTTTACTTTGTGCTGTGTGATTTTTATTTTATTTTTTCCTAAATTAAAGAACTCATTAAAGGTTGTGGCAACTACAATAATGCAATTTTGGCAGTAAAAAAAAGCTTTTTTTACTGCCGAAGGGAAAATTGCATGAATAGTGAAGGTGATTATTTTTTAAAATTCAGTCTGGGAAATTCTTAACACCAGCAGTTGTCAAAACTACAGAGACTGTTTAAAAACCTAATACTTTATAGGAGGCTACCTTTTGGCTTATAAGTCCATCCTGCAAAGTAACTGCCATATCTGGTTTGGAAGTAGGTATTGTTGGTTGCAGCCTAATTTGTCCTCTAATTGTCCCAACGGTTCTTAGTGAGTTTAAGGTCTGGCCAGTCCAACTTTTCATCTTCATGATGTATGAAATGGAGCATTGTTGTGCTGATACTGATGGGACCCATTTTTGTAGTACTGCCATGGTGTAGGTAGTACATAATTCCAAAACATCCAAGTGTTTATATGGACTTAATGGTTTCTGGCACCAACAGATCAAGCCTGAACCAGCCAAAATGGCTCCATACCATCAGACCACCCCACTCAAGATGATAATCTGAGCAAGAAGCACTATCTGATCAATTACCACACTCAAACATCCATTAGTATGAAACATGTAGAGAGAGAGAGAGAGACGATTCTTTAGCACCTTCTGCCACTGTTCTGGAAACTATAATGTTGGGAATGAAACAACTACAAATACTCTTTCATATCAGTCCCCCTCGATATTGGGTTTCTTCCATTCATGTAGATGGTTGACTTACTGACAGATACTTCTGCAGACAACGTACATGAGGCATGCCTCTTAGTTCATAGACTACGTTCTGTAAGTTGGTGGGGTTGCCCAGACATTTTTTTTACAGCTTTGCATCTTTGAATAACATCCACTATAGTAGATTTTTGGAGGTTCAGATGAGTCCCAGTTGCAAATTGCTATTGACATGGCATCCAGCCATCAACTCACATTAACAGTCTATAAATACCAATCCATTACCCATACTGGCTTCTAACATACTGCTGATGCACAGTAGTCCCACAAGGTTTATATTGGTAAGTCTGAGCTGACATGCATTCATAAAGTGCTTTACACAATATTGAAGGAATTGTGTCAGAATGCCTTTTGGTCATATAGTGTATTCTTAGATCATCTTAAAAATGTTTTATGTATACACATAGAAGTATGTGTCCAACATACAACATGTGTACAACCATATACAAAAATGGTTGTACACATGTACAACCTTGTACTTAGTTTATTATCCCATTGGCAGGTGTCCAGTCCCCTTTCAAATAAATCTTTCCCATTCATCAGCCAAATTGCTCACTCACCTTAGCAGACTTAGTGTGTTTGCATATTTATCCATGTGAAACTTGCATAAGATTTTTGCCCTATCTATGAGCAGATTTTTCTCATCTATGAGCAGATTTTTCTGCTCATAGATAGGGAAACCAATGCAAATCTGAATATCACATAAATTGTGAAATATGAGAGGTGTTTGTGAAGTTGAGACTGCCCACTGCAATGTGGCAAGGTTGGGGGATCCTGAGTTAGTAGTATAGAGAGCACAATTAAATCTAATGTCATGTAGAAAGCAAATATGTTTCACTATGGCAAATGCAAACAATCTCATGTGGTATGGATACTGAGCTAGTAGTGTAGAGATCACTTTTTAAACTTATGTTTGCAGTCATGTAGAAAGTAAAGCATATTTAAATACAGCACATGAAAATGATAATTTGTATTCTTCAAGGCAAAGGTATGTAATTGAGGTGAATTTTGCGAAGCTGGGAAAAGTGCCAGTAGATGATTGAGCTTATCCAGCAAGTTTATATGCTAATTACATTAAGTTGGGCATCAGTATTCAGGTGGTGATAGCATTTTGACCCTTTAATGGGGCTTAAAAAATAAGTTGCATCCACATATGTATCATAGTATGCTGGTCACCAATCAATTTTTTGGGAAAAAAGGCAAAATAATATTTTAAATTCTTAATTTTTAAAGTACAGTAGACTCTTGATTTTCCGGGATAGATGGTAAAAAACAAATCCCAGATAATTGATTTCCCAGTTAATCCAAAAATACAGAAGTCCCCGACATACGTAAGAGATACGTTGCAGGAATTCTTACTTCGTCGAGTTTTACGTAACCATGGAACGACTAATAACATATTGCTACTATATTATTATTGACAAATCTGAATTCAGCGCGATACTTGATTATTAGTTTAATTTTCTGATCCAAATCAATTACTTTCCTTTTCTTGGTAGATTTACTAGTAGTGCTATCACTTATCTTAGTCGGCACCATGATAACGGTCAAAATGAAATTTTCTGTAAAGAACTTCACAGGTTTAAGGCAAAAACTCACCATTATCACCCCGTGCGAGCTCACATTTTATTAAAGCACATTTCTGGAGATCACTACCAAAAAACAATAAAAACAATTTCCACTTTCCGGGTTATTGGGCTTTTCTGTTCGTGCATCTAATTATAAAAGGTAGTAAACTCATCTTATTGCATTTGCAAAAATACCGATAACTGCAGTTCTATAGATTTTTACGTTATCATGGTGAAATGTGTGTCCCCTTCACTGTTATTTGTTATTTATTTTGGTTTTTAGGAGCATTAGCAACTAAGGCCATATTGTTCCGGGGATATGCGATGGTCATTCCCTTATCTTTCTGCATCCTCCATATTTGGTGGTCACGGGCTCGAACCCCGGTCTAATCAAGAAGTGTGTGCTACACACTGTTGCTCCTGCCCACCTGGCTATGGAGGTGTCCTCCTCTTCACTGAAATCTTCAGTCATATATTAAAAAAAAAAAAAAAAAAAAAACATAAATAAATTGTAAGAATCTTCTCTTCTTTTTTTGCTCGTTACTTCGTATCTCATTTGTGCAATCCTTAAAAAAAAAATGAGTGAAAAAAAATTTATGTAAGTCCGGGACTAACTGTATCGAAAAATGTTTAGCAACCTACATAAAAAATAGGGTGATAGATAAAAAACTTACCACGTACTACTCGCATGTCCAATATGATGCTTTCCTTTATTTTTTACGATGTTGTTCACCAACATTATAATGGTTCACCCTTAAAGATTTAACGGATGAACCGTTTTCAAAATTTTCAATAATTTCAAGTTTTTGTTTAACTGAAAGCACAACTCCTTTGCGTTTACCCATCATTTTCGCGATTTCTAAAGAAAAAAATAAAATTATTTACTAAAAAAAAAAATTTCGACATCCGTGACATAAATAACGAAACAAAATTTGTCTTTTTGCTGTGCAACGGAACACAACGCACTAAAACAAACTAAACATTTGGTCTCTTTTTTTTTTTTTTTTTTTTGAGCGGCGGGTGTGAAGACAGCGGGGGTTGCAAGATAATAGATACATTAATCTCCCAATTACAACTTATAATGCCGCTTCTTGTCACTTATTTACGACTTGCACCTATTCTAGTTATTACTTGAATTTTATGATTTCTGGTTGGTTTTTTTTTTTAAATTTGGAGCCTTGAAGTGTCCCAGTTAATCCGATCCCAGTAAATCGAGAGTCTGCTGTATATTGGATGATAGCAACAAATAATATCTTTAGCAACAGTAGCAGCCATGAAATGGGGGAAATTAAAACTGAAACCAAAACTAGAAAATTAACATAGCTATGGGTAAACAGTGGATCTATTGTACAAACTTGGAGAAAGAATTTTTTTAATGCTGTCCTTCGTGAATTAAAAAATAGTCAGTGATGCATATCAGCTGAAAACCCATATTTGTGGAATACTAAAATTCATGCTCAGGAAATTTTATTAGATATAAATTTTTTAGTTTTTTTTTTAAATTTTGGTCATTAGGATACTAGATTGCACTCACTAGAGGGTTAAGGATGGCAAGAATGAACTTCTAAACACAAAGCAGCTTCAAATCAGAAGGGTAACAAGAAGACCTTCTTACTTGAGTGTTATGCGACTTCCATCAAGCAGTTTCATTTTTTGCTCGATTAAAACCAATTGATCTTTCATTGCTCTGGAATATTGAGAACACATTTTTTGAAATATGTAAAGAAACATATTCCAAATGAGTGTGCATTAAAAAAAAATTATCTGGACACTTATTTCTCTCATGTTTTACAGATAAATAGGGATGAAGTTGTCAAAAAAAATATTTTGATTTTTGATAGTGAAACAGCTGATGCTGTGGGATGTCAGTCTACATACATCTGAAGTAATTGAATGGTAAACAGGTCAATTTTTTACAAATGCTCTTTCAGTGCTTTGGACAAGTAAAAATGACATAGCTCCTTACATAAAAGGAAGTGGTAAGAACTCTTAAAATTCTTTCTTTTTTGCTTCACATGACTTGTTTAGCATGTGCTCCACTGTTGCAGAAGAAATATGTTATTTATTTCCTGATATTGAACTGTCGGTGTCTGGTGGCAAGAATATTTTTCTCAATAATACATATCTTCTGTTTTTCACGGAAATTGCATCTGGACTTGCACTGCTGTTCTAATCTATTCTGATGATGTGGAGGAGGGGGCAGGGATTTCTGCTGCATTTTATTCACCAACAATTTTGGTGAGGTGAAAGATATCTGTAAATTGGATGAAGGGATTGTCTTCAATATGCTTCACTAAAAAACTGCTATTGAAGGAGTCAGATCTATCATTTATTCTTGCTTTTAAAATTACTAGCTGTCATGACATCACTTGAAAAGGGGATGAGACTTACTTTGGGATTCCTTGCAAGTAGCTAGTGATATTGTGATTGAAATTAGCTGTGCCCTAGGCATTAAGATGTGCACTGTATGCAAAAAAATGTGATAGTGTTTTTTGCTGACCAAGATTTATAGAAAATAAAAAAGGTTACCAAGATTATTGAAGGTCATTCTTTTGAAATTGATGTGAATCTCATAAATGCAGCATGTTTATACTCTAATCCAGGAATAGAGAATTCCCAGTTGTGGGTGACTAAATCTGTGCTGGCATCTAAAATGCAAGCTGCATCTGGCAATTACATTTTAGGTGCTAGCTGCTGCTGATAAAAATAACTAAAATGTTTATTTTTATCAGTGGTGAAAGATGCACTGGAAAATAATACATATTTTTCATTTTAATAGCAAATACATATTTATGAAGTGTGGCTAGAAAGATTGTGGTATGTATACTGAATGTATACAAAATTATGCATATTCAATAAAACCAACTTTAGAAAATATTAAATTATTCATTCCACAATCCATAATATACAGTGACACTGAGCATGGCACTTGCCTTAAAAAAATTATCACCTTCCTGTTCTAATAAAGAAGCAAATCCAATCCTTGTTGTGCTACTTTCAGAACTCTAAACTGATGATCACCTTCTGTTGTATTTCAGGACACATATTGCAATCCTCCCAAATGTATAGATTAGACTGCCAAAAATTGTTGCGACTCTGAATGTGTTTACCTCTAAGTACCATATATAGGTTATAAATAAATCACATCAAGAGTGTGCGTGCAGAAAAACAGACATAAATTTGGCAAGCATGAAAAAATAAGTTGTTATAAATAAAACATGAACTGAACTGTGGAACAAGTTTAGATGAATTAGATGGAAGCTGTACCTGCTTGGGTGCATATCAGCCAATACACACCTGAACGCCTTTTCTACTCGTTAAGGATGTTTCTCCACCAACAAATGTTTACACTACCAAACACAGTTAACCATTAAACTTAAGTATTTTATTGGCTATGTCCATTAATCAAGTATCCAAGCATTTACCTTATAGTTTTTATGAAACCTACAGCAACCATTGATACCATTAAACCTTACAGAAATAATGCAGATATTGATGAATTATTCCTGTTCCTAAAATGCATTTAACTTTATGTCCACATTTAATATACTTCCAAGTGATTTAATAATGCAGTTTAATTAACAAAAGAACTGTAGCCTCATGACCAATAGATAAATAGGCAAAATTTAGCCTATCTTGCTCTTGCCAGTAAATCTTCATATTAACAACTACAGTAATGTCATAACATTGTAATGACTTAAGTCTTATGAAGACTATTTAATTATAAAACTATAAATCTAAAATAAAGAAACTAAGAAAGTATTTAAGTTTTCAGTACTTTTTTTATTTATTTATTTACTTATTTTTTATCCTCAAAAAATGTAGGTTCAGCATCCAGCAGCCAGAATTGTTGTATTGGCTTCTCAGATGCAGGAACAGGAAATAGGAGATGGAACGAATTTTGTTGTAATGTTTACTGGAGCTCTGTTAGAGCAAGCTGAAGAGCTTATTCGCATGGTGAGAGATATAGCATATTATAATTTTTGTAATTTCATTGTTTTTTTTTATAATCTTAATCCTTTAATACTCTGCAGTTTTAATTTTTATTGATAAACATAAGATGGGGGGAAACTTGTTATAAAAAAAGTGCCATTGAAATTAATGGCACCTATAACTCCAAAGTACTTTGTATTTGAACAAGGGAACCTAGGTAATTCAGACATATTTTACTTTTGCAATAGCAAATCCACTGTAACAGCTGTTGATCACAATCTTGTCTATTCTTTGGTTAGACAAGATTGTGGGACAATTTCAAAATGGTGGGGGGGGGCTTTTTTTTTAAATAATAAAAGGTACAAAGGTAGTTAATATAGAAATTTTAAATTGTTCATTTTTTATCCTGTCTGACCAACAATGTAGGGTTTTGTGAATTTTACTTAAGGATTATTCAAAATACATCTGCAATGAAATTTGAGCTGTGAATTGGCTCCTGCAACTTGTGAAAAGCTTGTTTAATTCAAAAAGACTGCTAAAAGATTCCTACTTAAAATCGTGAATTTATTAATCCGATAGCCCTGGGCTGTCAAGTTTTCGTAACTTTGATCAATTTTGGGTTGTACTTTGGCTGTATATAAGGAGTTTTACTTTAAAATCCTCGCAGTGTTACCACCCAACAACAAAGTCAAGCGATCCATTTTGAAGCCTGGCATGTTTTTTTTCTTCTTTCGATATGAAATTTCTTTTAGACATTCGTTTCCAAAAAAAGTCCTGTTTCATCTATGTTAAAAACTTATTGAGAAGTTTAACACCACTCTTCTATAATTTTTAGAAGTTCTTTGAAAGTTTCGGCTGCTTCTTGATCTGCACTTGTGACTTCTCCCTGGATTTTAAATCTATCTTACCAACTTAAATGGTTCCACATTTTTTTTTTTTTTAAAGGTGAGCTTTCTTCAGATAATCATATAGGCTAATCACTTTTTCTTTAATAATATTTAACTAAACGGAATTGTGCATTGGATATTATCTTCAATAAAATTATTTAGAAGTCTCTCCATTTCATTTATAATAGCCAGCCTAGTTGTTTGCAGTGGAGCAGCTGCCTTTCCCACTGCTAAAATTAATTCTTTACTTTTTCTAATTGTTCTTACAATTGAACCTGCCAGTCCTAAATTATTGCACACATCCACTTGTTGAACGGAATCAATTTGCTTCAAAACGTATAATTTAATTTTAAATTCAGTATTTTTCTTACCTTAGTAGGCTTCATACCACGTCCAGATGCTGTTCCTTTTTAATTCTAATCTGCCATTATTAATCTTCGAAGATGTAACTGCGTTGCATTAATTATGATACAATGTTTGAGTAAACTATCCATTACAGGCGATGTCTAACTCTGAACTGAGTGATGACGAGACTTCGGATAAATGCATATAACGCAAATATTACAAGCAGTATACATGTTTATTTTTTTAAATGTTGATCTTGGAACTACGTAACAAGTCATCATAGTGCAATTAAATTAGCGTGAGAAAATTTTGCACGCTAATTTAAGTTTCAGCGTGGGAAACTTTGCTATTCGTTTTCGACTACATCAGATGAAACGTTTTCATTAAACATGCCAAAATTTCAATCTGTACTTTGGTAAAAGAGCGTTATAGTGAGTTGTGACAGCATTAGAGTGAGATATGGGTTATAATATAAAAACAGCGTTATAGCGAACCGCATTATAACGAGGGCCTGCTATATATACATATATATATACTTATACGTATATTTGAATAATGTTTGATAAGTTGAAAACTGAATCTTTCATAATAAAAAATAAAAAGGTAAAGCAAACATCAGAGGCAGCAAAAAGCATATTCCTCTACATGATGCTTGAAATATAAAAATAAATTAGAACGAGGATTAAAAAAATAATAAAAATAATGCCAGCAGCATGGCAAGACAGAAGAGCGAAAATAGTCAAAATTAAACATAACGATCAAACCAACAGGGAGGAATAATATTAATAATAACTAATAGGGAGGGTAACAAGAGTAATAATAATTACTCTTGTTACTCTTCTCTTCCCTCCCTGTTGGTTTGAACGTTATGTTTAATTTTGACTATTTGTACTGCTGGCATTATTTTTATTTTTTTAATCCTGATTCTAATTTATTTTTATATATATATACGAGGGTGGTTCAATAAAGAATTGCCCTCACCTACTTCCACATATTGCAGAGTCAGGATATTTTGTGTGTAGCATCATACATATCTCTGTACTCATGTAAAATTTCAGCCCAGTGACTTAATTTGTTTTTCTCTTACAGAGCTAAATGTGTGACGAAGTAGCATCAATGATAAAGTTGAAGCCAGACCTGTAATCCGGTATCTGTTCTTGAAGGGGAAATCTCCTAAAGAAATCCATGTGGATATGACTTCTATATATAAGGATGAAGCCCCATCCTATGGCATTGCGAAGCACTGGCATAGGCAGTTTAGGTGTGGTCGGACATCGGTAGAATCTGAGTCCATTCTAGGTTGTCCCCGTTCAGCCATTGTTGACAGCACGATCATAAAAGTGGAGTTGTTAATCATGGAAGATCCAGATATCTGTGCGTGAATTGTCCCAGGAGGTGAAGATTAGTGTGGGCACTGTTGAAACAGTCCTTCATGACCAACTCCATTTACGGAAATTGAGTGCAAAATGGATTCCCCAATTATTGACTGGTTTTCAGAAAGCTGATCGACAACAGAAATCACAAGAGTTGTTAGCCCTGTACCAAAAAAACCTTTTCTCTCGTCTAATCACTCAGGATGAAAGTTGGATACACCATTTTGACATCATGGTTTCCCCCCCCCCCACTAAGAGGGCAAGGGTCCAAGTGTCAGCAGGAAAGGTCTTGCTGTCAGTGTTTTGGGATGAGAAAGGCATAATAATGATTGATTACCTGCTGAAAGGTAGAACAATTACGGGTGCCTATTAGCCAACTTACTCACCAAATTACTGGAGAAAATCAAAACATGTAGGTGTGGCATGCTGTCCAAAGGTGTGAGTGTTTCAAGTCAATGTCTCAGTTCACACTTCTGAAATTGCAACAACACAAGCGGCCACTTGTGGATATGAAATACTGCCCCATCCAGCCTACTCACCCAATCTTGCACCATCTGATTTCTTGTTTCCTTCCCTCAAATGATTTCTTCGGGGGACCCACTTCCCTGATGATGAGACACTCATTTCTGCAACAGAGTCATGGTTCAAAGACCAACCTCACCACTTCTACAAAAATGGTATCCATAGCCTCGTCCATCGATTGGGAAAATGTGTAAATTTGCACGGTGGCTATGTAGAGAAGGACTAAAACCTGTGCCACGAATAAACAGGCTAGCACCTCTTCAGCTAAGTCAGGGCAATTCTTTATTGAACCACTCTCATATATATACACAGTGGGTGGATTCCAGTTATTTGGGCCACTGGTTAATCGGGGCAGCCGTTTATTTGGGACAAATCAAGAAAAATAGCCAGGGTTTACTTAATTTAATCGGGACAGAAGACCGCACTCGAGATTACCATATGATTGTCTCCGACCATATTACCTGGTTCGGTTGGATTTCTGGAGGTCACAACCATAAAACAATTAGCAGTCCCCTGTTTATTGGGCTTTTCTGTTACTCAAATCTATTATAAATGGTTAGTAAACTCTATCTTATTGAATTTGCAATAACACTGACAAATGGAATTCTGTGGGTTATTATGGTGAAATCTGTTTACACTTCCATGAATTCTTCAATCATATAAAAAAAAATAAATTTTCAGCATCTTCTCTTCATTCCTATTTTTTAAGCTTTGTAACTTGTTACTCCGTTCTCACTTGCACTTATCGTGTTGCTTGCAATTTGTGTGTGCCGTGTTTTGTTTTTGATTGCTTATCTTTTTTACTGTTTTAAATTTTAACCCCCACCCACAAATGTTACTGAATAGAAATATCAACTAGTTAGTATGTACATATTAATTAGACTATGCACGTAAGCATAAATTTATTTTTATTTTGCTAACCCGTGGAAAATATTCTTCCGATTTTCACGTATAATTTAAGTTTTTAATTGGTAAGATAATAAAGTGTAAATCTGTGCTTTATATCTTTACTTTTCATAGCCTGTGGATAATATTGCTACTATTTTTGCTTATTAGAATTGTTGTTTATAGAATTAAAATTCAATTCACAAACGTGATTACAATGACTGGCGCATACTACAATCGTATAGTGCACAGAGTAATAATATCTTACTACTCTGTGGTATAGTGAACGGTACTTTACTATGGTGAGTCCATCATAACGTGATTTGATCGTACAGAAAATCAATCATAAAGCTGTATTTTTAACTATTTACGGGAAACTTCACATAATTGGGGCAGCCGCTTAATCGGGCCAAAATGCACCAGCCCCGATGTGTCCCGAATAACCGGAATCTACCGTGTGTGTATATATATATATATGCAGTGCTGCCCAAAATTTTTGAGAATGGAATTGGAAACCAAGGTTTTTGTAACTTACTTAAGTCTACCTTTATAGTGCTCTTCCTTTTGTTTAGACTTAATATACTGGCCCCAATAATTCTGCCATTGTTAGAAGCATGTTCTCCCCCCCCCAATACCCTTCAAGCATCTATGTGACTTTTTGCTGAAACTCTACTATTGAGTAAATGGCAGTTTGTCTACCTTTAAGCCTTGAAGCCATCTGCACTTTTGTGCTTTTGAT
This sequence comes from Mastigoproctus giganteus, assembly GCF_048544385.1. Lineage (NCBI taxonomy): Eukaryota > Metazoa > Arthropoda > Arachnida > Uropygi > Thelyphonidae > Mastigoproctus > Mastigoproctus giganteus. The sequence goes on along the minus strand of NC_143582.1, from coordinate 37,209,629 downwards.
AAAACATTTCCAAACACTGTAACAGTTATGTGTTTCTGAACCTGTTTTACCAAACTGCGGGGGGGGGGGGGGCTTAATGTAAACTGTTATTGTACATGTTCAGTAAGTAACTATTTAAAAAAGGAATAACAACATAAATGGCATGTATTAAGGAAACCTACCATGAAAGTTTACTCTCAAATTTCACTAGGAAAATTTCATGATGTTATTAGTAATGTTGTTATCTAGCAGTTCTCATAACCTAACTAGTACTTCATATAAATGTTATTTGAAGCTAAGTGACCAATTGAGTCCTTTAAATTTTAATAAATATATAAATATTTTATACTTTTTTATCTCAGGGGTTGACGCCAATGGAAATTCTTGAAGGGTATGAACTTGCATGTAAAAAAGCATTGGAAATACTTCCAAGTAAGTAATGTACCTCCTTTCAAACATGTAGTGTTGATTTATTATTATTATTTTTTCTCATGGACTAATGATGAAAAATGCAGTATATCATTTACAAATTACAGTGTACTATTTACAAATTATGGAAGTTGTAAATAGAGATATCTTCATGATATCAGTATGGGCTTGATCAATTTGATTAGTTTCATTATGGTCTTGTTTGCAACATAACTTGCACAATATGGCCCAAGAGGCCCTTGTGCCAAAACCCCCAAATACAATAACAGCAGCATAACTCATTGTTCATCAATGTTGTAACAAATAACTGTAATTAAAATGACTTCTTAGGTACAAGGGTTATTTCTTTTCTAAATACCTGCTTTGTTTATCTGCTTATTATCTGGACTTATCTAAATGAATGCTTAGAAATACAGAGATTCAAACCATTCATTTAAATAAGTTTCATCTGACTAAATTCATTGACTTTGAGTATATTAGGATGTAGCAGAGATTAAGGCAGTTTGAGATTTTTTTTGCACATGTATAGAAATTTTAATATTTTCTGTTTTGTTTATCTAGTTATATGGAGTGCTTTTTCAGGACTATGCATAAAGAGAATGACATGTGGTTGCCCCGTATCAGAAAGCAGCAAATTGCTATCAGCTCCAGCAATAAGAGGTTCCAGAGATGTGTGATGAAGTCAACGTGTGATGGATGCTTACTATAGTAACAACTGACCAGATCTTTGTGTGCTTATCTCCATGGCAGTTTTTTTTTTTTTTTTTTGGTAGTTGTTGGCGCATAGGCTTCTGTGGCCATAATGCACCTCCCAAGGTTTTTTGCAGTACTTTGATCCAAGCCCGAGGCGGGAATCGAACCCGCGACCTTTGGGTTGCCAGGCAAGCACTTTACCCACCTGGCTAGCCCGGTCGGCTCCATGGCAGTAATGGCTAACTTAATGCTAGGACAGCAAGTGTTTATAACTGTTGTAAAGGGTGTGGGTATTAAATAATGAGACTGTATGCACAGCCATTACACTATGCACCTGTGAAACAAAGGCACGGCAATGGACCTTGAACCTTTCCCTGGTTGTCTGCCAAGTCACATTCCAACACTCTCATTTGCTTTTCAGTGAGACAAGTTTTCATTATCTTGTGTTTTTGCAGTTTGCTGGAAAAACAACAGACAAAAGAACCATGAATCGATCTCAAAAACCTCGATAAAACTATGATGAGAAAAAAGAAAACACGAACTGAAAGTTATGAGTTGTTACATCAAGTTTAAGGGTAAGATACTCTTTCAAGATCTCATGTGTTTGAATGGCATAAAATATTTTTAGAAGGAAGAGAGAATGTGGATGATGGTGAATGACCAGGCCTTCCAGTATCCATGAAAACTGATGAAAATGTGGACCAGGTAAGGACATTGATTAGAAGTGATCATCATTTGAGCATTAGAATGGTTGAATCAGAACTCAATATGGACAAACAGTTAGAAATAAGTTTGGTCAGACTAAATTCGTTGAGTTTGAATATATAATGATATTGCATATAGCAGAAATTAAGACAGTTTGAGAATTTTTTGCGCATGCATAGAAATGATAATCTTTTGTGTTTCGTTTATTTAGTTATACAGAGTGCTTTTTCAGGGCTGTGCACAAAGACAGTGAAATGTCCTTATGCTTGACAATGTTCTTGGAAGAAATGTATGGAAGTGTGTGTGTGTGTGTGCAAGTCCAAGGTAATTATTTTGAAGGGAATAACTTGTAAGGTATGAAATATTTCATTATATTTATTTTATTGCAACAGTCTTGTTATTTAATAGTCACACCTCGTATGCTGTATAATTCTGCTAAGAAGTGTCAGGAGGAATTTATGAGGAAATTTCCCATTATCTGTATTTCACTGGACTATGACCCAGAACTTAGGAAGTAAACTGGGAACCAGAGGAGTTTTATTGGAGAGTAAACCAAAGTGAGATGTGAGTATTAATAGGAGTAAAATTAGTGGTTATCTTGAACATTTGCCGTGAGTCCCTTAAGTGTTTTTTGGCAATCCTGGAAATGGGGGTGTCGAAGAATGCTGCAAGAAGAAGAAATTATTAAAACTCCAACCTCACCAGTGATGTTGCAGTCTTTGCAGCCAAAAGGTACTGTAGCCAGGTGCTATTTTTTCAAGTGATTCCTTTGCTCAGTTCAAAGTGGAGAAATTCACCCAGGATTTACATTCTCCCCCAAGATGAGGCATGATTTTATTTGTATGGATAATTAAACACATCAACATCTTTTAATGGGCTGTGCTCTTTACAGACACAGTTAATTCAGAGAAGATGAGTCCATATTGTACCCATTTCTTAGGGAATTAACAAACTTCTCAGTGCAGGCACTGAGAAGTTTACTATAATAATTAATGATAAACACCAGCCAAGAAATTAAACTGAAAATTTAATATAAAATAAAATAAAATACAATAAAGATTAAAATATAGTTAAAAGCAGTAAAATATCTAAAATAAACTAGGTTAAAAGCGATAAAACAATGAAACCTGGAGCTTTCGGAGACTGCCGTCTCCTTCTTCAACAGCATACTACTAGTGCTAAGACACATCCTTAAGTGGCAGGCCCATGGCACTCGTGCACGTAGTCATCAGACACATGATCTACATTTTCCATGCGCGTATCGGAAACGGAAGTGGCTCAGGAGCGTGTCAAACAGAACCGGTCATCCCTTCTGAGGACAACTGCCTCAAACGGGGTGTAAACGGGTCCCCCTGTCCCTAGTTATACAGAGATCCTAGATAAACGGGGCGACGTTTAAAGGACCGTCTGGGGAACACACGACCGCTATCAAGACTGCTAACTATGCGAGGTCTGCTGTGGCAGAGCATTTCTGGGAAAAGCAGCACCGGATCTCCCCTGAAGACGCGGTCATTACTGACCGCGCCCATGGATTTTGGGAACGCAAGTGGCTCGAGAGCTTGCGAATCGGTTCATCCAGTCACAATACTATTAATAGGGACAGGGGGACCTGTTTACACCCCCAGTTCGAGGCAGTTGTCCTCAGAAGGGATGACTGGTTCTGTTTGACACGCTCCCGAGCCACTTCCGTTTCCGATACGCGCATGAAGAATGTAGATCATGTGTCTGATGACTACGTGCATGAGTGCCATGGACCTGCTACTTAAGGATGTGTCTTAGCACTAGTAGTATGCTGTTGAAGAAGGAGACGGCAGTCTCCAAAAGCTCCAGGTTTCATTGTTTTATCGCTTTTAACCCAGTTTATTTTAGATAATTTACTGCTTTTAACTATATTTTAACTATATTGTAACTATATTTTAATCTTTATTGTATTTTATTTTATTTATATTTTACTGTATATTATTTCATTTTATTTTATATTAAATTTTCAGTTTAATTTCTTGGCTGGTGTTTATCATTAATTATTATAGTATGGAATTTCCCAGCCCCATAGGCCTGTTTGAAGATACTGAGAAGTTTGTTTGGTGAAAGGGTAACAAGTGTCATGGATTATAACCACCTGTTCTCCAGACGTAACTTCCTGTGAATTTGTGGGGTTATTTAAATGATATTGTATACAGAATGATCTTTTCTTTACACAGAAGAACTTGGGAAAAACATTGAAGTTGTAGTGGCCAAACCCCTCGACGTGGGCACCTGTATGGTGAGGGGACCTCCCAGTGATGCTGCTGGTCTTCCAGATTAGCATCACTGGGATCTAACGGCATACCTTGGTTCCAGGGTTACATCGTTGGAATTCGGCATGTGCAGCCGTGCGCCGCGACCCATGGAATTCGGAAAGAGGGATCTTGGTGGTTGAGGGACCCAGCCTTAATACACCACTTTGGCCCCTGCTTCGACAAGACGGGTGGTCCCGGACCGGCCCGACTGGGGTCAATCGGCGGGTGGTTCTTACTGCTAGGGGCAACTGCGTTCCAATAAGTCTCCCTCCCTTTGGTCCTGGGACTGGATCAAGGCTTATTGAAAACATGGGTATGGTGCCTCTAAGCTAACTTGGCATCCCATTCGTGTATGCAGTACCTGCTAGTTCGCGAGTGGGCATCCCCTTGTAGGGCTCCGTGGTGGGTGAGGTACTTAGGGCATCGGAAATTTTTATCTTACTCCTATGAGTAATTTAAATCCTTCTCCTTCTGGGGGCCCCAACAATGCCCCTACCTAATCGATCATCAGAGGATAATGACACCAATTCTGCTAAAAGAGCCAGAACTGAGGAGAAAACACCATCTGTGACATCTCTTTTCCTCATTCTCCATTCCACCGGAGAGCAGTCAATTGGGAAAATGTCACCTTTCTTTATCCAGAAATTTTTATCTTACTCCTATGAGTAATTTAAGTCCTTCGTCTTTTGGGGCCCCAACAAGGCCCCTACCTAATCGATCATCAGATGAGAGTGACAACAATTCTGTTAAAAGAACCAGAACTGAGGAGAAAACACCATCTGTGACACCTCTTTTCCTCATTCTCCATTCCACCGGAGAGCAGTCAGTTGGGAAAATGTCACCTTTCTTTATCCAGAAAGGATTAGAAGGGATGGCAGGTTCACCTAAATCGGTAAAACGGCTGTGTTCTGGAGATATTTTAGTCGAAGCATCAAATACAAAGAATGCTGAAAAAAATTTTGAAAGCCACATCTATAGGGGGAATACCCATCATCGTAACCCCTCATAAAACTCTGAACTCGTCACGAGGTGTCATATCAGAGTGGGATCTTCTTCACGTTTCTGAAGAAGAGATCTGCTCTGAATTAAAAGAACAAGGAGTGACAGCTGTGAAGCGAATATCCATGCGAAAGGATGGGAATCTTGTCCCTACCCAAGTTCTCATCCTAACATTTAACACCCCACGGCCTCCAAGTTCCATCAAGGCAGGGTATTTAAACTGCCCAGTGAGGATTTACGTTCCAAACCCACTGAGGTGTTTTAAATGTCAAAAGTACGGCCACTCACAAACAGCTTGTCGTGGTAACCCTGCCTGTGCTCGATGTGGTGCTAAAGATCACAAGAGCAAGGAATGTCTAGCTCCTAAGCCTAATTGTACTAACTGCCAAGGAGAGCACCCTGCATACTCTCGAGCATGCCAGCGGTGAAAAGATGAAAAGGAAATTCAAAAATTAAAAACGGAGCTGAACATCTCCTACCCAGAGGCCAGAAAACGCATCCAACCAATAAATAGTGGGAAGGCTTCGTACGCCCAGAAAGTTTCTGGTAAAATTACCATTGGGACCCAAACTGATATGACTCTACCCCCAAGGGACTCTTTTACTCCCATTGCTCGCTATTTATTGAGTTCACAAAAGCCCACCCAAAAATCGCAGTCAGTTGCCACTCCAATATCGGTACCTCCCAGTGCTCCAGCATTAACAACAGCGAACACTAAATTAACATCACAGAAAAGTGAACTGCCCACTTCAGGGCAAGAAATAATGGATGTCGAGACCAAGGAGGTACATGATGAGTCAGTCTTGGAACGCTTTGCGGAGGAAGAAATGGACACAGGACAGCATCCACACTTCCCCAGGAAAGATAAATCCAAAACTGACAAAATTAAGCCCTCAACACCTCGGAAGCCACCTGATGGACCCACCAAGTCCAAATAATGGCTAAATTCCTACAGTGGAATTGTCGTGGATTCCGGCAAAATACTGATGACATCAAGGCACTTCTGCAAAAGCACAAACCAGCTTGCTTTTGCATACAGGAGACTTATTTAAAGGAAAATGATGACCCCGCCATGCATAACATTACCGTCATTCGTAAGGATAGAATTGTAGATGGTCCTGCTCATGGAGGAGTCGCAATCCTCGTTGGCAACCAGATCCCATTTCAGCCTTTGCAGCTTACAACTAGCACTGAGGCTGTAGCAATTCGCCTTACAGTGGGGTTCTTATTAACTGTCTGCTCTGTTTATTTGCCACCTGGGATTGACATTTCCCAGAAAGACCTTGATGATCTTATCATGCAATTGCCTTCCCTTTGTTTAATTCTTGGGAATTTCAATGGACATCAATGGAAGGGGACGAGTCATAGAGCATATGCTCACTGACAATGACCTCTCCCTCCTAAATGTGGGAACAAACACCTTCTTCCACATGCCTACCCGTACATTCTCTGCCATTGATCTTTCTATCTGCTCCCCTTTTCTCCTTCCTTCACTTACTTGGGAGGTAGAAGAAAACCCATATGGAAGCGATCACTTCCCCGTGATAGCCACCCTAACTAGTGGTAGACTGTGTCTGCCTTTTTGTTTAGCACGGTGGAAAATTGATCAGTCTGACTGGAATGCCTTTCAACATCTGGCAAATCTTGACATCGCTACAGTCAGTCAGGAGCCAATCAATGAAGCAGTCATGTATGTCACAGAAACGATTGTCCAAGCAGCTGCAATCGCAATCCCAAAATCATCCAGCCGGTTCCCACTATTTCCCAAACCTTGGTGGAATTCCGAATGCACAGCAGCAAAAAAAGCACAAAACAAAGCCTGGGGGATATTCCACCGATATCCCATGACTGAAAATTTAATATCATTTAAATGTGCACGTGCGAAAGCGCGTTATGTACGACATCAGAGCCAAAGGAAATCTTGGATTCGTTTTACATCTTCCATAACTCAGACTGCTAGCTCAAAAGTAGTCTGGGATAAGATCCGGAAAATGAAGGGAAAATATCCACCATGCCCTTCAGTGATCCTCGAGCACAACGGATGTCCAATTGCAGATCGAACTGCAGTTGCAAATACTCTAGGGGAAACATTTGCAATAACATCTTTTCCCGCAGAGTTTTTGGCCCTGAAAAAGAAAAACGAGAAAAACCCACTGAACTTCTATTTAAAAGGGCTTGAATCGTATAACAAGCCCTTTTCACAGGAGGAGTTAAATGCAGCACTCTTTCTCACGCATGCAAGTGCTGTGGGGCCTGATGACATCCACTACGAAATGTTAAAACACCTCTCACCACAATCTAAGGATCACCTTTTAATTTTGTTTAACAGAATTTTTCTTAATAAACAATTTCCGGATTCCTGGTGGAAAGCAATCGTTCTTGCCTTCCCAAAACTAGGAAAGGATCCTAGAAATCCAAGTAACTACCGTCCTATTGCTCTGACAAGCTGTTTGTGCAAGATCCTGGAAAGAATGGTGAATTCTCGCCTTGTATGGTATTTAGAAACAAATGGTCTGCTTTCCAGGACACAGTGCGGCTTCCGAAGAAATAGATCCACTCTGGATCATTTAATCCGATTGGAAACGTCCATTCGTGATGCTTTTATTAAATCCGAGCATTTGGTAGCAGTTTTCTTTGATATTGAAAAAGCGTACGACACAGCCTGGCGATTTGGAATATTAAAAGACCTCTATAACTTTGGTCTTAGAGGTAACCTTCCTCTTTTTATTAAAAACTTTCTTTCAAATTGCCAATTTCAAGTCCGTTTAGGATCCACACTCTCTCGAGTATTTTGTCAGCAGGAGGGAGTCCCACAAGGATCCGTCCTAAGTGTCACGCTTTTTGCAATCAAAATGAACTCTATCACAGAACAACTTCCTCCCATGGTGAAAAATGCCTTGTATGTTGACGATTTTACTATATTTTGTCATTCATGCAATATGAGGGTCATTGAAAGGCAACTGCAGAAAACAATTGATCACATTACAGCTTGGTCTTTGGCTAATGGGTTCAGATTTTCATCACAGAAGACTGTTTGTGTACACTTCTGTCGCAAACGTAATCTTCATCCTGACCCAGAATTAAGGCTTGGGCAAAACAACATCCCAGTTGTAGCAGAATTCAAATTCCTTGGACTTATTTTCGACAAGAAGATGACATTTTTACAACATATTTGTCAGCTTAGGACAAGATGTGTTAAAGGGCTTAACATCCTTCGTGCCCTTTCGTCAACTTCATGGGGCACAGATCGTTTTACCGAGCACTTGTCCGTTCCAAACTCGATTGTGGGTCTCAGGTTTATGGTTCTGCTAGAGATAGTGCACTTCGGTGGTTAGATCCAATCCACCATCAGGCCATCCGGACAGCCACTGGAGTGTTTCGCACATCTCCCATCCTAAGCCTTTACGTTGAAGCGAATGAACCATCTCTGTCTCTTCGACATAAGCAGTTGTCCTTACAGTACGCCTTCAAATTAAAATCCCTGCCCGATCATCCCACGTGGCCATCCGTTTTTGAGCCGCTCTGGGAAAACCTCTACAACAGTCGGACTGCCAACAAACCTTTTGGTATTCGGATTCAAGGGCTGTTGAATGAACTAGACTTGACGGTAGACAATGTTGCCCAGTCACCAAGGCAATTCCTTCCACACTGGCTTGCCTATTTTCCAACTTGTGACTTCTCCCTTAAGATCTGGGAGAAGGCTACAACTCCACCATCTGTCTACCAGCAACTCTTTGTATCACATAGACAGCAGTATTCTGACTTTCTACCAGTCTATATAGATGGCTCAAAGTTAGAATGTTATGTGGGATCTGCTGTTGTGTTCTCTCACAAAACTTTATCCAATAAGATCCAACCAGAAGCTAGCATTTATACTGCAGAGTTGCGTGCAATAGAAACAGCCCTAGATCACATTAAAAATAACAACTGCCAAAGGTATATGATTTATTGTGATTCATTGAGCGTGTTACAGGCTCTAGTATCGGTGAGGTTTAACCCTCATCTGATCCTGTCCAGGATCCGGCAGATTCTTTTTTCTCTCGTGGAATTAGAATTTGATATTCGCTTTTGCTGGATCCCAAGCCACATTGGGATCCGGGGAAATGAATTAGCTGATACCGCTGCCAAATCAGCCATTTCCCTGGATAATCATTGCCTGTCAGTCCCCTGTACAGACTACAGGCAAATAATACGCTCTAAATTATATTCCCAATAGCAAGATTCTTGGCACGGACAGGCCACAAATAAACTACATCACATTAAGCCTGTAATTACGCAATGGCAGTCCAGTCTACGCAGGGTTCATAGAGAGGAAGTTGTTCTTGCTCGGCTCCGCATAGGTCATAGTCATCTAACACATTCCTATTTGCTGAGGGCGGATGACCCACCTATGTGTGCAAGATGTGTAACATTATTTTAACCTTCCGTCATCTTTTCATAGAATGTCCTGTTTTTATAGAAGAACAACGCTTGTGTTTTACCGCTTTCAATAATTTGACTGAACCATTTACACTCAGTCAGATTTTAGGTGACAGAGACAACATGTTTGACGTTTTTAACTTTTTACACTCTATTAATTTTTATACAAAGATCTAAGTTTTATATTTTTACTTTACTTTATACCTTTATTACATAATAGTTAATTGCTCGACGTGGTAGCCTAGGCTACCAAATTGTATAGTAGCCTTTTAACTTTGACTTGGCGCATTATGACCTAAGTTGCCAATGTGCCATTAAAAACTAAATCAATCAATCAATGTAGTGGTCAACATATCTAGAACAACTGAAGCATGTGGGTCAGAATATTTTCAGGTGTGTGGAATGCATGAGCTTATGGATACTAATTTCATCATCTCTAATGAAGATAAGTAGACACTGCCATACTATATTTCATGAAGTCGTGCTCTCTGTCTCTGCAAAAATGCCGGTGAGCACCATCCTGGCTTGTCACTAGTGATGGGAATAACTGACTGATTTCCATAATCAAATGATTAATAATTGAGAGATTTTAATAATGAGAATAATCAGTAGTCACTGACTACTAATCATTCATTTATATCATTTGAATAATATCATTCAAATGATATATATGTATATACAGTGCTTTTTTTGGGATGGTAAGGCATACCGGCACCTTTATTAACAGGACGTGTGACATTTGGATGCAGTGCACTTTAAAATTTGTAATACAATCGATTCCGGTTATTTGGGACACATTGGGACTAGTGCATTTTGGCCTGATTATGCTGCTGCCCCAATTATCCGAAGTTTCACGTAAATAGTTAAAAATACAATGTAACCCCCTTCACGTAAATAGTTAAAAATACAATGTAACCCCCCCCCCCTTTACAATTGGTTCACTGTACAATCAAATCACGTTACGACGAACTCACCATAGTAAAGTACCGTTCACTATATGATGTGTAATAAGCGCCGGTCATTGTGATCACGTTTGTGAATTGAATTTTAATTCTATTAAACAGCGATTCTAATTAGCGAAAATAGGAGGAATATTATCCACAGGCTATAAAAGTAAAGATATATTAAGTGCAAATTTACCCTTTATTACCTTACCAATTAAAAAATTAAATGATACGTGAAATTCGGAAGGATATACGTGATAATCGGAATAATTAATACGTACTGTAATATGTACTTATTTAAAATAAATAAATGCACAAGGCATAATACTTTAAGAGTTTGGTATCTATATAATATCGGTGTTTAGATACACCATAGATAACTCTTAATAAACTACAAAGTAGTTGTTGTAGGCATCATTTGCTGTTTCTCATATTGTTTCTCACATTACAAATGATGCCTACAACAACTACTTTGTAGTTTATTAAGAGTTATCTATGGTGTATCTAAACACCAATATTATATATGTAATATGTACATACTAACTAAACTAGTTGACATTTCTGTTCAATGTCATTTGTGGGTGGGGGTTAATATTTAAAACAGTAAAAAGATAAGCAATCAATAACAAAGAACACCGCGCACACACAAATTGCAAGTAACACAATATGCGCAAGTGAGAATGGAGTAAAAAATTACGAAGCTTTAAAAATAGGAATGAAGAGAAGAGCCTGAAAATTATTTTTTTTAATATGATTGAAGATTCCATAGAAGTGTAAACACATTTCACCATAATAACCCACAGAATTCCAGCTGTCGGTATTATCGCAAATTCAGTAAGATCAAGTTTACTATCAAGTTAACACAAAAGCCCAATAAACAGGTGACTGCTAATTGTTTTTATTGTTTTATGGTTGTGACCTCCAGAAATCCGACCGAACTACGTGGTACAGTTGGAGACAATTGTAGGGTAATCTTCAGTGCTGCAGTCTCCTGCCCCGATTAAACGGCATTCTGTCCCAATTAAGCGAAGTAAATCCTGGCTATTTTCTTGATTGGGTTCTGTTTTTTTAAGATTTGCCCCAAATAAAAGGCTGCCCCAATTAACCGGAATTCACTGTATTCCGTAAATTATTTTCACATGTTTACCTACTATTCAAATAAGTTTAAAATTATTTAACTAAATTTGCATTTTTCACTGCCTATTGTTAAGATATTTCCTATATAAAACTATATAACTATTTTTATAATTCTAAATTACTCAGTTGGACCTCTGTTAAATGAACTCCTTTTATAGCGAATTATTTTGACTTCCCCTTGGAAGTTAGTTCTGCATTTAATATACTTTCCATTGAGCGAAGAAAATTTTCATATAGTGAACGGATTAGGAGAGAATTAACTCGGTACGCACTGTTCGCATTACTGGCCTTTAGGCAATTAGTGCTGCTATGCAAATTAAGAGAGCTAAAGGGATTACCATTCTACAACTTAGTGGTACCTGGAAAAACCTATCCAACCACCTGTCCCTCATATGGAGAAGTCATGCTGGTCAACAATGAGAAGATCAAGGGGTATTCCCAGTGGGCTCTGATCCACCTTCTACTGCAGTGGTGTCCAAACTCTTCCTGTACAGGGGCCATATTGAAAAAAAAATTCAGTTAGATTTCTTTAGTGTGTTACATTTTCCATATCTTGTTGAGTGTAAAAGTAAAATTGAAAATATTCAAAAATTTACATTTAACACAATTACATTTAATGGGAAAAAATTTTTTTTGATAATTAACAAAATTTAAAATGCTGTTTTAGTTGGACACTGCTGTGAATCAACTGTAACCATCCCGTTCGAGAATTAGGAGAGAGTGATTTACTTTTACTCTGACAAATAATCATCTGTTGTTTCGCGGAAGTGCGTTATCCACATTTTCCTGTAAATTTTCCCTATCTCTGTTTACATGGTCACAGTACCTGAATATCCAAATGACACTGACATTTTGGTAGTTTAAAAAAAAAAAAAATGAATAGAAAAAAAAATTCAAATTTAACTACATGTAGTTCAGAGAACTAGTGACAATATTGATGACAAGAGAAGGAAAATGAGGACAACAAAAGTATTAAATCTTCTAAACATGAAATGTTGGCATTTGGTGAAAATGAAGTTTGAAAATTGCCGATTAGGTTACATTTAAATGAAAGAGATGCAATTTGTCAATTTCGGGAATACCTAATTGAAAAGACAGTTTTGGAAGAATTGAAGCATTTGATGGATGCTCTGAATACAATACCAATTTCATCGATGAATGTGAACATGGATTTTTACAAATGAATCTAACCTTCAGCCCAACCAGAGCTTCGTTGATGACAAAACAGTTTCTTCACTACTCCGCTGACCTGCTTCAGAAACGTCATTCAGCAATAGACACAAACAGTAAGAAAAGAAGTCAGCGTAGGGTGTCAGACAAGAACTTAATAAAAATTTGGAATATTCCACAAAAAACTTTATTATGAAATTATTTTTAGGGTCCGTATCTAACGAAAGACCCTTATAAATGCCACTCAGTTGTCTGTCTGTCCGTCCATCTGTTACAGCATTGTATCTCTGAAACCACTCAACCTATTGACTTTAAATTTTGCATGGGTTTGTACATCGTGTTGGCCAACATAACGCCGTATTGATCGTTGTTGACAAAAATTTGTCTGAGAAATGGGGGGTAAGGTGTGGTGGGGACAAAATGTCAACAACATACAGCTTATTATACACCGTTGGAAAGAGCTCAGTGAGTATGTTTAAAATATAATTAAAAATGGCAGTGCCCAGACAGGAAAATGTGAGTAATTTTTGTGTCCCCCCCCCCCTCTATTTACGTCACTAATGGAGCTAAAAATTTAAAAATCACATTAGCTATGCGTTATTCGATGCTTATCAAGGGAAAACTATTCTGATTGAAATCTATCATTTACTTTTTGTGTTAAAATTAAAAAACCAAATTTTTATTGCACTTCGATAGCACGCTCCTTTGTATTAAGTTACTCTCCTTTTGGTTACAAAAACGTTGCTAAATAGTTAGTTAATAATTCTATAAAGGTCATTTATGAATTTTGCGACGAGAAGTATTTTTTTAACAAATTTCAAGGCTGGAGTTGTCCCGGCAAGGTGATACTCAGAGAGCCGGTGTTGAGGCTGCAATGATGGGGTCTTGTACGCCCCTCACCTGCCAGTCGCTTCTTTAGGAAGAAGTCGGAGCCGCTTCTCCCACCCTTGTCATTCACAACAACTGGAAAGACTCAAATAGACAACGTTTTCATTAGTTTCTCAGTTTTAGACCAAGCCAGGGTACTAGAAACTTTTTTCAGTTACCATAAAGCTCTCTATTTGAGATACTACACTAACAACCATTCGTGACTACGGACCCTTCATCATGAGTGCCCGGCACTCAGTATATTTAGAGTACTTTTCATATCCTTTTTTTAATTTTCAATTTTTCCTGATAGCAAAGAATGAGTACCGGCACATATTTTTATACAGGAAAAAAAAAAAAAAAAAAAGCACTGTATATATATATATATATATATATATATAATCAAAATAATTGATTATGATTTTTCAATTTTGTCCATCACTACTTGCCACCAGAGTGGCAGCAGTATGCCTTTGTCATCTCTGTGAATGGTCCTCAACCTGTCTGTACCTTAATGTACTTGTAATTGTGTATTATTATGTTAGCTTGTTCCTCAAACCCATCTTTTTTAGGCAAGTTCACAAATGTTCAAATATATATATCCTTTTTTCTTACTTTTAGACCTCACTTGTTTTGAAGTTGAAGATGTCAGGAATGTAAATGAAGTTGTGAAAGGCCTTAAAACTGCCATTATGAGCAAACAGTATGGTAATGAAGATTTTCTAGCTAAACTGATTTCAGAAGCTTGCAGTAAGTTCCTTGTTATTTTTAATCCCTTATTATTTATTTATTTTATTATTTTTTTAAATTTTAATTTATTTTATTTTATTTTTTTTTTTTGACAGATATAATTAAAATTTAGCATCTGTGATATTTTTCAGCAGATAAATTCTAAATTAGTACCTGAAATACATATAACTATTAGGTAAATTACATTTCATTCTTATTACTTTCTGTGATAGGATAGTAGTTTTGCCAGTTATCATTTGGAAAGATCTGGGTTCAAGTTGTAGTGATGACAGATAGAATTTCTTTAAAGGCACCCCCCCCCTTTCCCCTACTAGTGATTGCAATTACAGGTAGTTCTCGACTTTAAGAGTTAATTCATTCCTACCGCGTGATCATAAAGCGAGAATTAAATCCCATAGACATGATGTTAAAATAGGGGTTACGTTCTCAACAATGAAATTAGTTAGCTAATTAATTTATGTTTAAACAATGATTGATTTATCCAAAGAAATTAAAACATAGCCTGTAAAATCAAGCAAAATTATATTAATAAAGAAATTACTTATGACTTACAAATTTTAAAGAATGTTTATTCTTCATCATTGACTAAATGCACATTCGTTGATCACTTATTATTGGCTCGGCACTCGTTGGTTTCTTGCACAAGGAGTTGTCTTCTTCAGAAATGCTTCAAGAGGTGTTTGTTTCCAAGATAATCTTCTATTTTCTTTATAAATTTCAATAGATTCATAAGCATTTTTTAATGGAACGCATAAATCGCAAACACGATTTGCACAGAGTAACACGTTTACGAAGCTTTAAAAAAAAGGAATGAAGAGAAGATTCTGAAAATTTGTTTTTTATACGATCGAAGATTTCAGTAAAGGGGAAACACATTTCACCATAATAACGCAAAAAACCACACAATTCCAGCTATCGGTATTTTTGCAAATGCAATAACATCAAGTTTACTACCCGTTTATAATTGCTTGCAGTAACAGAAAAGCCCAATAAACCAGAAAGTGCAAATTTTTTTATGGTCGTGACCTCCAGAAATGTGCTTTAGAAAAATGTCACAAAGGCGTTCAAAATTGGTTCTTATAACAGAACATATGATAATGATGAAAGTGTAGTGCATTTTATTGATTTGAATTGGTGCCGACCAGGCTAGCCGGGTGGGTAAAGTGCCTGCCTGGCAACCCAAAGGTCGCGGGTTCGAGTCCCGCCTCGGGCTTGGATCAGAGTAAAATGCAAAAACTTTGGGAGGTGCATTATAGCCATAGAAGCCGACGTGCCAACAACTAAAAAAAACAAACAAATTTGAATTGGTAACTAATACAATTTGCACTATAAAAACGACTACCTTTTCACCTATATAGCGAAAATTTTTACTTCTGAGGTTGTGGAACAAATTGCCAAAAAACAATGTGTTATTGGGTTCACAATACGATGGTGTCTCTGGAACGGATTAATATTGTAAAGCTGGGTACACTGTATTGTATAACTACGCGCGTGGTTTGAAATGCGATATTTATGAATGTTTAACATTAATTTTTTGCAATTAATGTTCATATTTTCGATTTTGTTGATACTTAATACTTTGAAAAAAAAAAAAAAAAAAAAAAAAAAAGGAAAAGAAACTCGTAAAGCGAGAACTGCCTGTAATTGATCTTAAATGGTGGGTTCTGTCTATTGGCCTGTGAAAACATATTTCTGTAGTTATAATATACACCGACCGGTATTAGAAACTGCATGTATCTGACTGTGTAATAAATAACAGGTGCATATGTGTATATGGTATTAGATAAATCACCAAATACAAAATTCAGTTAATATATATTTTTTATTTTTTTTATCACACCTTTTAGAATTGGCTTCTCTGTGCATAGGTGGTGTATGTGACAGATATGCATTGAATGTTTTATTTTCTAACTTTTTTTTTTTTTCTTTTTTCATATAATGTATACTTGCTTACCCTTGCCCTTATGCATTCTTTTGTGTGATTTTGCTTCCATTATATTTGGTTAGATAGATACTGTGATAATATCTGGTCTACTTTCTTAACAGTTTCTTCTTGTCTACTTAGACCCCCAACTCTCTCATCGAATTCTATCTCCTTGCATATCTGTCTGTATTATATCCAGACCATGGGATTGTATTTTTTCATGTTCTGACCTTTTTTGAATGTTTAATTTTCTTGATATACCTATTCTATTATCTTTGATATTTTTCACTTTGATCTCTGCCTTCTGTTTTCATTTGCAGAGTATTTGTGCTAGCCCACCTAAATGTTACGTAAATTGATCACTGCATTATATCCTTTTTTTTAAAATGTTTTATTATTTGTTTATTTTTTTTTTATAAATAAAGTTTAATGGTTAGGGCAGGGATACTTATTTAAATGTATATTTTTTGTAAGATTGAGCATGTTTTTAGTTACAGAACATGGTTCCTTGTATTACTATATATCTTCAATATTGATGCGAGTTTTATTTTGCATATAATTGTATATTTTAATTACTTTACTTACTAAAAGCATTTCATTTGTAAATTGAGTTGTCAAGAATAATGAAAGTAAGTAGCAACTTTAATACAAAACAAAAATTTGGTTGTCTCCAAGAATATTCTAGAAAAAAAAAGAAATATATATACCACAAAATTAATACAGCGGTAAGGGTTAATTGTGCTTGGCAAGGTGCATTTCTGTTGCCTGAGTATCAAGATATCCTAACAGTAAAATGAAAATAAATCATAAAAAAAAAAAAAAAAAAAACTGAAGTGACACTTCTAGTGCAAATACCCAATCCTCTGTTCAAGGATATGCACCCTCACATCCATCAAAGGAAGAGTGCCACTCTCCTTTTTAATTTGAGGCTCAAGACTATCCCTCATTCTCGTTATTATGTTTAAACTTTTTCTGTCATTTTGTTTACCTTAAAGAACTTTATTATAAATTATTGATTTATTAATTACTATATGGTTTAGGCCTGTTAATTGGTGGAATCGACTCAAGCAACTATAAAGGGTGGTGGCCATGGTATATGTTAATTTTGAATTTAGTTTATTTGTTACTTTCATTGTGTATCCAGATTTGGTGGTTGTGGAGGTATTACACTTCTAGAGGTGAGGCATTGCATTTGATTTTTTTTTTTTATTTTTTTTTTATTATTATTATTTGATTTGATTTAAAATTGTTTTAGACTATCTTGATAAGGTACATTGCATTAGTACACTAATAGTTACATTAATCTTGTGCAATAATTACTATTCTCTTTCTATAGTAGTCTCAAAAATAAGTAGAAATTTTCAGTAGAAATTTTTCCATTTCAAAAGAATTATTGCAGTATGTACTTCACTCGGTTAGCTAAATGGAATTTATGAAATGTAATCAAAGTGTTCACAGTTGCCATATTGTCATGCCCCGCCAGTAGAAGGAGGACCTTCATTTAACAGTGGATTTCTCTTTATTTTTATTGTAAGTGAAAGGAAGAAATGCATATGTTGTATGTTATTTTTTCTGTCTGTTTAACTGTCATTAATTGTGAATATTGTTCACATGCTACTAGGTAACAGCTGTGTACTGGTATAACACAATGGTCTCTTTAAAATGGGAGTCTTCACTGTAATTGCGATAGTTAAGGGTTCCCTCCCTTGAGGATGATTTTCCTGCACTACTGGTTTTAATTTGGATAAATCAAAACCTTGACTATCAAAGACTTTATTGCATAATGCTTAAATAATTTCTACTGCTTACATTGATTAGTTGTTTTTCTCATTTATTTTTTAAATGCACTGAAATTCTCCATATTTAAATAAAAACTAATGCACATAACGATTACTAAAAATTGTATTCTTTTTAAAAGTTAGTTTTATAATTATTTTTTTCTTTTTTAGTTTCTATATTGCCTGAAAGGATAGCATTTAATGTGGATAATGTGCGAGTATGCAAAATTTTAGTAAGTTAAAACTTTTCTCTTTAAATAGCAAATACAATTTCATGAAATATGAAAATGACTAATTCATATTTAGAATTAGAAATGTGGATTTCATTATTAAGACAAAAAAGACATAAAATAATTTTTTCCATTTCAAAAGAAATATTGAGTATGCATGTTTTCATTATTTCAGTTTCTACAGAATTGAAATAATGCATAACATCATGTGTTATGCATGTGTTTCAAACAATTTGCCCATTTATGTACAATGTCCTTCTTCCAGTACATCATATCATCTGTTATCAGTGTTTCCAAGTAATACTAGACATTAATAACAGGTGACAGCATGAAAATAGCTTTGAAAATCAGAGGAAATATCACACTTCAGCTTTAGTTGCCCAAGTTGTATTTTTGCAAGTCGAAATTAAAGAAATGCCCCGGAATTAAGTTTCAGAAGTTGATGAAATTGAATCAAGTGATATGCAGATAGTGGAGAGGATATTATTTTATCAAAAAAAGTAATTGAATTTGTTTATTTGATTTTGACAATTTCACTCTGATGTTGAGCTATCAAGTTAAAATGAGAACAAATTAATATGTAGAAGCATTTATGTACTTCATTTTTATAAAACTTATTTTAAGATACTTAAAAAATATTACAAATGAAGAAAAACGGAAAAAATTAATCTTTGTAACAAATAGCAAATCAAAGGTTAGTGAGTCAAACTTAAGTTGGTATGATATGTAGAAAGGATGGGAGAAGGGAGTTTAGCTAAACAGATATTTGAAACAAAATGAATAGTGGTAGGGCCAGATGAAGATGACTTGATGGTGTAATGCAAGCATTAGAAAAAGGAGGGCTTATTCTGGCTAGGGATACAGATCTAACAGGAAACAGAATACTGTGGAGAAAAATAGCTAATGTAAGGCTGATGGTCCAGTAGGACTGATCTGCACTACCATAGGATCCTGTATGCCCACTGAGTATAACAGATTTGGATGATGGTGGTGGTTAAAAATAGGCCCAGAGCCACTCCATGAACAACATAATCAGTATTGGAAACTCACTTCCTTGGTCCCAGATATGATTAGTCAACTTCAGGGGTTAAGAATGTCATTTTATTTTAGCAAAAATAAATAAAATTATTTTTGTTGTTAGATATGAGTTGGTAGTATGATTAAATACAAAAATTCACTCAAAAATATTTTTGAAGTGCATAAAGTACAGAAATGCTTTAAAATTACATACAGTGCGGGCCACATAAATTGCATCACCCTCTTAAACTTTTAATATTTCCTTAGTAACTCCTTCTATAGGAAAAATAGTGATATTGCATTATCTTGTTTATAAAAGCATCCACCTGTTGCTATCTGTCTTCACTTCCTGTTCAGCAGTGGTATGGCATACATCACTTAACCCCAGTGAAGAAAAGCATAATTATTGCTCTTGATGATGGGGAGGGGTTTTCTAGTTGACATATAGTTGCAAAAGTTGGCTGTAACCAGTCCATTGTCAAGGTTACTTAAAAAGAAATGTGAGACTGGAGATGTTGGAATGGAGTGAAACAGAAAAGTACTGCAGCACTGAACAGAGTTTTGAGGCATGTGCAAGTTCCATGGACCTAAAGTCCAGGTGGAAGGACCATAATGGGGTAAATACAAGTGATAAAACTGCCCTAAGAAGCCCTCGTTGACAAAATCCACAAGGAAAAAATGACTAACCAGGCTAAAGAACAAGCTGATTGGACATTTGTGCAGTGGAAGTCCATAATATTCTCTGATGAATCTAGTATAGATTGGATGGTAAATGCTACATTCATAATAGATCTAACAAAGCTTGTCACTCTGACTATTCAGTCAAAGTAAAGTTTCCATTTGGCCAGATGATTTGGGATCACGTAGGGAGCAAAGTACAGTCAGTCCTCGTATAGCACGATAGTTGTGTTCCTAGAAACCCTCGTGCAATGCAAAATCGTACAATACGAACAACAGGCCCTATGGGAAAAATAGGGTTAGGTGCCAACCACCCAAGATTGAACACACATTTGTAACCAAAACATTACTCACCACAATAAATAATCGTAATAAAATACGTATTTTATTACAACTATTACGTAATAAAATATTGCTAATGCCTTTGCTTCTATCGTAAGCAAACATGTTTTTTGTTTGATTTTTTATCCAAACAGATGACAGCCGTTCCATCTCTTCCAATTCTTTGTGTCTTGATCTAATGGATTTTAATTACACTTTGAGCTGTTCCTGCTATGAAAATTGTTTTTATTTTCTCTGCATTCTTTGTAATTCCCGGCGTTGCCTCATTTAGGGCTGTAGCACGTTCAATATCACATGGTCTTTCATTTCGCTCAAAGCGTTTCACAATTTCATATTTTTTCTCTATCGACAGAGGCGGACTGGCCATAAGCCTTACCGGGAAAACTCCGGTGGGCCAGAGGCCAGTGTGATTTTGGCCATAAACCATAGTATGAGGCCACTATAAATTTTCCCGGGTAAGAATTTTTGACCCAGTCCGCCTCTGTTTATCGATATTGCGTTTCTTTTTCTCTCTGAATCTGCAGTGTCTTTACCGGGACGCTTCCTTTTCACACCTTTTAAGTATTTTACTCATTTTTAGGGAATAAAGCACAATTGCAAAACGAGGAGGCAAGCTTGATACACATAAACAAAGCTGCACGCGTGTAGCAGCTGAATAAACAACACTGTAAAGGCAGAGACACACTATTAACACCTCACATTTTACTAAAGCACATTTCTAGGGGTTATTACCATAAAATAATAAAAACAATTTCCAGTTGCGTTTGTGCTAGTGGAATCTGTTATAAACTGGTAGTAAACGCGATATAATTGCATTTGCGATAATACCGATAGCTTCAATTGTGTGGTTTTTTTACGTTATTATGGTGAAATGTGTTTCCCCTTCACTGATATAAGAAACATAAATACATTTTCAGAATCTTCTCTTCATTCCTATCGTGTTGCGTTCGGTTGGGGTGATTCTGCGTTCGACTGCCATTTCTTGTAAACACAAAGGTGAATTGTGCATAAGCGAATTCGGTTCGTGTTATATAAGATATCGTTCCCCTATTTATAAATCGTGTATGATTGAATTCGTGTAATGTAAACACGTGTTATACGAGGACTGACTGTAATGGGAAGAAGTGCAGCCTCATATGAATATTTTTTAATGTTCTTGATTTCCGCACTCTTTAAAATCTGACAAAATGGACAGATAAAGACATTTTTATTTCTTTTCTAATCTAATAGTACCCAATTTGGATCACAACCTCCCCTCCCCCTCCAAGTTCATTTTGTAAACTTAAATCTCTAATGTATGATGTATGGACATTTAAGTATTTTTCAGAGAAACTGCATTGCACAGCTCTTCCACAAATGGAAAGTTTATGAATGATTGCATATGTATTTTACTTAAACAATTTAGAATAGCAGTCTACATGTATTGATTGTATAATATTTGATGTCCTTTTATAGGGTTCAGGAATCCATAGGTCAGAAGTGGTCCAAGGAATGGTATTCAAGAGACAGGTTGAAGGAAGTATTGCAAGTGCTGATAATGCCAAAGTAGTAGTGTACACTTGCCCTTTTGATAATGTTCAAACTGAGACAAAGGTTGGTTCTTTATGATTATTTGAATATATAAAGAAAGAAGTAAATAATAGATCAAACAACTGCAACAGTGAAAATAATATAAGGCTTTAGTATAAAAACAAATAATATTAGATGTAAAAGAGCAAAAGCCAAAACATTTTAGACTTAAAGGAATAAATTGTTAGAAACTGCTAAAGAGGCAAAAAAGATTAACGTCAACCACGAATCCTTTCTGCCTTCATAATTCTTACTTTTATAGAATTGCTTTTTTTTAGTTTACAGTAGTAGTGGTATATGGTCTTTAAAAATTTATTTTCACTCAGTTCTTTTTATTCATATGTTATGTGAGTCCTTGCTTTGGTTTTCATTATGATGTCTTTCTCTACCTTTCTGTATTTTATCAGTAAAAATGGTTCAGGCATTGAAACAAGTGACATAAGTTCTTGGTTGTGCAGTTATTGAATACTGCTTGTCAGTTGTGGGCCTAGCAGCTTTTTGAAGGGATCAGATTCTTGGTTGATATCTTTTTTCGTACCATTGGATTATTATTAATTTGATATTTCAATTTTTAGATCATGTCTCGTTTTGTAGTTCTGACCTCTCTGTTTTTGACTAAATTCTTTTATTTTGGTTTTTTTAGTCATGATAGACACTTAATTTTTTCTAAATTATTATTTTTATTGTATATTCTACTTGCTTTTGCCAGTTATTTTCCTGCTACTTAGGATTGTTGTGCTTTTGACATATAGGTGTACTGTTAAAATCTGATATCTGTCTCTCTCACTCTGTCTTTCAGATTTTTAGCTAATCTCTTCAGTAGCTTCTAAATTTAACTCTTTTGATTTAAAATATTTAGACTTTCCCCCTTTTACATTAGTGATGCAATAAAGCAAGCTTATATAGCATCAGCCGAAAAAAAAACAACAACAAAGAACCTTCTCATTTCAACCGTCAACTCACTCCAAATATTTTAAAATCCATATTTATCATAAGGGAGGGTGTAGGCCCTATCTAGGACAACCACACACACACATAATTTTATTAGATTCAGTACTTAATAGTATGTGTATGACTGCAACTGTATTTTTTAAATCATATTTCAGGGCACAGTTCTGATCAAGACAGCAGATGAACTGAAGAACTTCTCTCGTGATGAAGAAAATCTTTTAGAGCAGGTAGCACAAGCGGCTTTTCTTTTTATATATATATATATATATTAGTTTACATCAGCAGTACATTTAAGGAGCAAAAGTGTGTATTACAATGGGTGCTGCTTATTTTGATCACTTTAGGACTCAGCTAAACTGATAATAACTGAAGAAACATGAATGCAGCTGTTTATTATGCAGAGTGGAAATGTGTACTTAAAAAGGTTGGAAGTGGGCAGAAAGAAAACATAAAAATCAAACAATATAAAATACTCTAATTTGACTGTCCACTATTTCTTTGAGAAAGCCATCGATAAAAATGAAACCATCATAATTTTTCTGTAAAGTCATACAAACTGTTAAAAACAAAATATTAAAATCAAGCATTAGTAAAGGGTTAATGCTACTGTAAAACATTGTTTGGAAGGAGTACAGATACAGTACTTTTATGGAGTAATGACACCAACAACTTTACAAATTGTACCAAACAACAGCAGTAGCCACACAATGTGTCAGTGTTCTGGTTCAAGAACAAATTGGAATGTTATGCAATAAGGAGATAACAAAAACTGAAATGATGATTATGATAAACATTTTTTCTGTGTATTAGTGTAAATCTGAGGAGGAATCATTCCTTGGGGTGAAAACAAATTTTCACATAAATAAAATTTTTATGACCATGATGTGCTCTTAAATACCTTTCAAAAATCATTCTGAAATTGGGTCAGAAGCAGTAATGAATGAGCTGTTTAAATCCAGCGACTGTGAACAGATCAGTGGTCAAAATGTGTTGAAGTAATGATGCGTGCCACATAACTTTTTATGAATGGGCTTAGTAATATTTACTGCTCTGAAGTGGATTGATTGTGCAGGTGACATGAGCATAACCCACAGGAAAAGAAATGTCCTATTTATAGTCTGGTATGACCACTTAAGTCAGAGAAGTTTACAACTTTGACAGGAATTCAGGTAATGTATTTAGAGTCATGCTGGCTTAAACCATAATCACCAAAATGTGTGCATCATAATCACTAAAATGTGTGCATCACTGTATGATGTCTGGAGATTCACAAGGCGGAAATCACCACACTATACTCCATATGGTCATTATATGCCGACCGGGCTAGCCGGGTGGGTAAAGTGCCTGCCTGGAAACCCAAAGGTTGCGGGTTCGGATCAAAGTACTGCAAAAACCTTAGGAGGTGCATTATGGCCACAGAAGCCGATGCCCCAACAACTACCAAAATAAAAAAAATAAAAAATATAAAAAAAAAATGGTCATTATGTGAAATTCTCCCATTCAGCCTGCTATATTTTTAAGTGCCATATGGTTTTGTTTATCTGATTTGTCAGATAAAAAAAAATCACTAAACTTCTGCAGTTAGCACAATGGTTTCAGAGTTGTTAATACTATATGATATAAATAAAAATAAACAATCATAGAAGTAATACTTTTCTAGCTCAATCCAAACTTGATTTTGAACAGGCTGAAAGTAGAAAGCTTCTTTTCTAAATGGTAGTTGAGCCTTTTGGTCCCTTGCCAGAGTTATTGGCTGCAACTTTGGTGTCTGTATATATACTTCCACTTCTGTTACAACCTGATGGTTCTGTTGCGTCTTCAGCTAAAGATAAAGCTTATTCATTCTAGAGTCTTGCTTTTCTTCCATCTCTTATATCAACGTCCCTGCTGGTGGTCTTCCAGCTGGAGGATATTTGAAGAGTTCAGAACAATCTTTATAGCATTTCTTCACTTTTTTCAAAAACCTATTCTTCTAGCTTTCTTGTTTTGCATTGTCTTCTTACTTCTGCATGAAAATTTTTGCTCATCTCTAGCCACTTCTTAAAAGGGGCAACAAATCCCTCCCTTCCAAAGTTTTTGATCATGTTTGGTGTAAAGGTCTTCTAAAGAGGTTCCCATCTTATTGGGTAGCCAGTTTTCTCTCTGATTGCTCACTGTAGGTGACTATAGATGACACTCTTCTTCTGACTTCTCCACTAATCCTGGTGCTCATTGACATTGTCAGATATTTAAAAAAAATAGACATTGATAAAATATATCACATAATAAACTGCTACATAAAAAACTCGATGAAAATAAATTACGATGAAATAATTTCTAAAACTTTCCTTCCTTAGGGGGACCAAGCTTTTCAACTTCCGTTGTGTTCACAGGCCAAAATACTAATGCACGATATATGTGTGTTCCCTGCGATATTTATGGGAGATTACTTGTTAATACGTATGCGTGTAAAAGCCCATGAAGCCGAGATAAGAAATGGGTGTCATATGTTAATCGGGTTATTTTGTATTCTCATTTCTAAGGTTTCCACAATTAGTAATTTTGTATAATCGTGTTGTATGTTTAAAACCTTAGCCTCATTGAACAGGAAAGTGATTCTCATTTATAGCATGGAAAGACAGTTCTGATGCTATGGCTCGTAATGCTCTAACCAACGCAGAATGTTGTTTAAGACGTGTGTCCAAAAGACACCTTGTCGATCCCACATAAGAGGAATCACAATCTCTACATGAGATACTGTATACTATGTTGTGCATTTCTATGGGAGAAGAGGGAAGGACGGAACGATTTTTTAGTATGGAGTGAAGTTTCTGTGTTTGTTTTGCTATTATTTTGAAATCTGTATCTTTGAGAAGGATATTAAGTTGCCTGTACCATTGTTCAATGTATGGAATTGTAATAAAATGTTTTTTGTTAATTCTATTATTGTGTTCTATACTGTCTTTAGCCTTGTTTAGCCTTCAGCTTTGTTATATTGTTTGACAAGATTTTCGAATACCGCAATGTCGTTACGGAGAAACCAATAACCCTATTGCAACATGTCCAATACTACCTCCTTATATTTGAATGGTAGGGTTACATTACATCAGTGTCAATCAGGATGATATTTGCCACCTACCCTTACAGATACAGTACAACGTGCCCACATACGGACAAGATCCACGTGATTCACGATCACTACCATCACGTACTCAAACAAAAAACACCGATAATTATAAACGGGTGACGGAATCTTTCATTATATGAATTATCGGAACATCAGGTAACACTTAGGAAAAAGGATTGAATTACAATTTACCCCCATGCATACTTCCAAAGAAACAAGTAGTGGTAGAATTAGAATATTGTCTAAAGGACATAGGATTATTAATTAATTGTCTGCACAAAGAATTGTTAATCCAACAGATTAACAGAGTAGTAAACACCACAAAGGACCCATATTTACCCAGGTTAATCAAAAATAAAAGTATAGCGTTGAGAAAATTATGGGAAAATAAGGACATTGCAATTCAGAAAAACAAGAAGTTGATATCATGGTATTCAAAAATCTTGTCAAACAATATAACAAAGCTCTTACTGAATAAAGAAAAATGAATTATATCTCCATGGCGCAACTGAAACATCTTAAGGCGAGGACAAGTAACATATTCATATTATTTGGACAAATAAAACTTCACAAGACTGGCCATCCTATTAGACCTATAGTCTCATATAAAAACTCGGCGTTTGCACCTTTAGCCTCACACTTACATTATATAATAAAGCCATTTAGACAAGTACTGAATTTCAGTATTAAAAACTATGACACGTTATTTACAAATTTAAAGAATCGTGGAATAGGAGATGGGGGACAAACTATTTTCATTGGATGTTGTATCATTATATACTAACGTTAACGTAGAATGTGCATTGGACACAATATGGGACCTTTTCAACAGTATAAATCAGACCAGGTTTCCGAAAAAATAAATTTTTAACTTGGTTAAACTTTTATTCCAAGCGAATTACATCTCGTTTCAAGATAAAGTCTATAGACGAATATTCGGTTTACCAATGGGGCTAAGTCTTAATGGCCTAATCACCGAGATTTGTGTAAATAAAATATACTTGACACCATTTTTACCTAGGATTACATTTTATGGGTAGTATTTGGGTGACATCCTTATCATAACGAATTAGCAGACTAGGGCTTTCAATGGATTATCAGACTTGGGGGCTTTCAATGACTTACGTAGGAGGTTGAAATTTGAGTTGGAGAATGAGAATGTACAGACTAGAAAGATTGATTTTTTAAATTTTACACTTACAAGAGAGGGGGACACAGTTTTTAAATTTTACACTTACAAGAGAGGCGGATTACAGTAATACAGGAATGTTCTTGCATCATAGTAGTTAGCATTCATTTACTTACAAACGTTCCATTATATTTAATCAGTTTACTAACACTTATAAATACACTACAACACAGACTGCATTAAATATAGAAATCAAAGAACTAACAAATAGATTTTTAAATAGGGGATATCCTCTTACCACCATTAACAGTATTAGACTACAGGTTAGAGACAGGGTGAACAGTATAGAACACAATAATACAATTAACAAAAAACATTTTATTACAATTCCATAAATTGAAAAATGGTACAGGCAACTTAATATCCTTCTGAAAGATACAGAATTCAAAATAATAGCGAAACCAACGCAGAAACTTCACTCCATACTAAAAAATTGTTCTGTACTTCCCTCTTTTCCCATAGAAATGCATGACGTATATAATATCTTGTGTGGATTTTGTGATTCCTCTTGTTTGGGATCGACAAGGTGTCTTTTGGACACACGTCTTAAACAACATGCTGCGTTTGTTAGAGCATTACGAGCCAAGCCGTCAGAACTGTCTTTCCAATGCGTAAATGAGAATCGCACTTTCCTGTTCAATGAGGCTAAGGTTTTAAACATACAACACAATTATACAAAATAACTGAATTAACATATGATGCGCATTTCTTACCTCAGATTCACGGGCTTTTACACGCATGCGTATTAATGAGTAAACTATAAATATCGTAGGGAACGCACACATTGCACATTAGTATTCCTACCTGTGAACACGACGGAAGTCAAAGCTTGGTCACCTTAAGGAAGGAAAGTTTTAGAAATTATTTCATCATTGCGTTTTTTATGTAGCGGCTTATTAAATTATATATTTTATTAGCGTCTATTTTTAAAAATATCTGACATAATGTCTTCAGTCACTCGAGGTTGCATGGAGAGTTTAATGGTTCTGGGGTAAGGTTGGGGCTTACGACTATGATCCCAGGGCATTGGATCATTCATGTACTAAGAGGATTGAACACATTTATCTAAAGTGAGCAATAATCCCAAGCTATATTTCTTCCTTTGACAGTAGCCAAAGGATGGGATACAGCTTCCCCCTGATAGAAGAGAAAAGAAAGGGGAAAAAAAGAACTGCTATGTGAAATATTTTTTATCAAGCTATTTCAACACTGCTGTTAGTATTTTTCATATGATGCAAGAAATATCTAGGCTTTTGCTGCAAGGCAAAATAAAAAATAAGAAGGAAATAAACTCCTTGCATATTCCTCATCTTGTAAGTGCTGATCCATCCTATCTTTGAATTTTTCCCCTGTCAGTCTCAACTACCCATGGAGGTAACTACTTCCAATGATTTCCAGTTCATTGGTTATAAGAGAAGTTTACCTCAATATGATACGTAGAACACTTCTGTATGATACTCTCCAGAAATTAAAACGAAACAATTAAAAAATCGAAAATCTTACATTACAGTAAGAAATAATTAAAAATCAAATTAACACAATTAAAAATTAAGTAAAAAATTAATTTAACGAAAAGGCTAACTACCTAAAAAAAAGGAAGGAAAATCGTTTTGCAATTTTTTCGTTAATTATTTTTTAATTTTATCATTTTAATTTCTGGAGAGCATCATGCAGAAGTGTTCTACGTATCATATTGAGGTAAACTTCTCTTATTCTTTTACATATATTGATACCAACGTAGAACTTATTGAGCATTATAGCTCTGGTTCATACTATACAATCCAGTATATACCACTTGCTCAAATAGAATTTATGTTCCTAGTTCTAGCATCATTTATAATTGAAAATTTCTCCTTGAATAATTTTACTATCTGCTCTCATGGCCTTATAGGCCTCAATGAGATCCTCTCTAAGGTGCCTAGTTGCCAAGCTCTGTATCCCACATATTTGAAGTATTTACTCATATAGGTGCTGTTTTCAGATTTACCAACACATTGCCCCTCTTTGGACCTCTTCAAGAAGTTTGATGACTTTCTTTAGATAGTATCCATAACTTAGTACACAGTACTTGAATGAAGTGTAGTCTTACCATTGCCCCATACAGTGGCATAATGAATTCCTTATCTCTAGAACCAAATGTCCTATGAATCATTATATTGTGATTATTTCCCAAGCATAAAATCTTGCATTTTGCATCATTAAAATATAGCTGCCACTTTACTGACCATCTCTGAAGCCTACTAAGTCATTCTGAAGGAGTGTTTAACTACTTCCAATAGTGTTTGCTTGGTGGTGGTCATTAATCACTCTCCCAATTTTGATATCATCTGAAAATTTTGACATCCCCTGTATCCTTTCAATGCCATTTGCCGTCTGGCTCCTTTTTTCCTATCAGCAGAAGCAGTATTCATGAGTTTGGAAAGAAATCTACTCACTGTTGAATGATTACAAGACACTATAAGCAGTATGAAGGGAAGAACATCCTTCCTCGTGTAAAGCAACAATAGCACTCTTTCTTTGTGGCGTCAATTCTTGCAGAACGTGCTTATATAGCTGAAAGTAACAGCTGATGCAATATTACATCATCACCTATACATGTCAATCTTATCTGATGCAATATGTAAGAAATATTGCCATATACTTACGTTATTCGGGTGACAGTTACAATTTTAAGGGGTGATGCACTTCCTTTGAACACCAGTGTATGTAAGAAATAGCCCGGAAAAGTCCAAAATGTTTGAATTAACAATTCATTATGATTATTTGTACCCGAGCCAAGCCTGAACATCCTTTGTGTTACTGCATGGGCCCAAGGGCCAGACCCGGGCTCGTGCAGACTTCTAATCTCTTCATAAGTGACACCATGTTCACAAAGCTTACGTACATGCAAAGTGTGCACAAACTGTTTGAAGCTAATAATACTATATTAAAACTACATTTAATGTACATATTTATTTTTTTCCATACAAATTACATGGAGGGAAAAAAATAATAATCGTTTAATAATTGTTAGATTTCTGTTTGTCAGATCTTAATTTTGGAATGACTCAACAAATATTTTTAAAAGGCCCAAACAAAATTTCATGAAAATCCATCTGCTGGGAGTCAAGTTGTTATATGCAGATGGATAAATATTATGAAGAAAATGGATTGATATATATATATATATATATCGATCGATACATATATATGTATGTATGCAAATGTGCCTAAAAATGAAGAAATGTGAAAATTATAAGAGTAACAGTGTGATCCCAATGTTTCAGAAGTCATCTGGAAGAAAAACAGTATGATTTACAAGAGATGGAGCTATTCTCTGCAAGAGATGACTAATAGAGGAGCGGTAAGAGTATCATTATAGATGAAATAAATAAGTCAACGAAAGGCTACACAGTAGCAAACATTCAGCATTCTTGATGCTTGCTACTAATAGTGAAATCAAGGATAGGGGCATGAAAATTAATAAAGATAAAGTAAAACCATGCTAATGAGATAAGCACTAGAAAAGGAAGAGGCAAAGTCAACCTGAAAGGAGAATTTCAATTACCTGGGGAATGAAATGACACAGGAAGGAAATGAGAAGAATGTCCAGCAGGTATTTGCTTCTACCAAAAGCATAAGAGAGCTGGCCTGGCAAGAGAAGTTCCAAGGAAGTGCCTTGCAAAGAATCCCTGTGTAAAACTTATTTCCTCCCAATTCTAATATATGCTGCAGGAACATGGACTGTAATAGGAGGGCAGGGTATAGGTCTAAGAAATGAAATCCCCAAGCACCATGGTGGGAAAAAAATAGAATAGAATAGAAAGAAAAGGAGTGACAGTATAAGGACTGGAAGGAAAAACTTAGAAGAGATCAAATTTAAAAAATGTGGTGAAGGTAATTCAAACATGACAGCAGGATGGAGGATCAAAGAATATCGAAAAGGGCATTGGAATTGAAGCTTAGATGACAATAAACCTAGAGAATGACCAAAGAAATTGTGGATAGAGAGCAACTGGAAGAAGGAAAATGTGTTAGGGTTATTCAGAAAGGAATAGTGGGGGTGGGAGGGAAAGAAAAAAGTGACAGTCAGTGATCCACTGCCTAATCTAAGTTTTTTAGTCGGATAACGTGAGAAAGAAGGTTGTTGTTTTGTTTTGTTATTTGGTTTTTAGGAGCATTAGCAACTAAGGCCATATTGCTCGGGATATGCGGTGGTCATTCCCTGACCTTTCCGCATCCTCCGTATTTGGTGGTAACGGGCTCGAACCCCGGTCTAATCAAGAAGCGTGTGCTACGCACTGCTGCTCCTTCCCACCTGGCTACGGAGGCGCCTGAGAGAAAGAAGGTACTGAATGGAAACTCACATAACACTTCCATTATTCACAGGTCATTAAGAATAGCTAATTGAGACCACCCACTATCTGATGAGAAACCAGTAAGTTTTCTCATACTGAGTTTCAAGGCAGTATCTCGTATTTCAAGAAAATAACAAAATAGCTTTACAGTGAAGTTGTTTTAAAATAGTGCTTCTCGAGGATATGTGTGGATACCAAAATTTTTTGCCTTAATATCAAGACTATAGCATTATTTACAGGAGTTAAAATCCTCTGATTTTTGCTAAATACATAGGACAAGGTAATCTTCAATTTGCAAATTTATTTTATAGGTCATTAAGCTTTTGGTACATTAAGTACTCAGAGTTATGTCAAAGCAGCTTGCTATTGGGTGTGAAGACCATGGGATTACTGTCAGAAGGTTGATATGTTGAAAATATTGGTGGATAGCATGCTTGCCATTGTTGAAGAACATTTACACATTTCAAATATGCACATGATTCCTTTTATCAAAGGAGCCATATTTGGATGTTTGTGTAATTATCTGTTGTATGAGAAAACTATGTATTTTATTTTTACAGCAAAAATTATAGGAATAAAAAAGTTATATGTATCAAAAATGCAGGCAGCCTAAAAGGATGCATTTTGCATTAACTTTTATTAAGCATAATTTAATAACTAACTTTTAGGTTGATTGTTGGTAAGCAGGCTTTATGAAATATACCTTCATATTTTTTAGTGTGCTTATTATATATGATTTTTTCTCCCTAGCACATCAGATCTATAGTTGATACAGGCGTTAAAGTTGTAGTATCTGGTGGCAAGTTTGGAGATATGGCTTTGCATTATCTCAACAAATATGGACTTATGGCAGTACGCCTAAATTCAAAATTTGACGTTAGAAGGTTATGTAAAACTGTGGGTGCCATTGCTCTGCCCAGAATGGTGAGTAATAAATATTTAATTTTTATAGTTAAATTATGTGGAATCTGATTTTGTTCACTAAATTTCTCATTTAACAAAATAAAAATAATTGCTTAGATTTATTAGTGTTGATTACCTATGATTTAGTTGAAGGTTTCACACCTTCCAAATTCAGGATACATCTCCTCTGGTGTAACTGTGACAAATACTATATGGAGATTATGAATACACAAACCATTAATTGCATTTTGCATTTTTTAAGCCTGCTATTAGCAGTTGTAAAATTATCCCTTAGACAATGCAGACTGTTTCTTGAGAAACCTGAAGCAATACCTAAGGTAAGCATGATCAAGTCATTTGTCATTTGTAAAATAAAATACGATCATACCATGCTGAAGGGTTAGTTGCAAACAGCAACCAGTAATGTTAAAGAGGTTCCAACTGCCACCTACATATGAATAAATATAAAAATTAAAACTTCAAAAATAAATAAGCAGATACCTATACTCAACCACAGCAGCAAGTTTCCTGCTTAAAGTGTGGTGCAGCTGCTGCCAGAAACAAGCTGCACTCCACTTGTCTCTTAATGCAATCATCCACTAAAGAAGCAAAAACCTTAAAAAGGATAGCAAGTTTAGGGGCACCACAATGATCATTTCTTCAAGAGGCATTGGCCTTGTGAAATTCCCAAATATGCATTTCTGCCTTGTATTACTCACAGCAAAACAGCTGAGGTTGCCCTAATGTGAGACAAGACAAGCAACATAAACAGAAAATGTCTTAAAACAAAATATAAATTAGATGCCAATGGCCCAATTGACAAACCAAACCAAAATGCAAATATACAACATAAATCTGTTATCCCAATAACATGGTATATAGTGTTTTAATTTTTCACATCATTTGATCATGCCGTGGTGTTTTTTTTTTTTTTTTCTTCCCCTCCCAATTTTAGTCTATTTAGATACAGATAGTATGAGTGATACATTACTTTTTCTATTTCTCTTTGATATGGTTATCCTTATTTTAATTTAGTTTAAGTCATCTGCATTTTTTGCCTTTTAACTTTTTTTTTTTTTTAAGTTATGTTTGGTTAGAAAAAATTTGCAGTTTTTCTGTTTAAAAATAAAATTATAAAATTTCAGAAATAAATAAACAGAAGCCTACACTCACTTAGGGAAAACAGCAGCATGGTCTCTTGCTTAAAGTATGATACCACTGTTGCTAGAAACAAGCTAGGAAACTCCCACTGCACTTAACCCAACAGATGAATGAAGATACTTGCTAAAGAAGGGAAACCTTGGGGGGGAGAAATTTCAGAAATCACAGTGACCAGTTCTTCAAGAGACATAGCTTTGCATTATCTCAACAAATATGATGGACTTATGGCAGTACGCCTAAATTCAAAATTTGATGTTAGAAGGTTATGTAAAACTGTGGGTCCCAAAGGAACTAGTTATTGTTGGTGACTCTATTGTGGGGAATATATTGCGTAAAAAGGATAGATGGAACAGGACCAGGGTATGTCTGCCAGGGGCAAAAGTTGATGATGTTCTAAAGCATATATCATCTTTTAAGGGCACAAAAGGTGATCTTGTACACGTTGGCATCAATGACATTAAGAGTAGATCTGCAGATTTACTTAACAAGGTCAATGTTGCAAAAAAGTCATGAATTAGGGTCAAATTTGAAAGTGTCTGTAATTCTGCCTAGACACGATAGGAGGGAGTATGTGATGAGAGCCTTGTCAATCAATTTGCCCCTGGAAGGAATGTGCAAGGCTCAAGGGGTAGAATTTTTTTCAGCATGGTCTGTGCTTGTTAACAGGAGAGACTGCTTCTACAGGGATGGGATACACTTATAGAAAGGGTGCAAGAATATTTGCTGATGCTATCGAGGCAGTGTTAGGTGGGTCGGAAAACTGCTAGCTTGGGGGGATTCACAGACTAAAAGGTCAAAAGTAGCCGCAGGCAGAGGTGAAGGTGATTCTTGCACAACTTCTATTAGAATAAGTAGCGACCTGGAGTGAGGGGTGCTGGGGGTTTCAGGGACTGATGGCAGTCATTGTGAAACAGGGGGGTATATGGGATGTGTTAGGGTAACTAGGAATAAGAATAAGTGCATGTATACTTGCATGTATACCAATGCTAGAAGTATAGTAAATAAATTTGATGAATTTGAAGTGTTGGTCAAGACATCAAAGGCAGATATTGTTGGGATAGCAGAGACGTGGTGTCACACAGATATAAGGAATGCAGAACTGGAATTTGGGGAGTACAATGTGTACAGACAGGATAGGAAGGGAGGAGGTGTTATGCTGTTAATTAAGAAAAACATAAAATCAAAAGAAGTGCATCCAGTTGATATAGATGAACAGTGCACTGTTGAGTCAGTTTAGTGTGACATAAGCACTGCAAAAGCAAAAATAGAGTAGGAATGTGTTATAGGCCTAATGACTCAAATGAGTACAATGAAAAATTGTACAGAGAAATAGAGTGGGCTAGTAAATCAGAATGTCTTATAATGGGGGATTTTAACTTCCCAGATATTGACTGGAACTTGTGGGTTGGTCACTCACACACTAGTAAGACTTTTGTGGATTTATTGGATGATTGTTTTGTGCAGCAGCATGTTCGAGAGGCAACCAGAGAGGGTAATACTCTTGATCTGGTTATCAGCAGTGATCATTCGTGTATTAAGAATTTGCAGATAAAGGAACCACTAGGTGGCAGTGATCAGTGTACTGATGTGGAATTTACTTAAAGATATAATTACCATCAGGGGTAAAGGAAAGGGTTTTTGCTTACGTAAAAGTGAGTACAGTGGTCTCAGACAGTTTTTAAATTCTGTACAGTGGGATAAACTGACAATGTTACCAACAGTAAATTCTAAGTGGGAAGCATTCAAGGAATTAATCGTGGATGCTACTAAAAGTTTCATGCCTATTAAGAAATATTGTTCAGGGTTTAGGCCTAAATGGTTATCAAATGAACTAATGAGACTCGTGACAGAGAAGAAAAATGCATGGGATGCATATAAATTATCAAGCGACTCAGAAGCCTATGGCAGATATAAGCTAGTCTGTAATCAGATCACAAAGGAGGTTAGGCAGGCGAAGGCAGATTACGAGAAATCTTTGGCAAAAGATGCTAAGAAAAACAGCAAGGATTTCTTTACTTATATAAACTCTAAAGGGAAGGGGATGAATCTGATTGGTCCACTTGATATCGATGGTTCGACTGTTGACGATCCTTCTCAGATAGCAAACAAACTGAATGAATATTTTGCATCTACATTCACACATGAGGAGTTATTAAGGTTTGAAAATGGCAGAAGGTTATCAAATTATAGCAGGGTGCTTAATTATTTTGTAATAACTGAGAGCAAAGTGGAGGAGAAATTGTTGAAGTTAAACATAAGAAAAGCACCTGTGGTGGATGGGATCTATCCAGTTATATTAAAGGAGGCGGCAAAGCAACTAAACAAACCCTTAGCCATAATTATGAGAGCATCCTTGGATTCAGGGGAGGTCCCCACGGACTGGAGATGTGCAAATGTCCCTATTCACAAAGGGGGATCGAAGGGTGACACGAGTAATTACAGACCAGTTAGTTTAACTTCTGTTCCGGGTAAAATAATGGAGTCACTGGTTAAAGATGCATTGCAGGATCATCTAGACAAGACTGCAGCAATAATTCAGACACAGCATGGGTTTGTTAAGGGAAAGTCTTGTCTGACAAATTTGATAGGATATTATGATGTGGTTACAAAGGAACTGGATGCAAAAAATAATTTTGATATCATATATTTGGATTTCATGAAAGCTTTTGACATTGTTGCGCATGGAAAACTATTGTACAAATTGGAGCAGAATGGTATTAAGGGTAAGTTGCTACAATGGATAAAAGGATGGTTGAGTGGGAGAAGACAGAGGGTGGTAATTAATGGGTGCTGCTCTTCGGGGACTAATGTTATTAGTGGAGTCCCACAGGGTTCGGTGTTAGGTCCACTGTTGTTTTGTATATTTATCAATGATATTGATGAAGGTATATCAAGCTTAATGTCGAAATTTGCAGATGATACAAAGGTTGGCAGGGTTGTTAATGACAGTAATGGCAGTGTGCTACTGCAACAGGATCTAGATAATTTGGGCAGATGGGCTAAGAAGTGGCAAGTGAAGTTTAACCTTGACAAATGCAAAGTACTGCATATGGGTAGAAGTAACCCCAGAGAAACGTACCAACTGTGTGGTACTACACTTAAGGTGGTAGAAAATGAAAAAGACCTGGGAGTAATTGTGCAGTCAGATATGAAGTTTTCTGAGCAATGCAGAAGGGATCCTCTTACCAAGAGTGACTTAAGTTCTGCAAATTGCAGTGGCTAGAGACTAGGCACCTGCGCGGTGATCTCATTGAGGTGTATAAGACCTTGAATGGGTTCAGCATGCTGAATTCTGATGGGATCCTTCCACTTGTTCAGATTACGAACCTAAGGGGGCATAAATTCAGATTAAGAAAAGACAGATGTAGAATAGATGTGCGGAAATTTGCCTCTAGCCAGCGGGTTGTTAATTGCTGGAACAAACTTCCATCTGTCGTTGTGGTAGTTGATAGGTTAAATAAATTTAAGGAGGAACTGGACAGGCATTTGGAGGGAATGGTGTGATTTTTTTTTTTTTTTTGGCTGATGTTTCATAAGCTCATACACTTGCCCTCTTGCATCACATGCCACTACTACTACTACTACATCAGCCCTGTAAAAATTCTCAAACACTAATTTCTATCATGGATCCCTTGATGCAAAGACCTGCACGGTTTCTCATATTGATAAAATTTCATATGTCAGAAGTAATGAGTGATCAAAAGATATTAATAGAATTTTTACTGATTCTCATGTGTAAAAGTTTCAAGTATTAATAAATTATAATAATTAGTTGGAAAAGTCTAAAATTGCAATTTCTTCAAAAGAAAAGTGGCCAGAAGTAATAGAGTGATTGGCAAACTCAAGGGTACCTGCACATTTTGCATTTACTGAATTTTTATGGTACGTAATCCTTTTAAACAGTGTACAGCAGGTTAAGCCTTGAAAAGAGGAATAGCACCATGGGCACACTACATTGTAAGCAACTTTGTTGTTGAGGAAGGACATATACCTTCTTTAACATATTTTACATTTAAAGTATGGAAGTTTGCCTTAATAGCAAATGGTATTTTATTTTGTTTTGTTTGCTTAGATATTTCTTCAGGTTTCTTGAGAAGCAGTGCATATTGTCTAAGTGATATAGGCTTAAAAAATGCCAGTTGCAGTTAATGGTTTGTCATTCATAATCTCCACATATAATGTTTGTCATAGCAATATAAAAGCAGATGTATTCTTACTTTGGAAGGTGTTGAACCTCAGGCTAAATTACAGGTATTTAATGCAAATTAAGCGGATAATACTGAGGTTTATGAAATTTTTATTTATTTGAGACATAGAAAGAAGCCTTACAAATGTTATATAGTGATCAGAAATGCCATCGCTGGATAACATTTGTAAGGTTTCTGAAGTCAGTTGGTACAACTGAATTTTTATGAGACAGTGCCACAGTAACTGAACTAAATACACTTCCTTAGATATTGTACTGTTTTGTCAATTAAGGAGGTATGTGAAAATTTTTTGTGTTCACTGCAGATTTCATAGTTGATCTACACAGGGTTTCATTTAGTTTTTTTGGCATCCACATGTGGATTATTATCTGTCCTTTGCTCAGATCCAGCACCTTCCTCAAACTGTTTAAATGCTGCATGACAGTGTGATGATGGTTCTTCAAGTTGGTTTCGGTTTGTTTTCCAACAAACCAAAATTCACTATTCCCAATCTGATCACAAGAGTTTTAGTTTCCTTCTTCATTATACTGTTTTTGGTAGTTTTAATTTATTATGGTATATTTTTGATCCCTCACCCTTCTCACATCTCGATCTACAGATCAGGAAATTGGTACGGTCATTTCACAATAAATTCCATCTGATGGTGCAAGGGTTGTCATCTTGTGACTGTGATTGATATCAGTACTGTAGGTCATGCGTCTTAAAATCTCCCATGCTTCATTCCATTCAGTAATTATGAAATGCAAATTTCTATATTTAGTGAACTGAGTATTATTTTTCATTTATTTATTGCTTTGAAAAGTTTTGCTAAGACATCATTTAATGAATTGCTGTCGTTCTTTGTGAAAATGTATTATTTGAAACCTCAAGAGCAATCGGGGATTATTATAATTCCTTAAAGTAGAGCAGAGATATATTTTAATATATTAATGATGTATAATTAATAATATATAATTCTTTATGCTTGTTTTCAGACTCCTCCTACACCTGAAGAAACTGGATTCTGTGATAGAGTATATGTTGATGAGGTGGGAGATACCCCAGTAGTCGTTTTCAAACAAGGTATGTTATTTGTGCCTTATGTTTACAAAATGAAATTCTCTGCCCCTTAACAATAATAAATATGCTTAATTAATTTTGAATCTGGGTCAATACTCTTAGAATCATGAGGTATTTAAAAAAATTGGGCACCATTATTTTTAATTAAATATATTTTTTAATGAAACAGATTCTTTCTTTTAAATAGTCTATTTATACCTGTAACAAGTTGAGCAAATACAAGATATATATCTAGTCCACCTACCTTTCCTTCAGAAGCAGTTGTGGATGAGCCATACCAGTAATTTTCAAACATTTCCCAGAAAAAAGGGTTTTCCTACCTTCAGCACCTTTCACAGGCCATATGAAAAATAATGTGGCAATAGTCTTTTTATAAGAATTTTTAAAAACTTTAGCTTATTTAGGTTTAGCTAAGAAGTCCCAGAAGAAACTAGCAGAAACTTTTTAGAGAAAATAACTTGCTGACTTATGTGTTCACATAAGTCAGCAAGTCATTTTATGTAGCATTCTAATTAGATGAAATTTAATGAAATCTGTTGAATGTAACCTGAGATATGTTTAAAACATTAGATTTCTATTGGTTTAGTTTTAATGAAATTTTGACTGATTAATGTTTCTAAAAGAGCTAAATATAAAATTTAATTTTCAATGAGATTCAAATTCTTAAGCACAGATGAGTGGATGGATAGCAATCAGATGAACTAATAGTTGTTTATGCATTTGTGAACATGCCTGAAAGTAAGGTGTCTAAGATGCCCTTTGCAACCATTCACATTATGAAATGGAGAGCATTCGACTGAAGGTTAATTTGTTGACCTATGATCAAGCAGTATTCAATCCACTATCAGAAAATATATCACATTATATGCCCACCTTTCAACTAAAAGTTGCATTTTGTATTTTAACACGGCATTGGCTTTAGCATTATTTATTAAATTGACAAATATTTTTATTGTAGTTGACTACTAGAAGCAATCACAAATCATTGCAAATTTTTAATGATAGATTAAAAAAAAAAAAAAAAAAAAAAAAAAAAAAAAAAAATGGAAATATTATCTAAGGAAAAGAAAATCTAGAGTTGAGTTTGAAATGTCAGAATTTTTTGAACTGTCAGGCAGAGTCTACTTCATTTTCCCATTAGTCATTAAGTGTAATAGTAATTGCTTGATATCCAGTACAGAAATTCTGAAACTTCTGGGTGGAAGAAGAGAGTAGTAGCTCTTCATGGGATAATGATATTAGTGGATTACCACAGGGTTTCATGCTGGCTCCATTGCTGTTTTCTGTGTAAATTAATAATGTTGATAAAGGCATATCAGGTTTGATATCTAAGTTTGCTGTTGATGCAAGGTTTGGTAGTGTGGTGTGGTTAATGACAGTAATTGGGTATACTACTGCAAAAAGATCTTTTTTGCAAAAATTGTAAAAATTTCTGAAAAATTAGACAGATGAGCTTGAGAAGTGGCAAATGAAGTTTAACATTGAAAAATGTATGATACTGCCTATGGATGACATTAATCCCATATTAACATGAAAAATATCTAAGGGTAATTGTGCAGCCAGATATGAAGTTCTCTGAGCAGTGCAGACAAGCTTCCAGGACAACTCATTAAGTTTTGTTTATGATATATACAGGAATTTTGTTAACAAGGATAAGGAGGTGATTATCCTTGTTTAAGGATAATTACCTCCTTCAGTATTAAATTCTCCCCAGCATAAGGTTAGGCTGCATCTTGAGTAATGCATACAGCTCTAGAAGCCTCATTTTTGGAAGGATGTGAATCTGTTGGAATGGATGCAAAGAAGAGCAAATAGATAGAGGGAAACAAATGGGTGTGTTCTCACCAGGGAAGGCCTTGGTTCTGAAAAATGCAGCATCTGGAGACTAGGCACCTGCAAGGATTACTGATTGAGGCATTTAAGGCTTTAAATGGATTGAGTAAACTCAATGCTGATGTAATCCTGCCTCTTGCTCAGACTATACATGGGGGAAAGGGGGCATAAATTCAAATTGAGGAAGGGTGACTGCAGGATCGATATGTAGAAATTTCCCTTCAGCCAACAAGTAATTGTTTGTTGGAGTAGACTTCCATCTGGTGTTATAGAACTGTGTAGTTTGAATAAATTCAAGGAAGAACTAGACAAACTATTAAAGAATATGGACAGGTGATATTCTTGTATCATTGTCACTACCAATACTGAATCTTGTAGTGTGTGCCATTAGCTCTCTGAGGGTTACAGTTTACGTTTCTCTTACATAATTAATATTAAATTCTCCTTCCTCAGCATGAGGTTCTAGTTGCCTTATCCTAGGCTATTTTGAGTCTTTTATAACAAGAATACACCCCCCCCCCAACTTCTCTTTGAAAGTTGCATACTCATATCCACTTTATTTTTCTGGTTTCAGGGTTGCCAGTTTTGTAATATGCTATGAAAACTTCAGTATGCTGTTTAATAATAAAAAATAATAATAACTAGTGGGCTGCACTCACTTATTTTGATAAAATAAAATACTTACAGAACTTTTTTGATGCTGTGTGTATGTGTCTCTTCCTCAGCTATGAATACATAAATACGTAAATATGGAAATCAATAATGGTACCGCACGGTCATTCTAGATAAAGTGCATGCACAAAGTTTATCTAGCATGGCCATGCACGCTAAAACAGAAGCTGGTTTTACCACAGTAAAAGCTTCTGTTGCATATTTTAGTATTTGTTACGTATTACCATGTAACCCGCATCCCTCTTTTCCCATTGGCTAAATAAAAATCACTAGGAGGAAAATTATTTTAATGTATAGAAAGATAACCCAATAAACATTGTTGTGACCTTTTTTCGAATATGAAACAACACAAAAATAAATTGCAATAATGTTTTTTTTTTTTGAAGTTTGTTTATGATAGTTTTATTTAAATAAAATCTATTTTCTGCTACAGACAGTAAAGACTCCAGGATATCTACAGTGATAATAAGAGGTTCTACAGATAATCTCATGGATGACATAGAGCGTGCTGTTGACGATGCTGTAAATAATTATAAAGCAATTACCAAGGTAGTCCTTTAAAATTGAAGTGATTTTTATACAATCTTCAGTGTAGATTTGTCATTTTCATTTTTGCTTAATTACAGTTGTAAACCATTATAGAACCCTATAATTAACCCTCTGTATCAGACAAAATTATTCACTTTTTGAAACCAACTATTTCAGCACTGTATTGAAAAAGTATATTTCAATTAGTTTTTTAAAACTTCCTTCTGTGATCCACTTTAGCCATGTTTTATAACTTGTTTATTACCACCTGCATGTGGTTGTTATCTTCACTGTTGGTGAGCAAAACTTGAAATAAACAATCAAAAAACCTGTGCCTTTCAGCGGTTGATGATGGCAATAAACAACATTTGACACAAGTAAAGCATTGGTATTAGAAGATGCTGTGATCAAACATGAGGCCAGTGCTTTTAATGATTGGACAGTAAAAATAGCCACTAACCATAAATTCATGTTTTAATATGCAAAAAGAAAGTTAACAAAGCCTAAAAAACATTTTCTTTTATTTATTTATTTTTTTTATGGCCAAACTTCTTCAGTAATAAAACAATTAATGATCAGACCAAAATTCAAACCAGTAAGGAAGGAAAACTAAAATTCACATTGGTATCATTTTAATAGATATTTTTATTTTCAAATTTAAATTGTTTTCTTGGTTAGTAACCACCATTTTGTCTGGCAGAGGGTTAATTATGCTTTTGCTTCAAACACAGTTGCTAATAAGCTGGATTAATTTATATGGTTTACCATTTCATATAGCATATGTTGGTAATTAACTAATGTTTTTTTTTTTAATTAGGATAATCGGTTTGTTCCTGGAGGAGGGGCAACAGAGATAGAACTTGCCAAACAAATTACTTCCTATGGCGAGGTGAGCATATTGAGAAATGTTAATTCACATTAGTAGCATAATTGTTTAAATTTCAGAATGTAATAATTGCTATTTATTTCATATAATCACCTAAATTATGTTTTTTTAGCTAGAAAAGAAGAATAAACTAATAATCAAGTCAACTAATAAGCCATGGGGCAGGGGGAAAAATGGTTAATATCGACCAATGATTAACCCTTTGTGAGTTTGCTAAATGTGGATGGGCTCCTGGTAGTGAGATTTCTGCTATGGCTGGTTCTGTGGAGTGAAGATTTTAAAAAATATATAAAAATAAAAAACTTTGTTCTTATATGCTTTTAAATATTAATTTGTGCTTAAATATTTTGATCTGGTTGCCCAGCATTAGAGTAAATTTATTGCCAGGGGTCAAATCCGAAATTTTTAAGAAAATTGTAAAAAATAAATTTAAAAAAAAAGTACTTATTATTTTTAAGGCAAGTGATATCATTTATATCTATTTTTTTATCATTCGATACAATTTCTTAAATTTCTAGATCTCAATTCCTGAGAATTTCAGCTTTTTTAAAAAATCAAAATCAGTCAACAACAGCTAACAATTGTGATCACCTCCTTTGTTTTTAAAAGCTACTTTTGAGTTTGTGTTCTATTAAAACTCTGTTAGTCTATGTTAGTTGGAAACACAAGTAGACATGGCAGAATCTAATGTAAATTTTACATAAATAC
This sequence comes from Mastigoproctus giganteus, assembly GCF_048544385.1. Taxonomy (NCBI): domain Eukaryota; kingdom Metazoa; phylum Arthropoda; class Arachnida; order Uropygi; family Thelyphonidae; genus Mastigoproctus; species Mastigoproctus giganteus. The sequence continues at coordinate 37,166,179 of NC_143582.1, read as the reverse complement.
TCCTGTGCAGGTTAATAAAGCACATTGAATGGCATGTTATTTGAGATTAGTGCCATTCGATTTATCTAAACCATAGATATAGCAAAACTCCATTTTTTTTTTTTTTTTTTTTTATGTGAACCCCAAACACTAGAGGTATTAGAACCTATAGTACTTAGTACCGTGCTTGGGTTGGAGGTTGAGAAGACGAAAGAAGATATTTGTTGACATTGGACTTGAACTTCTGTAGATTGTAATTTTCAGGAAATACATATGAAGGAAGGTTGTTCCAGAAAATGGCAGTTGAATGAATAAATGAGGAAGACGAAAAGTTGGTTCTGTGGGTTTGAAGTTGGAGGTAAATGGATGTTGGCTGGTGGCGGCACGTGTTCGGACTGTTTTGAAAGAGAGAGCGGGAATTATAGAAGCCAATTCAGAAGAACAGTGCCCATGGAAGTATCTGTAGAAGAGGCATGCAGCAGAAACAGTGCATCTATGAGAAAGCGAGTGGAGAGACATCTGTTAGAGATGTATCATTAATTAACCTAACTGCCCTCTTCTGAATGGAATCAAGAAGCTTGAGAGAGGTTTTGGGGGCACCACTCCAGATGTGGGAACAATATTCCATGGCAGGGCGGATTTGCGATTTATACAGAGTGAGCAGCTGTTTCGAAGAAAAGTAGCGCCGAGAGCGAAAGAGAAAACCAAGTTTTTTAGATGCAGAGGAAGCAATGTTTGTAATGTGCTTGTGCCAAGAGAGATTAGAAGTCAGGGTAATCCCCAAAAGAGATATATCATTTTGCCTAGAAATCGGAGTGTTGCTAAAGATAAGCATATGAGCAGAAGAATCCTTTTTGCGAGATATAAGACAAGACTGAGTTTTAGAAGGGTTGAAATCAACTAAGTTGTCTTTGCCCCACTGGAGAATTACCTGAAGATCGGCATTTAAGGAATTGGTAGCAGATTTTCGAGAAGTTGAAGCTGATTGAGCAGGACAAGGTTTCTCAAAATGGAAAGTGGAATGCAATGTGCTATCATCGGCAAAACTATGGATAGGATTTCCAGTTAATGGAAGAAGGTCATTAATATACAAGAGGAAAAGAGTGGGGGAAAGAACTGAACCTTGGGGGACACCGGCATTAGTGGAGAAGTTAGAAGACAGAGAGCCATCTATCATCACCCTCAGTGAGCGATCAGAGAGAAAACTGGATAACCAATTACTAAAAACAGTTGGCAAACCATAAGATGGAAGCTTGTTTAGAAGACCTTTATGCCAAACACGATCAAAAGCCTTTGAGATGTCAAGAGCAACTACCTGGGTTTCACCGAACCTTTCCATTGAATTAGTCCATAAATGGGTAACATAAGCCAGAATATCACCAGTGGAACGACACTGACGGAATCCATACTGGCGACCGTTGGTGAGACGGAAGGTATCTAGGTAGTTTAAGAGTTGGCGGTTAATTGATTTCTCCATTACTTTAGAAAGAGTAGAAGTAATTGCAATGAGACAATAATTGGATGGGAGGGATTTGTCACCCTTTTTAGGAACTGGCTGGATATGAGCAAATTTCCAAGCAGAAGGAAAAACACCTTTGGAATAAGAAAGTGAAAAAAGGCGGCAAAGAATAGGAGTAAGTTCAGGAGCACAGGTTTTGAGAACAAGTGGAGAAATACCATCAGGACCTGGAGCTTTCTTAGCGTCGATATTCATCAAAATCCTTCTGATATCCTTTTGACGGAAGACCACAGGAGGCATTGAATGGAGCGTGTTGGGAATGGTGGGAGGTGTTTTACCAAGATCATTAATACATGAGTTGGAAGAAAAATGGGATGCTAGCAGGTCAGCTTTATCCTTGGCTGAATTGACAACAGAACCATCTGGTTTGGACAGAGGTGGGAGCAGAGATGGGCAAAAGTTGCGGCCAATAGCTTTGGCAAGAGACCAGAATGCTCGGCTACCATTAGGGTAAGAAGCAAGTTTTCTACTCTTAGCCTGTTCAAACTCTAGTTTGGACTGATTAATAACTGCTTTACAATTGTTGCGAGCTTTGGTGTAGGCAGAAAATGAAACTGAAGAATTAGAAACAAGCCAATTACGATATGCAACATTCTTCTCTTGAACAGCCTTAGCACATTTATTGGAAAACCAAGGTTTAGATAAAGGACGAGATTTTAAAGTGGAGTGTGGGATAAAGGATTCCATTCCTGCAAGAATAATTTCACTGACATGATCTGAACAAATGTTGACATCAGAAGTTTTGAAACAGTAATCCGACCAAGGAAAAGAAATCTCACAGGTCATCCCATTTTGCATTCTTGTAATGCCAAACAACACAAGATTGGGAATAGCCATGAGATAAAGGCTCCATTGGAGAAGAGACAATCACCAAGTTGTGATATGAGGTGCCTAAAGGACCTCAGATCACTCACTTCGGCCGTGTACTTAGGAGGGTTTTTTGTCAGAAAAAGATCAAACGTGTTAGCTGTGTGGTTAGGATTGTCTGGTAGGTAAATGAACAATCTGTGCAAGGTCATTAGTAATTGCAAAAGCCTCAGCATCTCAACCAGCTGGGTCGGTGTGACTAGAAAACGGAAGCCAGCTGGAGTTGTGAGCATTAAAATCACCAAGGAAAATTACCTCACTGTTAGGAAAGTTGGACTGGAGAAAGTCAAGTGGCAAAGAGAGGAAGTCAAAGAGCTCCAAGTGATTAGTGGAGTTGGCAGAACGGTAGAGACAACAGATGAATTTGACAGAATGAGGTAGAGAGATTTTAAGCCAGAGAAGATCGAAAAGAGGAGATTCCAAATTACCAAGTCTCTGACAAAGAATATCGGAACGGACATATGCACAAGTACCACCTTTGAGGCGAAAGGAATCATACAGCGAATAATTTGGGCATCTGAGATGAGCAGTAGTTGAATCAACCGATAACTGAGATTCTGTCAGAAAAAGTACATGGGGTTTGGCAGACTGCAAGTGAAAATGGACATCGTTGAGATTAGAATTGAGACCACGTATATTTGTGAAATGAATTAGGAAGTGCTTGGGAGGTTTAGATCTTTTCGCAGATAAGCTTGCTCTATTATTTTGACAGTTCATGGTGTATTCAATAGTAAGAAAAAGTGGGTGGGACATGCTGTATGAAGTAATGAAATTTTTGGATATGGCGTACACATAGTAAGAATATACCCAGATCCTTGACATAACGTGGCCTCGACAATGCTCCCCGCATACACACTACTCGGACTCCCTCCAGTCACTATCTGGCAGAGTAGAGGTAGCAAGATTATACACTAGCTGATCCGGAAGCCTCCTAGAGAGTTACCAATAGGTTCGGTCCAGTGTACTAACTAGCGGCCGGCCTGCGAACACCGTTTTAGAGCTGTACCCTCGAAATGTAAGGAATATTGGATCTCACCACGACGTTCATCATAACCTCAAAAGTCACAATCATACTGCATGATGGAAGAGATAGGGAAGGGTTGACCGGAACTTAGCTCTAGAGACTAAACATGGGTTCCACCACTTCAAGCCTCCAATAAGCAAAGTGGTGGTATTTCACCGGTTGATGAGTCATCTACCACCTAGTACTGCCTGGTAACATAGAGGGGCGGCGTTCCTCCATGTGGTGTGGGCGCCACACCTCGACCCCTGCTTACGTTGGTTCACACCTGGGTGGTCACCCACCATGTACTTGTGCATGGAGGTTATACCCAGGATTACTAACAGTCCCACCATCGTGAAGGTGCAAGCAGAGGATTTGGCTGTCACAGACCTTCCGGACTTCGCCGAAATTGGGCCCACTCGACTTGAGTGTCACACGAATATCAGTTCCATCAGCATTTTAGACTCCCGGGTAGCAAGTACAGCTTGTCTGGCATACCTGAGAGGATGTCTGTGACAACCTCAAGGACCTTATTTTGTTGTGATCTTCCAGTTATTTGCTTTATTAATGGGTGCTAGCCGTGGATAATATTTCATTCAATGTATTCTATTAATAATTAGCAGTATATTTTTCATCTCTGAATTTGTATGTTGATATTATATAATTTTCCTCTTCTAGGCAAGTGCACTTTATTTGGACTCAATGCTGCTTTCCCATTAGTTTATTTCTTTCTTTTTTCTATTTAATGTGTGTTTTAGGCATATGTAGTGTTAAGTTAAAATATAGTGCAGTAATTACGTTGGATACTTTACTATGGTTTCGTTTCAGTAATTTTTGTGACTTTCCTTAAATTTATGTTGGATTATTTTGTGTATGCGTGCATATATATTCACCAGTGCAGTGTGGAGGATGCTACATAATATGGGTTACCACAGTTGTGCCACCATCCTCAAGCCACTAAATCACTCTGACTAATGCCAGATGCATCTGCCTTGGTGTAATGGCTGCTGTTCTTGGACCATAGACCAATGGAAAGCTGCATTTGAAGTGAAAAGTCATAGTGCATGATCTACCGATTTTTTTTTTTTTTTTTATGAAAACTCCAAACACGAAAGGTATCAAAACCTATAGTACTTAGTACTGTGCATGGGTTGAAGGAGAAGTATGGGGGGAAGGGGATGCCGTGGGTTTATATATATGGGTTTCACCACTTCAAGCCTCCAATAAGCAAAGTGGTGGTATTTCACCGGTTGATGAAAGTCATCTACCACCTACATCTGGGTGTAGCGGATGCTTGAAGAAAGCCACCTGACAGGCTGTATTGTCCTGACAATGAACAATTGTGTGCTCTAGGGCTGTTTTTCATGATTTGGCCCAAGACCAAATGCTAAGGTCTATCTAGATATCCTAGACAATATAATGCACTACCTACATTATCGCGATGTGTCAGATAAGGCACATACCGATTATCAGCAGGTCAATGCTCCCTGTCTTGCTGCTCACATTGTGATGGACTCGTTTGAGGACATGAGCATGTACTGGCCAGCCCAAGAACCCTGCCCTCAATTCTATGGAGAAACTGCCCAAAAACAGAATTGAACTGGTTGACGCATTGAAGGCTGAATGGTGGAAAATACTGGATGACATTTGCAAAAAAATAGTAGGAAGTGTTCCATGAAGACTAGCGACTGTTGTGAAGGCCAAAAGATTCAGCACACATTATTAGTTTTCCTTTAAATAAAGGTTTGTAGATATGCAAGTGTTGGGTTATTAACATTAGGGTTGTGTGTGTGTAATAAAAGCCCATTACTATCCTGTATTAGTTTCAGTATTGGAATGATGCAGGGAGCCAAGCTTACACATCATCAGTCAAAAAATAAATAAATAAAATTAAAAAAAACCTCTTCCTTGTGTATATGGGAAGTAAAATTATTATCCAGTATTAGTATTGGCAAATGGTGCAAGGAACCAAGCTTACACGACATCAGCCAAAAAAAATAAAATAATAAATAAACAAACAAACAAAAAAAAAAAAACTTCCCACAGCTGTCCATCTCAGAAAATTTGTCTAGATTCTTTCTTAAATTTATTCAAAGTACCCAATTCAATAATGCCATTTCCAACAGTGGAGGTGGCATTGTCAAATCATTGTTGGAACTAACATCCATTTGGAAGTTTGCTCCAACAATTAGTTATCCTCTGGAAGAAAGCAATTTTCTGCACATCTCTCCTTTTTATTCTATTCTTAATTCTTTAAATTTATACCCCTTATGTGTGTTGTCTCAGCAAGAGTAAGGATGCCACCAATATTGAGCTTACTCAATCCATTCAAAGCCTTAAACACCTCAGATCTTGCAGGTGCCTAGTTTCCAGACACTGCAATTTTCAGAGCTGAGTTTTATCTTGGTGAGAGTATCCATTTGCTCCCATCAATAACCTTGTTGCTCTTCTGTGTACCCATTTCAGCAGATAGTAGTGGTAATGGCAAATGATGCAAGAAAGCAAACTTATATAGCATCAGCAAAAAAAAAAAAAAAAAAAGTTCACCAATCCATACCCCTCAAGAAGTTGTCTAGTTCTCCCTTGAATTTATTCAACCCATCCACTTCCACACATCTATCCTGCAACCATCTTCCTCAACTTGAATTTATGCTCCCGCATGTGTCTAGTCTCAGTAAGTGGAAAAATACCATTAAAATTCAGCTTACTCAATTCATTCATGGCTTTTAACACCTCGATCACACGATTACCCCCAGGTCTTTTTTTATTCTCTACTATCTTGAATGCAGTGCTACGCAGTTTGTATGTTATTCTGGGATTACTGCAACCCATATGCCGTATCTTGCAGCAGTTACTATTAAAGTTCAGTTGCCACCTCTCAGCCCATCATAATTTTTCAGCCTTGTTGTTGTAGTAGTATACTCTGATTACTATCTTTAACCACCATGATAGCCTTTGTGTCATCTGCAAACTTAAACATTGTCTGATATGTTTTCATCAATATCAACAATAAATATTGAAAACAACAGTGGGCCCAGCACTGAACCCTGGGGGACTCATTTAATAACATTAGTTCAAGCAGACCAGTTCTCATTGATAACCACTCTTGTCTTTTCCCCACTCAGTCATTCCTTTATCCATAGTGTGAATAATGACATTAGCTTGCCCCTAATTCCATGCTTCTCCAATTTATATAGCAGTCTTTCATGTGGAACAGTAACAAAAGCTTTTCTGAAACCTAAGTATACAATATCAAGATTATATTTTGCCTCTTGGTTGGACAAGATTGCCACTAAACAAATCCAGGCTGTGACTGCCATTTAACTGCATTCCTGTGTAGATGGTCCTTCATTATTTCTTTCACCAGTAACATTATTTTTCCTGCAACAGAAGTCACGCTGTAATTACTCATATCACCCTTTGATTCCCCTTTATGAATTGGAGATACATTCGCACATCTCCAGTCCATAGAAACCACCACTGAATCCAGGGATGCTCTAATAATTATGAATAAAACTTACTTATCTCTTTTGCTGCTTCTTTTAATATACAGGCAGTCAGTCCTCGCTTTGCACAGTTCCAATATGCACGAATTTCAGTTACCATGGTTTAGTTAAATAATGCTAGCCCCCCTAGTGGCAAAGGATGCAAGAAAACAAGCCTATACAGCATCAGCAAAAAAAGGCCTTCCACATCACATGCCCACCCCCAACAGTTTGTCTAGTTATTTATTCAAATTACTGACATTCACAACAGCAGATGGTTAATTACCTGCTGGCTGAAGTCCAACTTCCATACTTCTGCCCTGCAACCATCCTTCCTCAGCTTAAATTTATACCCTCTCATGGTGTAGCCTCAGCAAGAGAGAGAGAGAGAGAGAGAGAGAGAGAATGCCATCAGCATGTAATTTACTCAGTCCATTCAAGCCCTTAACACCTCGCTCAGATCTCCCTGCAGGTGCCTAATCTCCAGACTGTGCAGTTTGTCTCTCATGATAAGAGCATCTCCCCCCCCCCTCCTTTGTTCCCTCCACCAATCTGGTTGTCTTTCTCTACACCCATTCCAGCAGATCTGCATCACTTCCTAAAATGAGGCTTCCAGGCCTGTATGTATTTGCACCATTAAAACTTAAACCAACCAACCAATCCAGACCTGTGTACAGTACTCAGTGTGTGGCCTAACCTGACCTTGTACAAACGGATAATCACCTCCTTATCCTTGCCAGCAAAGTGTGTGTATATCAAACCTCCACAAGCTGTCATGGCAGCCTGTCTGCACTGCTCAGAGAACTTCATATTTGACTGCACAGTTACACCCAGGTCCTATTCATTTTCCACCACCTTGAGTGTAGTACCACACATTTGGTGCATTAATTGAGATTCCTACTGCCCGTCAAATTCAATTACCATTTCTCAGCCCATCTAATTTTTCTAGATCAAAATAGCAAGATATTGCTTCATGTCTTCAAAGTTACCATGTCTCGAATGATATAATTGTTAAATACCAGGTATACATTGATTGTGCCTAGAATGAAAATGGTGGTGGTTTGTGTGTGCGTGTGTGTGTGTGTGTTCTTTGTCAGCAGAACTGAATTGCCCATTATTATTTACACCTGTAGCCCAACCATTATATCTACTATCACAACTGGGCGCCTCCGTAGCCAGGTGGGAAGGAGCGGCAGTGCGTAGCACACACTTCTTGATTAGACCGGGGTTCGAGCCCATCACCACCAAATACGGAGGATGCGGAAAGGTCATTCAGGGAATGACCACCGCATATCCCGGAGCAATATGGCCTTAGTTGCTAATGCTCCTAAAAACCAAATAACAAACAAACAACAACAAACTATCACAACCATGTCTCCAGGTCTGATGAGATGAAATTTGGCAAAAATTGGCATGTATGTTTTAATTACAGTTCATCCTGTTATAACACATCTTACAATGCACATTTCAAGTTATATGCATGAAACCCACACATCACCATGTTACACCCTTTCTCACTGGCGTTTATAGTTGTCTATGAGTTCATGTTGCATATTTGGATCTGTTATATATTTTGTGTGTAAAAATTTATATACAGCTCCTATATATACAGGGTGATTCACTACCAGTGCGACAAACTTACAGGAGGTGTAGGGGGCACAAAGACGAATCGGAATCACATAGCATTGCAGGGTCCGAAATGCCTTCTTCATGCGGTAGAGGACGTTGAACGGGAGGTCGCGTGAACAGCGATCCCGCTAGAAGTCAGCATTTGCGAACCGTTTCTGTTGAAGAAACCAAGTAGCGAAAGTCCTCCAGAGTGGATAATCCGCAGGCTCCAATGATTGGACACGTTGCAGATGGTATGAACTCATTTGGTTTGTTGACAGTATCCTCCATACAGTGGATTGGGAAATACCCAATCGTTGGCCTATCGCTCGAGTACTCATACTCGGATTGCCTTCTGCAAGATGTAGGACATTCTCCTCATTGTCTGGCGTCCTCGTCGTTCGCTCTCGATTCATGGTACCTCTCGTGAAACAACCAGTCTCACGTAACCTTCTGTGCACACGTGCGAAAATCGTATGATGATGAGCACGCCTGTGCGGGAAACGTTCCTGGTACAAGCGCAGAGCAGCGTTACAGTCCACAGCTCCATACCTGTTACACCTGTTACAGTCCACAGCTCCATACGCGAGGTGCATGTCGGCCAGTTCAACGTTTGAATACTCGTCCATCCTACTGCCTCGGGAACCGGTTCGCAAATGCTGACTTCCAGCGGGATCGCTGTTCACGCAAACTCCCGTTCAACATCCTCTACAAGTTATATGCATGAAAGTTATATATATATATATATATATATATAACTTTAATAAAATGTAGGGTAAAAATAAAATAGTGTACTATTGTAGAAACATTCCTAAATAATTTAGAAAGTAGAGTCCAGATTAAAAGAAATTTAGTGGTCCTCCCGTGATACGCACCTGTTTCTGAATTACGTGGAATATCACTATGTGTAAATGTATTCTACAAACAATACATACAGACAGATAAATAAAAATAGTAGAACATGCCATAATATCGAATTGAATAGAAAAGGCTGACCATTATGCCCCATCTCATCAGTGGCCCATGAGATCATAATAGTCAGGGAACCACTGCATTTCGAACACTAAACAAATCCATGCCATGACAGAATGATACTATGGTCAAACTGCCAATGTAATAGTTTTGCATAACTATGGTCCATGTGCAGTGTTGAAATTATGGGATAGAAAAAATAATGCTCACTGCTCACGTGGAAAGTCTGCTCTGCTATCTTATTTTTTATTTTTGCTGTCTAATATTCGATTCATTTGGATTTAATTTGAATTATATTCACATGGTAGTAGTGCGATGAATTGCTAACGCTGCATCAGTGCTGCCCTCTATAGCCCAATCTATTTCCAGAGATATATATGTATATATATATAAAAGTTTAGCAGTTGCTTTGTCTGTTTAGTAGTGTGGTTCTTTCCACATGAATATTACTTTTTCTGTCCCATAATTTCAACACTGCATATGGACCACCGTTATACAAAACTATTGCATCAGCAGTTTGATCATAGTATCATTCTGTCGTGGCATGGATATGTTTAGCATTCGAAATGCAGTGGTTCCCTGACTATTATGGCCTTGTGGTCCACTGATGAGATGGGGCATAATGGTCAGTCTTTCCTATTCAATTCGATATTATGGTATGTTCTACTATTTTTAGTTTTATTTTTACTTATCTGTCTCTGTATTATTGGTAGAATACATAGTGATATTTCACGTAATTCGGAAACAGGTGCCTATCATGGGAGGCACCATTAAATTTAAATTTCTTTTAATCTGGACTGTACTTTCTAAATTATTTAGGAATGTTTCTCCAATAGTAAACTATTCTTCTTTTTATATGTTAAATTTATCTTCACTCTACTGGTTTACCACATGCAAAGTGTTGTGATTTTTTGCATGATTGCTGCCACTGATGTCTGCTCTGCTATCTTTAAATTTTATTTTTATTTTCATTTAATTTTGCAGGCGCCTCCGTAGCCAGGTGGGAAGGAGCAGCAGTGCGTAGCACACTCTTCTTGATTAGACCAGGGTTCAAGCCCGTGACCACCAAATACGGAGGATGCGGAAAGGTCAGGGAATGACCACCGCATATCCTGGAGCAATATGGCCTTAGTTGCTAATGCTCCTTAAAACCAAATAACAACAAACAAAATTTTTTAATTTTGCATTTATTTTCACCATCTAATATTTGATTCATTTGGATTTAATTTAAATGATATAATATATATATATATTCTTACTACTACTACTACTGTAAACAGTGCCGACCGGGCTAGCTGGGTGGGTAAAATGCCTGCCTGGCAACTTAAAGGTCGCGGGTTCGAATCCCGCCTCGGGCTTGGATCAAAGTACTGCAAAAACCTTGGGAGGTGCATTATGGCCACAGAAGCTGATGCGCCAACAACTACCAAACAAAAACAAAAAAAAAAAAAAAAAAAAAAAAAAACTGTAAACAGTTGAAATTTTAGCAAAAATAGTTTCTGACATGGATCTGGACATCAAAAGAAGCCACATGCCCCAAAAAAGAAAAAAAAAAATTGAATGAGCTGGTATAGTGTTACAAATTTATTTTAGAAGAGAAAAAAAGTAAGCTAGATAACCAAACCAACCTTGCATATATTATTTTAAAAATCTGCCCCAATACAAGATTTCTCCCTTCCCCTGAAAAATTAACCATCAAAAACAAAACAGTAATGCTCATGTATTTTATTTAAATAAATTTTTATTCAATAACAAAGTTTTAATATATTATTTATCAATCATAGCATAAAATGTTTTGATAAGTTTGAAAATGAGAAAAATATTGATAATTTATATTATGGAAATATTGCTTTATGGAATCTGTCCCTGACTATTATGTGAAAATATGTATGCTATAATATGCATTTCTGTTATGTGCCATTTTTTTCAGATTGTGTCTCGTGTTATAGGATAATATATACTAGTATTGATTGTAGTAGTCACCTTATGTTTCTCACCGTAACTACTAGTTGTAGTAAAATTACTTCGGTTTTGAGTGTGTTCGCCTTAATCATTCATATGAACTTCATTATAACAAGATTATGTCCCCCCCCCCCAGTTATCATTATACAGGTAGTTCTCGACTTTACAAGTTAATTCGTTCCTAGCGAGCACTCGTAAAGCGGAATTAAATCCCATTTTAACCCCTATTTTTTAAAATAATGTTAAAAATAGGTGTTACGTTCTCAACAATGAAATAATTAGTTATAATTAGTTTATGTTTAAACAATGATTGATTTATCCAAAGAAATTTAAACATAGCCTGTAAAATCAAGCAAATTATAATAATAAAGAAATTATTTATGACTTACAAATTTTAAAGAATGTTTATTCTTCATCATTGACTAAATGCACATTCGTTGATCACTTATTATTGGCTCGGCACTTGTTTTCTTGCACAAGGAGTCGTCTTCTTCAGAAATGCTTCAAGAGGTGTTTGTTTCCAGGATAATCTTCTCTTTTCTTTATAAATTTCAGTGGCATGCATAAGCATTTTTTAACGGAACATACAAATTGCAACTAACACGATTTGCCGGAGTAACAAGTTTACGAAGTTTTAAAAAAAATAAAAGGAATGAGGAGAAGATTCTGAAAATTTATTTATGTTTTTTTATACGATTGAAGATCTCAGTAAAGGGGAAACACGTTTCACCATAATAATGCAAAAAACCGCACAATTCCAGCTATCAGTATTTTCACAAATGCAATAACATCAAGTTTACTATCTGTTTATAACTGCTTGCATTAACAGAAAAGCTAAATAAACCGGAAAGTGCAAATTGTTTTTATTGTTTTATGGTGGTGATCTCCAGAAATGTGCTTTAGAAAAATATCACAAAGGCGTTCAAAATTGGTTCTTATAACAGAACATATGATAACGATGAAAGTGTAGTGCATTTTATTGATTTTAATTGGTAACTAATACAATTTGCACTATAAAACGACCTTTTAGAGAGTTATATAGCGAAATTTTTCAACTTCCAAGGTCGTGGAACGAATTACAAAAAAAAAACAATATGTTGTTATTGGGTTCACATTACAATATTTTCACAATACAGTGGTGTCTCTAGAATGGATTAATATCGTAAAGCTGGGTACACTGTATTGTATAGCTAGGCGCGTGGTTTGAAATGCAGTATTTATGAATGTTTAACATTCATTTTTTGCAATTAATGTTCATATTTTCAATTTTGTTGATACTTTGGGGAAAAAAACTCGTAAAGCGGGAACGGACTTTATTTAACTTTTTTTGTATCTTCCCAAATAAAATCAAGATTAAACAGAAGTTTTTATTTACTTTAGGCACTACCTGGTTTGGAGCAGTATTCTGTTAAAAAATTTGCTGAAGCTTTAGAAGCAATGCCACGGGCCTTAGCTGACAATTCAGGCATTAAGGTAAGCTTATATTGGAAACATCTGAACCATTGAAAAGTATTTTTTTTTAAATTGTTTAATAGTAGTTTAAAACTGTTTATAGAACTGTTTTATGCAATGTAGATTAGATGTCTATTGAACTTACTGATAAATAATGCAATCAACTTCACTTTTACTGACAAACTTATTTTAACTCTATCCTACCCATTCTTATATTCTGTACATGATTAGAAATGGCGCCTCCATAGCCAGGTAGGCAGGAGCGGCAGTGAGTAGCACACACTTCTTGATTAGTCCGGGGTTCGAGCCCGTGACCACCAAATATCCTGAGGTCATTCTAAAGGTCATAAAGGTCAGGGAATGACCACCGCATATCCTCGGAGCAATATGGCCTTTGTTGCTAATGCTCCTAAAAAAAAAAAAAGAAAAAGAAAGAAAGAAACATGATTGGAAATGTTCTTTTTCCCTTAAAGCTGTATTCATTATGACAGTACTAATATTTATACAATTTTATACCAAAACAAAAAAAAATAAATAAACATAAACAAAAAAAAAATTTTTATTATAATTTTGTTCACCAGTGGAGAAGATTAATGTTACTTATTTTTGGTGGATACCACCACCCATACGGCACCATTTCAAGGCTTGTTGGCCTCTCATTGGTGGGTGGGTAGGCATCCTAGTGATACAATGAGTATTTTTGCAAGTTTATTGGTTTTGCCAAGATTGCTTTGTTGTTACAGTAATCAAAATTTTTTTCATTGTTATAAAATTTTTACAATAGAAATATATATATATATAAAAATTTATTGGTTCTACTTAGGGTGTTAAATGTAGTAGACCTAAAACTTAGTGTTGCACTGTTTCTATATTATCTATTCCATTTTGTAGGAAATTGAAATATTGTTTTTATTTGTTTATTTATTATACATTTATTTCAAGAATTACTTCCCCCCCCCCCCTTTTGAATATAACTATGTATTCAGTTGATATAAACATGAAGTTTCTTTTCATTTTAATTAGCCCAGTTAGTGAAGAATTTATTTGCCGGGTTGGGAGGTAGAATCTGCACTTTCACCTGACATGGCTTAGCACTGCAAAGACTAAAAGTGAAAACAGAAGCTATTATGATTGATACAAAATATTTGTATTAAGCCTTTCAAGAGATTTCTGGACTATGACCCAGGGTGTTTTTTTTTTTTTTTTTTAACCCCAGAGGAATTTAGAAGTTTGTAAAAATTGAAAAGCATATACATAAATACTTTTAAATATAAAGTATTTATAGCCAAAACTGTAGGGGCAGGATTATTGTCAAAAATAAAATCAAAATTTTGCTAAAATGAAAAAAAAGGGGGGGGGGATTAGAAAATAAACTTTACATGTGTTTTTCCTTGCAGTAACATCTGTATTTATATGTATTATTTAATTCAGGTTCATCAACTTCTGGATCCAAATTCCAGTATATTTTTTAAATTTTGGCTTAGGTAAGCCCACTTCATCTTAAATATTGTTGAGAGTATACTCTCAAATGCTGATTTTTTAAACTATTTTAAATATAAAAAAAGAACCTTCAGAATATCCATATATATATACATACAAAAGGTTTAATGATGGCATCTGTGACAGGACCTGGTTGATTGTTTGGGAAGTGGCAAATTAATAATTTACAATTCATTCGTAGTTGGTGAAAAACAGGGTAACATGGTTGCTAATGCACCATCCCCCTGTAATACTGAATATGAAGTTTAGCCATGATCTACCTTTTGTTCTTAATAGGGAATAGTTTCTCAAGTGGTTAGCTTTCACTATGACAGTCAACAAATTTCAAGATCAACATTTAATCATAGATCAGAAAAGCCAATCTTTTGGCATAGTCAACTGTTCTTTGTCTCATGTAGAACTATGATCTGCATCAAAATTCAAATTACAAGTGCCAAAGATCTGGCACAGACTAATATGGTGCACAATATTCTGTACAAAGAAGTTTTTAGCAATATAACTACAGGGTAAGAAATGGGCTAGTATACATTTTTTTCTTTTTCAATTTATCTGTTGTTATTTGATTGGTTTGACCCATACTAAATATAAAATTTGCTCTAAATCATTCGTAAAAATTCAAAATACATTTATTATACTGACTGTTTTGTAGCGCCAAGTGTTGGCAAGCAGGGTAAACAGGGAGTAACACCTGCAATAAAATTTATTATTGTAATGCTAAAATAATCAGAATGTTTAATAATATACTGTATTGTTACATATCATATGTAAAGAAAATGATAATTATTATTTTTAAATAAAGAAGTGCACCTGTTTCAACAAAAGATTGTTTCATTTGGGTTGTGGTAATATTGACTGTTCACATTTTTTTTTTTTAATCCATCAGTCATGGATTTCAAAAAATACTAGTGTAAGTTTTGTATTATTATTAGTTCTGCCACTAATAAGACAAAAGTATGAAAGTTCAAATTTTCTTTTTGTGTTGTTCTTAAGTGAAGTAAATTATATATAAGAAAAATATAGAAAAGTTATAACGTTAAGAAACTGTGCTTATATCAGATAAATAGCTTTTTCTCAATTTCGATTGACAGTGATATCAAAAAATGACTATACGCTATATCAAAAGAGGCTGAGGATAAAATTAGGACCCAGTGTTTTTGTCCTACAGTTTATATCATTAAAATTGAATAAGTGGACATACTACAATTCTAGGGAAAAATTAAGTATTTTCTGTGTGTATATATATATATATATATATATATACACACACACATACACACACACACACACACACACAGGGTGATTCACTACCAGTGCGACAAACTTGCAGGAGGTGTAGGGGGCACAAAGACGAATCGGAATCACAGCATTGCAGGGTCCGAAATGCCTTCGTCATGCGGTAGAGGACGTTGAACGGGAGGTCGCGTGAACAGCGATCCCACTGGAAGTCTGCATTTGCGAACCGTTTCTGTTGAAGAAACCAAGTAACAAAAGTCCTCCGGAGTGGATAATCCGCAGGCTCCAATGATTGGATGCATTGCAGATGGTATGAACTCATTTGGTTTGTTGACAGTATCCTCCATACAGTGGATTGGGAAATACCCAATCGTTGGCCTATCAATCGAGTACTCGTACTCGGATTGCCTTCTGAAAGACGTAGGACATTCTCCTCATTGTCTGGCGTCCTCGTCGTTCGCTCTCGATTCATGGTACCTCTTGTGAAACAACCAGTCTCACGTAACCTTCTGTGCACACATGTGAAAATCGTATGATGAGGAGCACGCCTGTGCGGGAAATGTTCTTGGTACAAGCGCAGAGCGGCGCGCCTGTTACAGTCCGCAGCTCCATACGCGAGGTGCATGTCAGCCAGTTCAACGTTTGAATACTCATCCATCCTACTGCCTTGGGAACCGGTTCGCAAATGCTGACTTCCAGTGGGATCGCTGTTCACGCGACCTCCCGTTCAACGTCTTCTACCGCATGATGAAGGCATTTTGGACCCTGCAATGCTATGTGATTCCGATTCGTCTTTGTGCCCCCTACACCTCCTGCAAGTTTGTCGCACTGGTAGTGACTCACCCTGTATATATATATACACACACATACCAGTTTTTCCTATTTCTGTTGTTTAAAAATTGTATTTCTACCTACTGAGAGCATAAATTCTCTTCTCCCATTATTTTCAGTATTTGCTGAAAATAATGGGAGAAGAGGATTTTTCATGGTTTTACCAGTTGGAAGTTACACTGATCCGTAACTCCTGCATTCAGCAAGGGATATTGGTACTTCCATTCTTAGATATGAGTTACACAATCAGATTTTCAACTGTATGAGAGATGGTGTTTTGAAATGTAAATCAGTGATAAGAATTATAGATCTACTCTGTGTAATTTGCTGTATTTCATATATTTTTGGCTCATATAGTCATAGTATATATTTTTATAATGTATATTCACTGTCAGAAAAAATTGCCCCACGCTAAAAGAATTATTGAAATTTCTTTAAAATTTGCATGTAAGCACAATCATGGCGATATATGCAAATGACTATAAGTTAGAATGAAAATTAAACAGGATATAGAGCCATTAGACAGTCAGTGAACATGCTGCTATTAGTTGCAAAAGAAGACAATAGTGATAAGTCAGTTTGTCAGAAAGGCTTTAACGAAGGTGAAATTCCTGAGGCCGTCTTTATGAACAGCACACATCCAATTGAATGAGTTTGAATGGAGTTGCATACTCAAGCCATGAGGCTGGAGTTTCCACTTGGAAAATTGCTGTTCACATTGGACAAGATCCAAGTACAGTTAGTTGATGATGACACTAGTGGATAGCAGAAACACAGCTGTTGTCCAAGGTCTAGAGTGCCAGAGTGAAAGGATCAGATAATTTGCCAGCAAACTACCTCTCGTGTTGGAACATCAAGCATCAAGGAGCATTATTAATAGACGAATGGTAGAGCCAACTTGTTCATGTTGTGCTTTGTGCCATCAGTGGTGCAGATAAAACTAGCTGAAATGAAAAATGTAGATAATGTTTAGTGACAAGACAAGGTTATGTACCTTCTTTATAAGAATATTTCACTATTGGTTTTTTCTCAAGATAATTTCACGGACCAGTGTTACACTGAAACCACTTAGACTTATCCTTTTGCCATTTTTCAGCCAGGACAGTGTTCAGCCCTATACCAGTAATGTTGTCAGACAACATTACTGTTATATGGCTGACTGAACACAATATCAATAATGTTGATGTCAGACAATTTCTCTGTAATGTGAACTCCCTGGTCTTCTGATTTGTCTCCTGTCTGAGACGTGTGATGGGCTGACAGCTTACAGCCATGCCTGAACACACCTAAACCATAGCAGCATTAATCCATACATGGAGGAATATATCTATTGGCAAAGATGATAGATATCAAGCACCTTTTTGACTCAGTGCCAAGATGAAATAACAGCTTGCATTTCAATACTGGAAGAGGGTAATGCTTTGTACTGATGTATACTGATTTTTTGTATTAAATAAAGATATTTTATACTGATGTTTTGATCATTTTTGGACTTGGCATTTGGTATACAAATAAGCAAGGGTAAAGTCATTTCTTGCCTTTACCCTTGTTTATTTGTATACCAAAGTTCAGCAATGATAAAGTGAGATAATTTTAATGACACTGGGTATATAATTATTATTTCAGTAATGACTGTTGGAATATGAAATAATTGTTGTTTAATGGTATTTAAATGTTTACCTGTAGACAACAGAAGTAATTTCAAAGTTGTATGGTGCTCATCAAGAAGGAAACAAAAACATTGGAGTTGATATTGAGGTAAATAATTGTATTAATTTTATTCTTTGTGAAAACATTTAGGATACAAAATTTTATAATGTAATGAAACCTGTGAAATCTAATGTTAGTATTTGTGTTAGTGTATTCCACTCTCACTCCATAAAAAAAATAACTTAATTTGAAGTGCAGCAAAAAATTGTATTTAATTTAGATGTTTACAAAAATATGTAGTGAATGAATGATTATCTACTGAGATTAACTTGCATGTTGAAAATATTTATGCAGATCAAATCTACTGGTCTCATGTCAGTTATCAAGTTTCAAAATTCAAAAGGTAATAGACAATGCATAAGCATTTCAAATTAGATCTATTTTGAGGTTACAAATACTTAAAAAAAATTGAACATGTTCACATTAAGACTTTAAATCTTGGCAATGATGTGAGGAATTTTTATGAACCTTTTTCACATAGCTGGATTAATTGGTTTCAAGTTGCTTCCCTTCCTCTCTTTTCTTGTAAACCCTGGTTTCTTTGGACCAAAGAATATATTGTTTCTCAGTCTTAGCTGCATTAGCACTTAACAAAAACAGGAGGCACTGCACAGGAAAGAGTGGCATAGTAATTTTCTACAATGAAGTTTCAGAGGGATCACATTGAGATAAACTAATCTAAGGTAAAAGATAATTCACTTTGATTAGCTCAGTTCCTGATGGATCTTGCAGCATCAGTATTAGATTATGGCAAATTTTTCTACTCTGATTTTAGGTCATCTACTTCTTTTCAGTATTCATCTCTATTTCTATATTTTTGCTTAAGTTGATGGAAAAATTGAATTCATGTTATTGAAGGGAAGTATGTATTTATGATAAATGTTAGATTTTGGAGTTTTCTTCTGTGAATGGTTGATGTGGAATTGCAGTCCCTTCTGTTCTGTGCAATGATGTTAACATCTGGGGAAGCCAGAAAATATGTGTAAAAATTATGATGTTCAGGATTGAGAAAAGTACCACCTTGGAGATCATAAAGGGGGCTTTCATGACTTTGTTGTTGACAAATAACTACCACAGATTATTGATTAAAAGAAATATTTCAAGTGCTGTTAGAACAAAAACCACATGTATTAAAGAGTTTTTTTTACTAGCATAGTCTTTTAACCAAAGAATTTAAAAATGAACTGAGAGAGAGAGAGAGAGAGAGTCTTTCTTGCAACATATACGGCATGCAGGCCATGGGTTAACAATTCCAAGAGACCAAAGTGAAAATAAACAAACATATTAAAAAAAAAAAAAAAAAAAGCATAAAATGGCTTAGTCCAACTGTTGTTGTTGCATGGAAAGCACTTGCTTTCTATATCTTTTAACACATGCAAATTTGTGAAGATCAGAATCAAGTTTGTAGACCTGGGAGAGTATCTGAAAAGGGAGGAAACGATCTGTCAGGAAAAGTCTCGTATCTTGAGACCCAGTCTTAGATTAGTCTGCAGTGTAGAGGGGGGGATTCTCCAACAGCATGTATCCCATATGGATGGCTCAGAGATAAGTCCCAATGGGGGACCCCCATGGCAGATTGGATTTCTAATGGCCCATTTCAGAAGCCAATATGCAATGAGAGGCTTTTTTATCATTTGGGTGGCCGAAGCCCAGACATCCGATGCGTACGGTAACGGTGGGTAGATAATCATTCCGATGTATTTCTTAAAAATTTCAGGATCTTTGATGTGCAACATTTTGTTTTGTTGTCCAAAGAAGACTCAATACCCATGAGGTGAGTTTATCCAGATGAGTATTAAAACGGAGTTTAGGGCCGAACATTACACCTAAGTCAGAATGCTAAATTACAACAGGGATTTGGGTGTTTCCAAAAGTAGGAGCAATCACAGGATTGGTCTTCAGAGAGAACATCATCATCATGGTCTTCCCGGGGTTGATCGTCAGGCCAAAGTGCTGTAGAAAGGATACAATTTCCATAAGACCATTATTAATGTGGTTAGCGATCATGATGAGGTTGGGACTAGGCCCAACTGAGGTAAGAATCAGGGCAATAATTGCTGTGAATAACAATCCACGACAATAACAATGCTATGTTGTATCCAATTTGAGTTGCTATTTCAACTGTTAGTTGATGAGATTTAATATGCTGTCATCTGAAATGTCTTGTATATATAAATAATTCTGTGCATGAGTTTTGGCTTAATCCCATCAGTTAAAAAATATAATAATAAAATTAAATATGTTACTCTTAAATTAAAATTTCTGCCACACACTTTTAAAATGCATGTATAATATCATAAGAAGTGTAAAAAAGGCTTTAGCAGTTGAAAATGGACTGCATTAATGATCAGATGCCAAAATTAGTGGATCTGTAATATAGAAAATATTTTTAATTTTAATGAATTAACTGTAAATTTTAACTGCCGGTGATGAATTTAGAGGTCCACATGACTGTATAGTTTCAGCACTTATGCAAGTGCTGTTGTAGATTGGAGGAATTTCTCAAAGCATCTTTAATCAGGACTCAGTAAATCACTCTCAGGCAGAGGAAGTAGGCCCTCCCGAGTGGGTTATTCTGTAATTGTTCATGTGACATGCAATTGGCCTCTGAACGCACTTGAACAATATACATAGCACAGACATAAAAGACAATGGAAAATAAATGCATCATCTGTATAACTGCACTTGAGATTGTGTCAAAATAAAAGAAAAACAAATATGTGCTTTTACTTTTTTGGGACTGGCTCTTGTTAACTCTTGCAATAATGTTAACACTCCCTGCCTTTGTCACCATTCTCCAGAGCAGTGTTTCTCAACCAGTGCTCTATTGAGTACTCATCACTTCACTTCAGTTCCGTCGTAATTTAATAAATAAATTTTTACATAATTTATTTTGTTATTTAGTTCATTTTCTGAATCATTTATATACACTAAAATTTTACAGAAATATTTGTTATAGTGCTCTGCCTAAATTGGGGAATACTTTGATGCCCGCATAGTCTACTAAAGGTTAGTGATGAGCATAATTGAGAGATTATATGATTACAGCAAACAATATGATTATTTCATTAATATTCATATCATTTAAGAAAAGGTTCAGACACACGGCTCCAAGTAATATGTTGTTTGTTTGTTTTTTTTACAAAAATATAAAAAATACTGGATTTGAAAATTATACAATTTTAAAATTCTGTATTTATCACAGAACATGTTTCATAAAATGATTTGTATACATTAATTTGTAAATGTTATACAAGTGCAAACATAACATATTGTTCTTTATTTCTTTTATTTTCAGGGAGATAGCCCAGTAATAAAGAATGTAGTAGATGCAGGCATTTTAGACTTATACCTCACCAAGTATTGGGCTATTAAGTATGCCACAAATGCTGCATG
Source organism: Mastigoproctus giganteus (assembly GCF_048544385.1). NCBI lineage: Eukaryota > Metazoa > Arthropoda > Arachnida > Uropygi > Thelyphonidae > Mastigoproctus > Mastigoproctus giganteus. The sequence goes on along the minus strand of NC_143582.1, from coordinate 37,144,662 downwards.
CACAATACTTAAAGTAGATCAAGTAAGTTGAAACTGAGTTGATATACAGCTATATCTGCATTTAGTTTTAAAAAAAATTTTGTAATTCTTGTTTTGAAAGTTTACAATATTCGTTAATTTTTGTTAGTGCGGTGATAAGTAGCCTTCTTTGAACTTAGCCTAGACGTTAAACAGTGCACATTCAAATGTATTGAGTTGCAAATGAGGAAATACACATCATGGGCTAAAAGAAGCTGTTTTGGTGGTCACATTTCATATCACTAAATTTGGTATTTCAGTACAAAAAGTTTCTTACATTCCCCCCCATGTTAATTAGACATAATTAAGAAAAGTTTTTATCACCTCTTAATCTTGTAATAGTTTGTGGTGTTCCATTCCTAAATATGGCTTATAGAGTGCAATATTTGTTTCCTATGACTCCTCTGTTGGAGAATATTTCAGCAAAGATTTTACACCATTTATCATCATATAACTCACCAGGCTAGAAGTATAAAGAACAGAGTAGCGAGTTGAATGCTTAATGCCTACAATAATGTGAAGTTTTGAAAGAGCAAAATTTTTACAAAAATGGTTCTGAACATCAGCAAATTTCCACTTGCTACAAATAGCTTATGCCAATGGAAACTGCAAACACAGTTTACTCTGTAGTATTTCAAAAAAAGTGTAGTACAACACGGTGCTGCTAAACTAACACAAGTGAAGCTTTATCATTAGATGCAAGTTAAATTTTGCATTCATGTGGATGGAGTTACTGATAGTTCAGTTTGTTCGAGATATTTGACATCTCACTACATTAAACTTTCAGAGTGGATAATGTGTATCTGCATTATCCACTCTGCTACAGGCCAAGAATGAGTTCCAACATTGTACAGCTTTGAGGGTTATTCAAAAACTTGAAAGCAGTTTCAAAAAAAAAAAAAAAAAAAAAAAAACCTTGGATATGATATTTCAGAGTATCCAAATTTTATGTTGTTTTAATTGTAAATTAATTGCTGTAACCTTTGTACATTGATTTAATGGAATGAGGCATCACGATGCATTGTAGAGGCAAATTCACTATGTGTTATCTCTTCCTTTATATGTCCCCAAAAGATTTTTTTTCAAGATGAGTGAACTGTGAAATTAGTCCTGATGTAAACCTGCAATTGGAAAAATGGTTCAAAGGTAGAAGGGTAAAGTAGACTCTCGATTTTCCGGGATAGATGGTAAAAAAGAATTCCCGGTTAATCCCAGACATACGTAACAGATACATTCCAGGACTTCTTACGTAAGTCGAGTTTTACGTAACCACAGAATGCCTAACAAAATATATCCTTGATATATCAAAATTACAAAAACCACATGATATCAGTAGAATGAAGAAAAATAGTTATGTATCTTTGATTAGTTCAATTAAAAAATTTATCCAGGGACAGAGGTGAAGTAGCCAGAGTGGCACATAAAAAAAGAAAACGCGTATGTTATTGTACTGTAAAAACTGATATGTATTTCGTAGCCCTGGTTATTATAGTTGACTTCATTGGTGTCGATCTCTTCACCGCTTCTCGTATTCTGTCTTTCTCCTTTATTATCATCTTCACCGTTGCCACTGTCAAATCTGAATTTCGCACGATACTTGTTGATGTTTGGTCATTTTCATACATCCTTATTATTTTAATTTTCTGATCCAACTCGATCGTTTTCCTTTTCTTGGTAGATTTACTAGTACCGCTGTCACATCCTCTTGGTCGACACCATGATAACAATCAAAATTAAATTTTCTGAAAAGAACTTCACAGAGCGAAAACTCACTTATAACCCCATGCGAGCTCACATTTTACTAAAGCACATTTCTGGAGGTCATTACCATAAAATAAAAAACAATTTCAGTTTCCAATTGGGTTTTTCTGTTAATGCAATCTATTATAAATGGATAGTAAACTCGATCTTATTGCATTTGCGATAATACCGATAGCTGGAATTCTGTGGGTTTTTACGTTATGGTGAAATGTGTCCCCCAGCTGAATCTTCAGTCATATAAAAAAAATATAAATAACAACATAAGTTGGGGACTGTGTCGAAAAATGTTTAGCAACGTATGTAAAACGTATGGCAATAGATAAAAAAACTAAAAAACTTACTATGCACTACTCGCATGTCCAATACGATGCTTCCCTTTATTTTTTTACGATGTCAATTTTAAATTGAATAGCTTCCCTTTATTTTTTAGAATGTCTCATATGGTTTGGTCACCAACATTATAATGGTTCATTGGAGATTTAACAGATGCATCATTTTCAAACTTTCGAATAATTTCAAGTTTGACAACTCTTGCGTTTGCCCATAATTTTTGCAATTTCTAAACAAAAAAAAAGTTACTATAAAAAAAAAATTCTTACCTAAATAACGAAACAAAATTTATCTTTTTGTGGTGCAATGAAACAAAGCAATCGACGTGGCACACTAAAACAAACAAACATTTGGCCTCTTATCTTTTTTTTTTTTGGAGTGGCGATTGTGAAGACGAGGGTTGCAAGAGAATAGAGACACACTTATCTCCCAATGACGACTTATAACGCCGCTTCTTGTTCCTTATTTACAAACTAAATAAGTTTGCAACTGGCAAAATATCTGTTTATACCTATTCTAGTTATTACTTGAATTTCAAGGCACCTCCGTAGCCAGGAGCAGCAGTGTGTAGCACACGCTTCTTGATTAGACCGGGGTTCAAGCCCAGTCTAATACAGAATACCACCAAATACAGAGGATGCGGAAAGGTCAGGGAATGACTACCACAGATCCCCGGAGCAATATGGCCTTAGTTGCTAATGCTCCTAAAAACCACCAAATAACAATAACTTGAATTTTATGATTTCTGGGTTTTTTTTTTTTTTTTTTTTTCCATTTGGAGTCTTGAAGTATCCCGGTTAATCCGATCCCAGTAAATCAAGAGTCTGCTGTACCTCCAAGAAAACATTCTATTTTTTTTTTTTTTTTTTTTTATGTCTGCAAAAAAGGGAGCTTAGTAATTCATTGCCCAAATTCAGGATATTTAGCATGGGGCTGAAATCCCAGCTGAAGCACTTATACTTTTTGCAGTTCCCATTGCATTAAATACTGCGTTGTAGATTAAACACTTTTATTTAAAAAGTTTGTTACATTAATGTATGCATACTGGTTTTGAGAATACCCAGTTTTTCAAATCCCTCTATTGATTTTTGTAAAAAGGTTGGCAACGATACTTATGCAGAGACTAATTAAATAAAATTTATTTTTGGTACAGGAATTCTAATTGTCAAAGAGCCAGCAAGGATATCGTATATTACTGTATTTGCCCAGATATAAATCACAATTTTCCCCAAAATTTATGCTTTTAAAAGCAAGGCGTAATTTATAAGTGGGAAGAGGGAAAGAACCGTTAAGATTATTTAGATCTGTCTAATAAGCTAATAAGCTTCATCTTATTAGCTAATGCTTTGATTAATCAAATCAATGCAGACTTGGACTGTTAAGAACCTGTTTACCTAGAAATTCAAATTACCATGTCTTAAGTAATTCATATCATTATATTTTGAGAGATTTGAATTTTAACATTTCCACTCCATACCTGCGAACATGGCATTCATAGGTTCTCACCCCCAAACTACTAAATATTTTTCAAGCATTCTGTATGTAGTATGAGTATTCCACATTTAAGTGTCAACACTGAAGCGAAAGTGGAAATTAATGCAGCACGTGTGCAATTTTATGTCAAAAATGATGTAAATATATATTTTGATTTAAAGGGTGTGACATATTCACTAGTGGAAACTAAATATAGCATCTCTGTATATTTAACAAATACCATCACACTTGTACAACACAGAATTGCCCATTACCAAAACTTTTTTTTAATGAAAATGATGTATTGGGAATACTATTCAACCAATAATGCTGTGTAGTTGGAGCTTGTTTAGTAGAAAGCAGCTGTCCCTGTAGCTTACTGGTACATAGTTCCAGGTGGGTGGTTGGAAGAGAAGTTGGCTGCTAATATTAACTGGTTTCTGTTTGAAGGAGTTGCCTATGTTATAGCTTGCAATTAATTACCAAATATTCACTGCATGTAAAACATAACATGCTTACACCACTTACCAGTCAGTACTTTTGTGCTAAGTATTGAAAACCTAACAGTGCTATAAACAAATTACTGTAGTGGCATCCATATAGTATATACAATGTATACAGAAGGCCAAATAAAATATGATTTTTGCAATTTTAAGAATTGTAACATCTTATGTAATACTGGTAATTTTTCTTGCTGTACGTAGCATGTGTAACCTCAATGAAATCAGTTTGCTGAACTGCAAGAGTATTTTAGCAAATAAGATTTCCTTTTAATACTAAAAATAATAGTTCAGCAAGATTTAAAAGTGTCTTCATTAATAACCTTCTGCAGTCAATTAATTTACAAACAAACATTTAGAATGTGTGTCTTGAAATGTTATCGAAAACATTGGCCAGTTATTTGCCATTATTGGATAAAGAATTTGGTAGCTTTAAATTGAGTTATGAATGTTATGTAATAGTTCTTGATGACCTTTTCTTTCTTTTCACAGATCATCATGTCCAAACCTGCAGGTGGTCCTGCACCTAAGTCAAATGCTGCTGCTGCTTGGGAAGATGCAGATTAATGATTTGTAGGCCTCTTTTTTTTTTATAAGTTGTGCATTTTTTAAAGCAATTTGTGTCAAACTGTAATGCTTTTGTGTGAAGTTTATTTTGTACTACATCTGAGGAATGAGGAATCTTTGTCCAAAATGCATCTAATTTATGTGACATTGTTCACAACCACTTATCTCCTGCCTTGAAATACCTAGCAAAAAAATATAAAATAAAGTCTCATCTCATAGATTTTTGTTTATATATATATAGAAAACTGGGCTTAGCATACTAGA